>NW_024424119.1:16546616-16697111 GCF_017311325.1 Ursus maritimus | reverse complement strand
TGAGGGCTGGGACGCCGGGTGTGGGGCGCACATCCCGGGACGCTGCAGGGTTGAGCAGCACCAACAGAAACAGAGTTAAAGTGGCCAGAACATTAGTAGAGAACGGGCCGCAATCCTTCTGTTCCGTGACAGAGGCTGAAATTTGGCCGCTGCTGCTCTGACTCTCAGAAGAGGCACAGCAAACCGCCAGGGAAAGCCGCCAGAGAACAAAAGCCTGGAAATACCGGCTCAGAGAGTGCCCATCCCCATCCTCCCTCGCAGGGGACACGGAGACTCTACCCAAACAGGGTTGCCTGAGTATTGGCGCGGCAGGCCCCTCCCCCAGAACACAGAAGGCAGGCTGAAAAATCAAGAAGCCCACAACCCGGGCGCCTGGGTGGCGCAGTCATTGAGCGCCTGCCTTCGGCTTAGGGCGTGATCCCGGCGTTCCGGAAAGGAGTCCCTCATCGGGCTCCTCCGCTGGGAGCCTGCTTCTTCCTCTCCCACTCCCCTGCTTCTGTTCCCTCTCTCGCTGGTTGGCTGCCACATAAATAAATAAATAAAATCTTTAAAGAAGAAGCCCACATCCCTAAGATCCCTATAAAACAAGGGGCACGGCCTGGGACCCAGTCAATAATTTGGGCTCTGGAAACCCCGCAACCTCTCTTCATCAGAATGACAAGAAGGAGAAGCCCCCCCCAGCAAAGAAAAGACAGTGATTCTGTGGCCTCTGCCACAGAAATAATGGATATGGATGTAACCAAATTATCAGAAATGGAATTCAGAGTAACGATGGTCAAAATGATGAGTAGAATTGAAAAAACTATTAACGAAAAGGTTACTGAGAATATAGAATCCCTAAGGACAGAAATGAGAGCGAATCTGACAGAAATTAAAAATTCTATGAGCCAAATGCAGGCAAAACTAGAGGCTCTGACGGCCAGGGTCGCAGAAGCAGAGGAACGGGTTAGTGAATTGGAGGATGGGTTAATAGAGGAAAAAATGAAAATAGAAGATGGTCTTAAAAAAATCCACGCCCACGAATGTAGGTTACGGGAGATTACTGACTCAATGAAACGATCCAATGTTAGAATCATCGGCATCCCCGAGGGGGTGGAGAAAAACAGAGGTCTAGAAGAGATATTTGAACAAATTGTAGCTGAAAACTTCCCTAATCTAGCAAGGGAAACAAACATTCGTGTCCAAGAGGCAGAGAGGACCCCTCCCAAGCTCAACCACGACAAACCTACGCCACGTCACGTCATAGTGCAATTCGCAAATATTAGATGCAAGGATACAGTATTGAAAGCGGCCAGGGCAAAGAAATTTCTCACGTACCAAGGCAAAAGCATCAGAATTACGTCAGACCTGTCTACACAGACCTGGAATGAGAGAAAGGGTTGGGGGAGCATATTTAAAGCTCTTTCAGAGAAAAACATGCAGCCAAGGATCCTTTATCCAGCAAGGCTGTCATTCAGAATTGATGGAGAAATAAAGACATTTCAGAATCGCCAGTCACTAACCAATTTTGTAACCACGAAACCAGCCCTACAGGAGATATTACGGGGGGTTCTATAAAAGTAAAAAGGCCCCAAGAGTGATACAGAACAGAAAGTCACAGCCAATACAAACAAAGACTTTACTGGCAACATGGCAACATTAAAATCATATCTCTCAGTAATCAGTCTTAATGTAAATGGTTTGAACCATCCCATAAAACGCCACAGGGTTGCAGATTGGATAAAAAGAAATGACCCATCCATTTGCTGTCTACAAGAGACTCATTTCGAACCCAAAGATGCATTCAGACTGAGAGTAAGGGGATGGAGTACCATCTTTCACGCAAATGGACCTCAAAAGAAAGCTGGGGTAGCAATTCTCATATCAGATAAATTGGATTTTAAACTACAGACTATAGTTAGAGATGCAGAAGGGCACTATATTATTCTTAAGGGAAGTATTCAACAAGTGGATATGACAATTATAAATATATATGCCCCCAACAGGGGAGCAGCAAGATACACAAGCCAACTCTTAACCAGAATAAAGAGACATATAAATAAAAATACATTAATAGTAGGGGACCTCAACACTCCACTCTCAGAAATAGACAGAACACCCTGGCAAAAACTAAGCAAAGAATCAAAGGCTTTGAATGCCATACTCGACGAGTTGGACCTCATAGATATATATAGAACACTACACCCCAGAACCAAAGAATACTCATTCTATTCTAATGCCCATGGAACATTCTCAAGAATAGACCATGTTCTGGGACACAAAACAGGTCTCAACCGATACCAAAAGATTGAAATTATCCCCTGCATATTCTCAGACCACAACGCTCTGAAATTGGAACTCAACCACAAGGAAAAATTTGGAAGAAACTCAAACACTTGGAGACTAAGAACCATCCTGCTCAGGAATGACTCGATAAACCAGGAAATCAAAAATCAAATTAAACAATTTATGGAGACCAATGAGAATGAAAATACAACAGTCCAAAACCTATGGGATACTGCAAAGGCAGTCCTAAGGGGGAAATACATAGCCATCCAAGCCTCACTCAAAAGAATAGAAAAATCTAAAATGCAGTTTTTATATTCTCACCTCAAGAAGCTGGAACAGCAACAGAGGGACAGGCCTAATCCACGCACGAGGAAGCAGTTGACCAAAATTAGAGCTGAAATCAATCAAGCAGAAACCAGAAGTACAGTAGAGCAGATCAACAGGACTAGAAGCTGGTTCTTTGAGAGAATCAATAAAATTGACAGACCACTGGCAAGACTTATCCAAAAGAAAAGAGAAAGGACCCAGATTATTAAAATTATGAATGAAAAAGGAGAGGTCACGACGAACACCATTGAAATTGGAAGGATTATTAGAAATTTTTATCAACAGCTATATGCCAATAAACTAAGCAATCTGGAAGAGATGGAATCCTTCCTGGAAACCTATAAACTACCAAGATTGAAACCGGAAGAAATTGATTCCTTAAACAGGCCAATTAATTATGAAGAAATTGAGTCAGTGATAAACAACCTTCCAAATAACAAAACTCCAGGCCCGGACGGTTTTCCTGGGGAATTCTACCAAACATTCAAAGAAGAAATAATACCTATTCTCCTAAAGCTATTTCAAAAAATAGAAACAGAAGGAAAGCTACCAAACTCATTCTATGAGGCCAATATTACCTTGATCCCCAAACCAGGCAAAGACCCCCTCAAAAAGGAGAATTACAGACCGATTTCCCTAATGAATATGGACGCCAAAATCCTCAACAAGATACTTGCTAATAGAATCCAACAGTACATTAAAAGGATTATCCATCACGATCAAGTGGGATTCATACCTGGGATGCAAGCGTGGTTCAATATTCGCAAATCAATCAGCGTGATACATCATATCAACAAGAAAAGACTCAGGAACCATATGATCCTCTCAATCGATGCCGAAAAAGCATTTGACAAAATACAGCATCCTTTCCTGATTAAAACCCTTCAGAGTGTAGGAATAGAAGGTACATTTCTCAATCTCATAAAAGCCATCTATGAAAAGCCTACTGCAAATATTATTCTCAATGGGGAAAAGCTGGAAGCCTTTCCCTTAAGATCAGGAACTCGACAAGGATGCCCACTCTCGCCACTATTATTCAACATAGTACTAGAAGTCCTTGCAACAGCAATCAGACGACAAAAAGGGATCAAAGGTATTCAAATTGGCAAAGAAGAAGTCAAAATGTCTCTCTTTGCAGATGACATGATACTCTATATGGAAAACCCAAAAGAAGCCACTCCCAAACTATTAGAAGTTATAGAGCAATTCAGTAACGTGGCGGGATACAAAATCAATGCTCAGAAATCAGTTGCATTTCTATACACGAATAACGAGACCGAAGAAAGAGAAATTAGGGAATCCATCCCATTTACAATAGCACCAAAAACCATACGTTACCTTGGAATTAACTTAACCAGAGACGTAAAGGACCTATATTCTAGAAACTATAAATCACTCTTGAAAGACATTGAGGAAGACATAAAAAGATGGAAAGATATTCCATGCTCATGGATTGGAAGAATTAACATAGTTAAAATGTCCATGCTACCCAGAGCAATCTACACTTTCAATGCTATCCCGATCAAAATACCGAGGACATTTTTCAAAGAACTGGAACAAATAGTCCTTAAATTTGTATGGAAACAGAAAAGGCCCCGAATCTCCAAGGAACTGTTGAAAAGGAAAAACAAAGCTGGGGGCATCACAATGCCGGATTTCGAGCTGTACTACAAAGCTGTGATCACAAAGACAGCATGGTACTGGCACAAAAACAGACACATAGACCAATGGAACAGAATAGAGAGCCCAGAAATGGACCCTCGGCTCTTTGGGCAACTAATATTTGATAAAGCAGGAAAAAACATCCGGTGGGAAAAAGACAGTCTCTTCAATAAATGGTGCTGGGAAAATTGGACAGCTACATGCAAAAGAATGAAACTTGACCACTCTCTCACACCATACACAAAAATAAACTCCAAATGGATGAAAGACCTCGATGTGAGACAGGAATCCATCAAAATTCTAGAGGAGAACATAGGCAGCAACCTCTACGACATCGGCCAAAGCAACCTTTTTCATGACACATCCCCAAAGGCAAGAGAAACAAAAGATAAAATGAATTTATGGGACTTCATCAAGATTAAAAGTTTCTGCACAGCCAAGGAAACAGTCAGAAAAACTAAGAGGCAGCCCACGGAATGGGAGAATATATTTGCAAATGACACTACAGATAAAGGACTGGTATCCAAGATCTACAAAGAACTTCTCAAACTCAATACACGAGAAACAAATAAACAAATCAAAAAATGGGCAGAAGATATGAACAGACACTTTTCCAATGAAGACATACAAATGGCTAACAGACACATGAAAAAATGTTCAAAATCATTAGCCATCAAGGAAATTCAAATCAAAACCACACTGAGATACCACCTTACGCCAGTTAGAATGGCAAAAATAGACAAGGCAAGAAACAACAATTGTTGGAGAGGATGTGGAGAAAGGGGATCCCTCCTACATTGTTGGTGGGAATGCAAGTTGGTACAGCCACTCTGGAAAACAGTGTGGAGGTCCCTTAAAAAGTTAAAAATTGAGCTACCCTATGATCCAGCCATTGCACTACTGGGTATTTACCCCAAAGATACAGACGTAGTGAAGAGAAGGGCCATATGCACCCCAATGTTCATAGCAGCAATGTCCACAATAGCTAAATTGTGGAAGGAGCCGAGATGCCCTTCAACAGATGACTGGATTAAGAAGTTGTGGTCCATATATACAATGGAATATTACTCAGCTATCAGAAAGAACGAGTTCTCAACATTTGCTACAACATGGACAGCACTGGAGGAGATAATGCTAAGTGAAATAAGTCAAGCAGAGAAAGACAACTATCATATGATTTCTCTCATCTATGGAACATAAGAACTAGGATGATCGGTAGGGGAAGAAAGGGATAAAGAAAGGGGGGGTAATCAGAAGGGGGAATGAAACATGAGAGACTATGGACTATGAGAAACAAACTGAGGACTTCAGAGGGGAGGGGGGTGGGGGAATGGGATAGACCGGTGATGGGTAGTAAGGAGGGCACGTATTGCATGGTGCACTGGGTGTTATACACAACTAATGAATCATCGAGCCTTACATCGGAAACCGGGGATGTACTGTATGGTGACTAACATAATATAATAAAAAATCATTTAAAAAAAAATAAAAGAAAATAAAAGAAAAAAAAAAGAATATACCAATGAGACACCCTCATGTGAGACTGGAGAACTTTAAAAAAAGGGGAGAGGCCATTATTCTCGGGAGGCAAGAAGGCAGAGACATGGGCATATGGCAGACTAAGTTCACAGCAGCTTCCCAGAATGTTACCATCAATCACTTACTTTCACTGCCTAGACAGCGGCTCCTCGAGCATCGCATGCTTACTGGCAGTTTACAGTATTCAAAGTAGCTTCTACATGAGTTGCTTGGAAGATTCCCTATGAGGTTCCTGTGTTTCCAGGGGAATATTCTTGGGAGCTGCACATTGCATCTAGAAGTTGAAATCCTCGGCACAGCGTCCTTTGCTGTCATAGAACTTCTAATGGTTGTATAACTCTTGAATTTCTTGTGTTAAAATCCTTCATTAATGGAAAATATAGAATACCTTTGGTTTTCCTGGCCTAACCCTGCCTGTTACATAAAACATCATTAGAAATGCCATCTTAATATAAGTTTTGCCCAAATGCTCTTGTAATGATGATTTTACATGGTTTAGTAAGGGCATTCATGAAATTAAAATAATTAGGTGGCCAAAACCAATGCTTTCAGAAGTCAGAATTCCTAGTAGGACTGTTAGGTAGATAGATTATTGATTTTTCCCCCAACAAATCAGATTAATAGGCTACTAAATATAAAGTAAGGATAAGCATGACTTAAATTTTTGTGAATCATATTAATCAAAAGCATCATACCCTAAGTCATCACTAAAATATTTTGCATTTTAATATTTTTATGATGTGTTGGATTCCATACACATTTTTTTAAAAAATGGCTGATGATTTATTAAAACTTGTATTCTATAAACTAATATTTAGTTCTACTGTGAATATTTTATATATTTTCAGGGCCATAAATACTATTTTCATTTAGATGACTATAAAGTAATCTTTTAAGCCTGTGACACAATTCAATGTAATTGCAGAATAGAGTCCAACATACCAAAAATTCACTTTGACTTTGAAGACCTCTTATGTATTTAAAACCAGAAGAAGAGAACGAATTTAATGTCCTTAGGCATTAATGTCGTCAGGTATGATAATGCCTCTGTGACTATGTAAGAGAATACTCATACTCTTAAAGAATAAAACCCACGTAGTTATGGCTATAGCATAGGGGTCTTGTTTTTTGATACTTTATCAAAGAAAAATCAACAAAGAAGTAAAGCACTTCTATTGATTAAATGTGGCAAAATCTTAGTTATTTAAAAATCTGGTTTTTGGTTATATGAGGATTTGTTGTCCAACTTTCTGCTTTTTGGGGGCATGGTTTAAGTCTTCACAACTAAATGCACAAAGTAGAAAGATAAAGCCTTAAACAAGTTTTCTTAATTTTTACATCATCATAAAAGTAATTTCTTCTAGGATATGAAAAGAGTATCTCAGCAAAAATACTTAAGAGAGTAAAATAAGTGGGCTTAAACTGAGTAAAAACAAATACTAAAGCAAAGATTTTTAAATAAATATGAAATATATTGCATATGAAATATATTTTATATTTTGCATATGAAATATGAGTGATAGAAAAACCAGTGGACTTTGTTCACAAGAACTAACCAGTGCACATATAATCGTTATCACCTGTCTTTTCATATTGGATTTTCCAATATGCAGTCCCTTTCAGGGACCAATGAATGAAACTGATGATTTCGTGTTTACGCTATTTAACTACATTGCAAATCTCAATTAATTATGTCTGATGATTAGGTATTATTTGTTCCATTTTGCAGAACTAGAGACTAAAGCTGAAAGAAGTATAACTTGGGCACACATACACCAAAGAGTGAAAGAAGTAGGATATAAGAAAACGTCTATGTGACTTCTAAGATTCCATGTTTTCTTGTTCTACCATATTTCCCTTTCTTGATGACTCTGAATATGGTTTATAAAGTAGTAATGAAATATGTCAGTTTATGTTATGTGAGATTTTTCTGGCTTCATGATTCCTCTATATATTTCCTATGAATAAAGTTGAAGATGTACAATTGGCAATATACGTTTTAATTCATGTATGTTTTTATTAAGACAATGTGGTTACATCAATTGATGTTACATTATTTATTTAAATGAAACATTTCTAGATAGAGTGGTTGTATGCTATACTTCTTAAGATCTTAATTTCTCTATACGTGTTTCTTATGTAGAAGGAATAAAAAGTTCTGTTCTACATAAATATTTGAGTTAGCACAAAGTGGTAATGTGAAATATTGCTGGTGAATATGAAGACAAAAGTCTGGGAGAGATATTATAAATGGAAGAAAGCATCCTAGACTAAGAGCTAGCAATATTTATATCTAATATCAGTTTTAATATTAATTAATTGTAGGATTGAGGTTCACTCATATTACATTTCTGAATCAATTTCACTATCTATAAACTAAGCCTTTAAAACTAGAGTAGTATTTTCCAAAATATATTTCTTATATATCCTGGTCGCTACTGATTGGCTTCAGGTGTCTCTATGCATTTAATGAGGAGAAAGATAACCAGACAGAGATCCTGGCCCCATGTTTGCTTCCCAAAGGACATTCTGATGTATATTTTACATACTGTAAATCTTGTTGCCTAAAGTATCAACACTGCCAAACTCTATAGTCTCCAAGGCTTTTCTCAGAGATCAAGTCATGTCAAATATTTAATATACCTAAGATTAAGAAGAGAAAGCTAGTAATATCTTGAATAAAAATATAATGCAATAATTTTAATAATGACAGAGTATCAGGAACTCTTACTTTCATTAAGCAAGTGCCGGCTGTGTGC
The DNA here is from genome assembly GCF_017311325.1 of Ursus maritimus. NCBI lineage: Eukaryota > Metazoa > Chordata > Mammalia > Carnivora > Ursidae > Ursus > Ursus maritimus. The sequence continues at coordinate 16,688,556 of NW_024424119.1, read as the reverse complement.
CACATATTCTAAACATGTTTAATCCTGTGCGCAATCTCAAAGATCAGGATCATTATCTCAGTGAGGAGGACGAAGTGGAGGTTCATAGAGATTAAACACTTTGCTTAAGTCCAAATAGTTATAAAATGACAGAAGGGTAGAGAAGGGCTAGCTACAAAACTCAGACGTTTGCCAACACTACACTGCTTCCCAAATTTTGTCAGTAAGAGAGAGAACTAGTGTACAAGAAAGAGTTTCTGAAGCCTTGTAAAAGAAGTAAAAGGATTTGCCTAAAATGCAACCAGGATACCAAGTGAAGGCTGAGATCCAAAGCCACATGCTCTGGCTAAATTTATCTCATTTTCCCCTTGTGCCATGTTGCCATCGTGAAGTAAGGGGTCCTGAAAAATCATATTAGGAGAAGAGAGGCATGGGGTATTTATAGGCTTGCAGAGGCCATCAATAAACCTGGCTTGCATCTATGTTTGGCTACAGTTAAACTTAATTATACCATTTTAATAGAATATATTCCTGAACAAACAAAATCCACAGGAAAAGGTAGTTCCAAGACTCATCATTCACTAATTACCCAGTAATTTTTAAAAGATTTTGCTAAGTGCCATTTCTACTTATTTTCACTATTGGTCAATGATTTAATAAGTTTTTTTAAAGCATTTTCAAAAGATTTTAACAAGATGTTAATTATCAGTTAACAAACCAGCATATCCATTTTTCTACCCTGTAACTTTATTAAACATTGTCATCTTAGCACTGAAGGAAACCATAGTTTTACTTGCCACTGTCCACCACTTATGAGCTAGTGTTGCTATGCTTCTCATACCTAAGCAAGTTACCCGCTAACTTTGACTGTGAAAATACACCATCCCAGTTCGTGGTCAAATACTTGTTAAAATTCGCATTTCTAGGTTAACACTCTTGCCATTAGCTTTAATCTCTTTTCCCATTTTAAAAAATAGAATATTTCTTTCAATTGCCTTCTCCATATTTTTATCCTCTTATACTTCTGCATCTCTGAAAGCAAGCACACTTCTTTGATTTTAACAAGTCTAACAAATACATAAAGAAAAACCCAATAAACAAATAACAGAAATGGTAAATTTCTGTTAATTTATCTATAGTTTTTTGAATCTTCTTTTTAGACAAAGCTGGAGGGTGCAGGACATAGGTCATTAAAAAACAAGTAAACAAACAAACAAACAAAAAATCCCAAAACAAACCTGAGTTACTGGCATGTGGAAAACTTAATGGGGAAATATGACCCCAGTGATCATGAGCTAGTCTCAGTTTTCTGGAGAAACGGCTATTCAGAGCACAAGATCCTCTGACGTTTATCAGAGATCCAGTAAATGGTAGCATTTAAATACCAGAAAGGTGACTTCTTATCACTTGTCATTTCTATATTAATACCCTAGGTGTTAAAAATAAAGTTGTGTCTATTTTTAGACACTAATTTAAGTGCCATAAATTTATTTTAATTCCACTGATATGTTGGTGGAGCCAAAAATATTCTGTTTACCCAACACGATGAGACTCAGACTGCTGTTTTTCAGTACTTGGTGTCTGTGTCTTCTGCTCGATCTTATGTATTGGCAGGTGCTCCAGGGCTTCCCAGACTGAAGTCACCTAATGTCTTGTAAATCTTATATCATTACCACTGACATGTGATAAATGTAGAACTGTCATTCTATACCAGTAACAGGATTGCTATTAAAATTAATAAATACATTGGGAATGAAAAGTGTAATAACAAAAACTTTTTACTTTGTTTTGGTGCAATGGTATCACTGTATCATGACAATATTATAAACTATACAAAATGCTCATATGGTGCACAAACTATACATAAAGTTCATATAGACATTAATCTTTTTAATAATAAAAGCATTGGAACATCTAGAATCTGTATGCTAACATTCAGCACAATAGGCCAAACTATGATAGAAAACCCTTGTTTGCTTAGAAATAAGATTTAAGTTTCCCTAAAAATAAAATCACCGTTACATAACTGGTAAGAATTTCCTAATACACTTTTGTATAAATATATCTTATACTTTGTGTTGATTAAAAACAAAATCTAGTCCCTAACACAGACAAATCATCTCATGGGAAATGGGGCTTAAAATTTCTTAATTGATAGATGATTTATAATAAGTTTGTATTCATTATGGCTATGTGTTTCACAATGTATAATCTCATGATATTAAATGACTTTACAGGGAAATCTAACTCATTCATATATAGTTTCTTAACTTTTGGACAGTGTCTATCACTAATTGTATTAATTATGTTTTTTCTTTTCTATATTTTATGATGTCTTAACATCTTAGGGCTTGGCAGTCTCAGGTAGGGGCCGGCCCTCTCTAATTCCTAGAGATAGCAAACAACTTTCCAATAAGCATGACTTTCATTTCGTTTCGTTTCATTTCATTTCATTTCATTTATTTCATTTCATTTCATTTTTCTTTATTTAGAGAGCGAGCGCACGCATGTGAGAGAGCACGTGAGGACAGGAAGGGGCAAAGGAAGAAGAGAGAGAGAATCTCAAGCAGGTACCATACCCAGCACAGAGCCCAATGTGGGGCTCAATCTCATGACCCTGAGATCATGACCTGAGCTGAAATGAAGAGTCAGATGCTTAACTGACTGAGCCACCCGGCTCCTTAAGCAAACCAACCAATCCCAAATCACTCCTCCAATCTGCCTCCTTTTATTAGCCTCCTGCAGTCCTAGGAAACTATCCCTCTGCCCTAAATCACCCCCGGGCCAGATATGGGACAACTGGCACCTACCCAGGTAGTCCAGAGCCCCCTGGAATTATTCAAACTATTCAATCCCAAATCTGTTCAGCCTGCCTACTCTGCTTTGCCCATTCCTTCTTTAAAACTACAAAAATGCCTCAGGTCAAGCCCTTCTCCTCTGACTCCTGCCCATCCCTGGTGCTTCCCTACGTGGCCCTAAGTGACATGGCATGCTCCCTCCCCTTGGGAATGATAACAAATTATTCTTTTCAGTTGCAATAAGTCTCCTGGTCTGTAGGCCTCACCACACTGAATAAAAACAAAATTCTGAGTACATTTTAAAACACTAATCAAATCCACTTTTTTCAATAGATTCCAAGTCCACTTCAATTCTATGCATTGGAAAGTTTGACGTACATAATGTGAAACTTAGGACTCTATGGAAGAGAGTTAATAAGGAACAATGCAAAACGCAAAACTTTCTTGAAGGGAGAAATATTTAGGTTATCATCCTGGCTCTGAAAATTATTTGGTAATTAAATATTTAGCAATATGTTTAATCATATAGGTTTTCTTATATACTTTCTCTTCTGATAAATCATAATCTCTACTTGCAGCAATAGTTGTTAATTTACAAATTGTCAATTTACAAACACTAAGTGCTCAAAAAAATGTAAATTTTTATTACCAAGATAAGTAATTAAGTAACACTTGAATTTTGAAGGATTAACTTTCAATGTCCCTTAATTTTTAGTCACATTTATGTATATTCAATTTATTGTAAAATAATAAAAATGTTATAAAGAAAAGTAAAGCTGCCCCCACCCCCCCAGTTCATCTCACCCTCATGTTAATAGCAGGTCACAAATCCTTCAACACTTTTTTCAAAGTAACAATTGAATATTTTATACTCAAGAATCACAAAGTGTTCTCAGGAAAGGCTCTTCTTTACAGAGTAATGCCAGCAAATAAATGTAAAAAAAAAATGCCAGAATTATTAAATTACCGATATGCAACCCCAATGTTGTTTCAGACATGATTCATCAGTGCACTGAAAACCATTAAATTAAAAATTTCTTGGGGGAAAAGATATTCCCACAGTACCAAAATCATCACCCCAGAGATTATTTGTAAACCACATAGGGAAGAATCAGACTTCTAAAATGAGGAAACATATAGGTTACCACTTTAAACAAGTGATCCAACTTAGTGTCGCTAGTATCATGACCAGCTGACATACGTGCCTCCTGGTGTGATGCAATTATAAAGTATCTCCTAAGTAGAAAGTAGTACTGGGGGGAACATTTAACTTGAATCTAATCAAGCCTTAAAGTTATTTTTCTGTTTATAGAAAATAAGGTTGATAGAGTTCTATATTATATAACACCACTGGAAATCAGACAAATCCATACTAGGGCATTCTATAACTGCCGGGTTTCTTCAAAAGGCAATGTTGTTTAAAAAAAGACAGAAAACAAAAAACAACCAAAAAAAAGAAATGGGGGAGGTATATTTTAGATTAAAAGAGATTAAGAGAAAATCTATAAAAATATATTTGTAAAATATGTATTCTCTGTACTTTCTGTTCAGTTTTGCTATAAACGTAAAACTGCTCTAAAATAATATTTATTGATTAAGAAATATAATATGAAGGCTTTGACTGAATTCTGACTTGGAAAATAAATGAAAGATAATCAAGAAAATTTGAATGTTGTGTAGATAATAGGCTACCTTATGTAATGGTTAATTTTCTTAGTTGAGGTAGTTATATATGCAATACATAGTTAATTATATAGGAGAAAGTCCTTTTCCTTAGGATATGCATACTGAAATATTTAGGTATAAAGTGCAGTTATAGCTGCAACTTATTGTCACACAGTTCAACAAAAACTATAACTGTGTGTGTATGTTTGCGGGTGTGGACACACAGAGGTAAAAGCAAATATGTAAACATTGCAACTATTGTTAAATCCAGGTGGGTGTATAGGAATGTCTATAGTGCTATTCTTCAAACTTTTCTGAATTTTTAAAAAGCTTTTATAATAAAAAAGATGGGGGAAACCACCCTGTAAGTTTTCCTATCACAGGTGTTCAGGCTTTGTGAGGACCTTAGCTCTAGAGATTCCTATCTTCAGGCTGGATCCATTCTGCTAAAGTAAAAAATAAAACGAAAACAAAAACAGAAAAACACACAACAGGGGCGCCTGGGTGGCTCCGTCTCTGAGCTTCCCGACTCTTGATTTCAGCTCAGGTCATGATCTCAGGGTTGTGAGATCCAGCCCCATGACAGGTTCCATGCTCAGCTGGGAATCTCCTGGAGATTCTCTCTCTCCTTCTCTCTCTCCCCCCCCCAACCCCCCGACCTATCTAAAATAAATAAGTAAATATTAAAACACACACACACACACACACCATCTGATTTCTATATATTTGGAGGTCTGGATGTTCTATATTGCTTATTTATATTTAAGGACTTCCTAATTCTCTTTTATTGCACCTATTCTTCTAAAGAAAAATAGTCAGAGAGCTGTGGAGAAGAAGGAATCATCTTAGAAGTGCCAGGTGTGGGGGGCGCCTGGGTGGCACAGCGGTTAAGCATCTGCCTTCTGCTCAGGGCATGATCCCGGCGTGATGGGATCGAGCCCCACATCAGGCTCCTCCGCTATGAGCCTGCTTCTTCCTCTCCCACTCCCCCTGCTTGTGTTCCCTCTCTCGCTGGCTGTCTCTGTCTCTGTCGAATAAATAAATAAATAAATCTTAAAAAAAAAAAAAAAAAGAAGAAGTGCCGGGTGTGGAACAGAAGCTGCTCTCTGCCTTGTATTCTACTAATATCTGGTTAAACTATGATAAAACAAATGTCACCAAGATGAAACTGTAAGCTCTAAAAGCCGGGGACCCTAGGTGTTTCCATCTTAATACAAGCAAGTGCTGCTCCACTAGTTTTTCATCGGCTTTAATAGCATGTTCAGTCACTTACAAGAGCCTGACACATTATCTTCTTTGAGCGGTGTTTTATAAAAGTGCCTATGTTTACATCCCTTAATTGTGCAGAAATCCCTTCAAATTTGTGATCTCTTCTATGGAGTAGGACACTAATTGGTAGCTTTGTCAAACAACTGCTAGAATTTTTTTTTCCCACTTCTTATTGAGACACAGCTCAGGCCAAGCTTGCATTCTTTGTTTCCTTTTGTTTCCTTTGGATCTGGATACTGCAGGCGTTAGGTCATTTATCATTTTTACCAATTAAAACAATGATCTTTGCCAAATTAAAAGGGCTGCTACCCCTTTAAGTACGTATTTAATAATTCATGCACGAAATAGGACTTTTCCTTCCCTGGCTGGAATGAACAAAATTTCCTCAGAGATTGCTTTAGTGTTATATCTAGATAATGCTTTAGGATTACAACCTAAATCATACTAGAATAACTGCATTAGAATTACTATGATACATCATTCTAATGCACAGGCCTACAGTATAATGTTACTGTTGGAGTAATCCAATAAAACCAGTAGGTCCCAGAACTAGGACTGTGAAAGAAAGGCCTTGAAGATTGCCGGAATATATATTGTTAGAGTGAGGAGGAGAATTTGTAGATTTGTAACCATATAGATATATGGACATTCTAAAGGGTAAATGGGAATAATTTTACAACTGAAGAGAAAAAGCAGGCTGTAGTTATAAGTCCATGTTCATGAAATTGCAAATAATGCAAAAATCCTTGGATGCTAAAAGCAAGTCATCTTGGCTTAATAAAACTGACATGCATCCACTCGAGTTTGAAATTTGGATCAATTACCCTTGGGTTAAATGATTCAGCTTCTCCCATTTGGTTAGAAGCATGATAGTAAGTAAGAGAAGGGTCTAGATTGTGGAGTTAAAGTTTGAGTTTTATTTCCTGCTCATTTCTGGAACTGTGTAATCATGGGCTACACATTTATCACTCTGTAACTCAGTATTTTTACCTATAAGATGAAAATAACAAAAGTTAAATTGCATCCTGGAAAAACAGGGTTAAATAAAATACGTATAATTCTCCTGAGAGTAGGTTTTCAATATATATGTTTGAAGTATTAATATGTGTGAGCCCAACACTCCACCCACCTAAGACAACTTCCTTAATACCCGCTGCTGCTAAAAATGTCCCTTTTTTTTTCAGGAAATTCTTTATTTACATGCAAATACATTCCCTACTGAAAATTCTTCAATGACTGGTGATTGCCCTTAAAATGAACTCATAGCTGGCTATCATCTTTAACTTGACTTTTCAGCATCAGGACTATTTATCTCTATAAATCTATTTTTTTGAAATTATCTCTAGAAATATTCTAAACTTCTTTCTATTTTCTATAGGATTCATATTCCCACTCAACTTCTTAATCCTTGTATGAACCATGCTCTGTTTTAGCTTCTGAACTAGTCTGTCTGGAACTTTCTTCCCCAGCCTGTCCGCTAGGCTAATGTCTTCTTGTCCTTCAAATCTTTGTCTAGATACAACTTAATTTGGGATCCCTTTTTCATTCTCGAAGTCTAAATTGGGGTCCACTTGCTATGATCCTCATTCATTATTAATGAACTTAATATACTAAAATTGTAATTATACGATTTAAAGGCCAAGGACTTATTTCAGCATATAGTTCATCACCTACATTTAACAAAACATTTTTCTGGGCAAATTTAGCAAATTATTCAATGCTCCTCATCCTACATAATGGGTAATATAATTGTTGATTATGGTATGTGTGTGCACGTGTGTATTTAACCATGTTGCAATTAGTGTAGACTAATCTCGCTTCCAAACACCAACGGTGTTTATAAGTTTTTAAAATCTAGCTTCTTTATGGACTCACTTTCACTCATTTGCAATTAATAAGGCATGCCCTTATAAATATATATGATGAAAATAAATGTGTCATTAAAATTTCTGGTAATTAAAAATATGCTGCAATCTCACATGTTTGTATTTGTATTAGGGTGATAATTTTTTCCAGAGGCACCAACAATCCTGTAATAAAAGTGTATGGGAAATAAGTTTCGGTATACATTATTCTTTTCACTGGAATTTTTCAAAAACATTCTTTATAGTAGAAATGTAATTCTTTTGGGGCTGTCAATACAACTCCCTGTGGGAGTAACTGTCTCCCATTCTCTGGGAAGACTCTCCCTTTGTCACCCAGAATACTTGGTGTCTTACTTTTTGGGCCACAATTCGTTGTGCATTTGATATAAATGTGCCAACTGAAGTTTGGTTTGGAGATTTGACATGTAGACTTAAAAATTCTTACGTGACTACACAAAGAGGGAAGATTAAAAAAAAAAAAAAAGTAAGACGTTGAAAGCACCCATCTGGTCTATATGAAGAAAGAAGCATATGGTCTATATGAAGAGAATAGAATGGGTTGTATGAAGGAATAAAGCAAAGAAGAGGGGGAGCAGAGAGAGAGAGAGGGAGGGGAGGGGGCGGAAGGGAAAAAGAGATTGATTTTCCTTGGTTGCAAGCTAAAATCTGTATCTATGTCTTAATTGTATCCTGTTCCTTAGACAGTCAGAGATAACTCATTCTGTCCTAAGAAATTTAGATTTTTGTGTTTGACTCACTACACTGTATTCACTTTGAAACCCAGAGAACAAACAAAAACATTCCTAAGGTGATATATACCCATTTTGGAAGACAGGTTCTAAGTTCATCTAATAACTGTGGCATTAGGTGTCCCTCCTAAGTCCCAATTTTTTCATTCTGATTGTTCCAGATCAAAAACAGCATATAACCAGGGTGCCTGGGTGGCATAGCTGTTAAGAGTCTGCCTTCGGCTCAGGGCATGATCCCGGCGTTCTGGGTTCGAGCCCCACATCAGGCTCCTCCGCTATGAGCCTGCTTCTTCCTCTTCCTCTCCCACTCCCCCTGCTTGTGTTCCCTCTCTCGCTGGCTGTCTCTATCTCTGTTAAATAAATAAATAAAATCTTTAAAAAAAAAAACAGTATATAACCAAAAGGTAGCACATAAATTATTGAGTCTAAAAAATATCTATAATTTTCCTAAAAACTACAGATCTTATGTAGGTCTCTCTTTAAAAAAAATAAAAAGATTTTATTTACTTATCTGAAAGAGAGAGAGAGAGAGAGAGAGCGCACATAAGCAAGGAGAGGGTCAGAGGGAGAGGGAGAAACAGGCTCCCCACCCAGCAGAGAGCCTGATGTGGGTCTCGATCCCAGGACCTGGGATCACGACCTGAGCTGAAGGCAGACACTTAACTGACTGAGCCACCCAAGTGCCCCAGTAGGTCTCTCTTTTAATGGAATTTTAAGTTGACAAAATTAGGTAAAATACATATTGCCTGATAGTTCCCAGGCACAGCCTCTGTGAAATGTACCCCAAGAGAATCATTTTATACTTCAAGCAATTCCCATAAATCCACATTGTCAACCAAAACAAAACAAAAAACCTTGCAAAAAATAATAACTAATAATTAATGCAGTTTCCTAATCTTCGAACATCTACAATCCAGGATGCTTTATTAATACCTTCCATCTCTCCACTCGGCATATTCTAAACATCCTCAGGGGATACTAAGTTTTACATTCACAGCTTGTGCAATACCTTTCTTCTCACCATTTTTATTCGTGGTTTTATTGTTGAAGGTATCTGTTGAGTATTCGGTCCTCATCACTCAAACATGAACACTACTGCATATATAATAAGTAGACACAGACTGCTATCATGCTTGATTTACAAACATCTTTAGTAGGCCTCCAGGTCACTGTAGAAAGCGACCCCCTCTCCCACCATGCCTCTGCTCTTTCATTCCTCATTACTTAATGGAGAAAACAGATTGATCTGTTGTCTGACAATTTGTCATCCTCCACAGCCTGCTGATGTCAATCAGGGCTAGGGGACAGACATTCATCAGAAAAACCTGGACCCTGTCATTAAAAGTGGACATGTGTTTCCTGTAATCTAAAATCTGAGCACCCAGAAAAAGGGCAACAACAGGACACCTCTGAAGGTCACTTGAAGGTAACTACCAGCTATTGAATAGCTATTAACTATTAGTAATTCTGTTCAAACCCATGGTTGTGTCTCTTTTAGATTGAAAGGTGGAACAGAAGAGGAGAGAAGGAAGAGGGGAGGAAAAACACCACGTAATGTCTGAGAACTGTGAACTGAGTAGCTGCCCAATTCTTCAGAGTTTAAATAGGACCATTGTGGTGATATGCAGGGATGAACTGGTTACATTTCTAAGTGAAAAAAAAATCATTCAGACTACTCTTATAAGGTTGTATTTTATAATTTAATTGCCATATTATAATCTCTAATCAAACAATATAATAATAGTAAAGGCCCAGCAAAACATCGGAAAAAACTTCAAGGGAAAAATGAATTTAAATAGCTTAGGATTGCATTTGCTTCAGGACAGAGTTGACAGTAGTTAACATTTGTGAAATATATGTAGCTGTGCATTACTTAGATCTCAACACAGAGTTCATTAGCAATCAATTTTTTCCTGCAATTACAATTACTTAGAAATTCCAATATTGCTATGAAAACAATCACTTCTCTTAAACTACGTTTGAAAAATGCTTATTAAATTGATTAAATATTGTCATTGTGTAGTAGGTTTCCCAATAGTAATATATTATTCTCCCGATTTTCTTATCTGGTTCGGCGTCAATGAACAAGTCAATGACAAGATGAATTAAAAGAATACTACCCTATCATTGAGCTGGTGATTACTTGTTAAAATTGTGTTTCAAGTGTATGTTTCTTAATTATATAATTTATTGCCCTACCTAAAAAAATTAAAACAACACCTTGCAACTACAATGAATATTGAAGGATTGTATCATTAGTTTCATTTAGTGATTCATTTAAAAGAGAAATAGTCTCCTACCACCAATCATTCATTCATTCACACATTCATTTGCTCATCAATTCAGCAAATATTTACCCAGCCTTATTAACTTCCAGACACTGTACTAAGATCTGAATGCACAGTGGTGAATGAAAATGACAAGATGTCTTGGCCCTAAAGAAGTTGTAAACCTAGGGATCTAAACAGAAAATAAACAAGTCATAATAAATACATAATTAAATTTTGCAAATTGTGATGAATGAAGTAGAAAGGGGCTGTGAAAAAGAAAAGTGATCTGGAGGAGGGGCTACTCTACATAGCAAATCAGGTTCATACCCTTTGAGATTTAATTTAAGCAGAAAACTGAAGAATAAGAAAGGTCCAGGGCATAAGGAACAAAGGAGAGCATGCCAGGTGAAAAAAAAAAAACACCATGTATGAAGGCCCTGAAGCTTGGCCAGCACTTACTGAATGAGAGAAGTAATTTCCCAAGAGGATGTTAGGGAAGTAAGCAGGGTGAAGGATTTGGATTATCGTTTATTGGTTATATAAAGCAATGATAGTTGTTAAGCAAATGCCAATATCTCTCTCATACACATATACATACAGACATACATGCATATGCACATTTCTAGTGGATATATTAATTAGCACAAACCTTTACCTGTTTTAAAAGCCAGTAAAACTATGCATTCGTACTAAAACAAAAATATATCTGGTGGAAAAAACAATGAAACATATACATAAAAATTCTACCAAAGAGGGTTGTTGCATTATTTATGAACCCAGTAATTAGAATATATGAAAATTTTCAAGTATTATTAAAGGGTACATTTGAATAAAATAAAATCAAAAGTACATGTATTTATATCTTATATATTTGTATTTATTTATATTATAAAGTCAATAAGAATATTTCATATTAACATTTATGAGGTATGGCCAAGGTACAAGCTTAGGCAAATATATAGACTTAAATGACTACATTCTTTATAACTAGAAAAAACGTGGAATGCCTAAATGTTATTCAGTATGAGATTGACCAAATAAATCATGACATATCGACCTTAAGAAGTGTAATGTCACATATCTATATCATAAATATATAAATATATATTTATATTTCAAATTTTAAAATAAAATGAAAGTTTGGGAGATAAGGAGTGGCTCTTTACTGATCATGGTGAGTGGGAAGTTAAAATTATGAATTCCCAATAACTGCTTCTGCTTTAATCTTGGTTGAATTTAAATACAATTTGGGCCTCAACAAATAAAGAAGAATGACCTCTGAGAATCAAGAAAACCTGTACTGGGGGCACCTGGGTGGCTCAGTCGTTAAGCGTCTGCCTTCGGCTCAGGTCATGATCCCAGCATTCTAGGATCCAGCCTGCATTGGGCTCCCTGCTCAGCGGGAGGCCTGCTTCTCCCTCTCCCACTCCCCCTGCTTGTGTTCCCTCTCTTGCTGCCTCTCTCTCTCTGTCAAATAAATAAAATCTTAAAAAAAACAAACAAACAAACGTGTATTCAGTAACCTACATGCAAGATAAAAATATAACCTCAGACTATTTGTGCCCTTCTCTTTTTTTTTTCTTCAGATCTAGCATATTTGGAAACAACAAATTAAGCACTGAAATAACAGCAGATAAGTCATCTATATGATATGAATGTGATATGTCATTAGTGTCAGGTAGGTTCTTAAAACACTCTTCAAAATAGTTGATTATCACTTGGCATTCTTTAGTCAGCCATGCATTGTTTAGGTTTAAGCCATTAATATTCCATTGCATTGTTCCTTTTACTATTCAATAAACACTTATCAATACCTTCTATAGGACAGTGCACTTTATGTTGAATTTACACAAATTTATAATCTCTACTTTGTAAACCTCACAGTCATTGAGTATGTTGTTTCCCTTGCTGATTTCCTGCGCTGGCCTATATTACATAGTGTGATACAATCTCCAGCTCTCAACTTCAGTAGAACCTACCTCCTTTACCACTGCAGAGATGGGAAATCCATTTTATACACGGAGTTGGGAACTCTACACTTTTATCCTAATACTTACCATCCTTTATTGTAATTTCCATAAAGATATTTGTCCTGAGACTATGAACTCTTTTAGGTCAGGGAACATGTTTCACCTCTTTTTTTATACCCAGAGTCCAACACTGCTTAAAAATGCTTGCTGAGAGAATAAACAAACCCGTATTTTTTTTAAAAAAATAAATGTTTAGTTACTCTACAAACATATTGTTCCCACCCTCCCATCACAGAATAACTACAAGGAATGAATTAATATGCATAATCGATCACTATCCTGAAAGTACTGATAAATCAAAATAAAATCAAGCACTCAGAATTTAAAGAATCTTCAAATAAAACTGTGTACCCTGCACAAGAGAGAGTGCTAAGTGAATAAAAAGTAAGTGTTGAGTAATATCAAATGTGAATCATGGCAATTTGAGGACATTTGCTAACTACAAACATACTTAAATAAAATTGGAGGGAAAATAATTCAGAAGATTTTAACTTATTAAAAAGATACATTACTGCCATTATATTAATACTTAATGAATATATATTATTTTAGATCAACTTACAGAAGATATCCCTAAATAAAGATAATTTAAAAGTGCACATGGAAACTAGAATTACTACGACCAAGGTAATTTATAGCATCAATAGTACACTCACAATTTATTCTCTTAAGAATCTCTGCCACTAACTTATTATGAGGAAATGACAAAATTAGATAGTATTGAAGAAAAGTGCATTTCTATTTACTTAACACAGATCTTCTTAAAATGTTTTCCTTTTAAACAAAATCACTCAGGTATATACCAATTTAGGAAAAAATAGACATGTATATATACATACATATAGGTGTATCTGACTTGGCTACTAATGGCAAAAATTCCTTTTAACCGTCTAACTTCTTTTTACCATATAAAAGGGTAATTTCACAACATACTTATATTTCATAGTGCAAACTATAAGCCTGACTTATTGGAAAATAGTTAATTTAATGTCTTTGATTGAGCTATATACCTGCCTGTAATTTGACAATAAATCAGTACACTTTTTGTGTTTCCTTAAAAAAATAAAAGAAAATAGTTTAACATAGCACATTAGAATGTTAAAATGATTTCAAGGAAGATTAATAACATCCACATGATAGTTATTCTCTTGCTTTGCAAGAAAACACATTATCTATTCCATAACAATTGATTGCTTTTCTGAGGAATGTCCTTGATTTCAATGGTATTCTTCAAGCTTTTGATATTAATCTGTAAGATGTTGTTAGGAAAGACTCTTACCTCATCAGACATTCTGCAGGAAACAAAAAACTCTGCACCTGAAAAATCATCCATATTCTCAAAATGATAATTTTCACTTAAAGAACTGGCCTCCTCTGAACACTTCCAAAATCAAAAATCAGACGTATGTTCTAGAATTAAAAAAAAAAAAAAACTCTACAAAATTTATCCTCTTAAATAAGGGAAGTGCTATAAAAAGAGAAAATCAAGCTTGCCCTTTTCAAACTTACTTTGTCACTTTGTGCCTTTTTCAGATGAACTTTCTATTTTTCACTGGCTTTAGGAACATACATTGATTTAAAAAGTGGACACCAAGAAATTTGTTGTCCATTATGAAAATCATCGAATCTACTTAGCAAGCAAGCAATTTCAGAAATTTGGGGCTAGCTTTCTTAACTTAAAAAAGAAACAAACAGTTAATCAAACTTTTACAAATTGCAATTCCTTTATATTTGCATATTCTCTTCCTGCTAAGCCCTGTGCCTTTAAAGGACCATATGGTATAGTGGAAGAAGCAAAGTTCTGTACTCAGAGATACTTAGGGAGCAATGCTATCTGTCATTCCCTTCACGGAGAGACATAGCACTATTAGTTAACTTATATTCTGAATCTCATTTTACTCATTGATGAAAACTGAGTCAATAATTTCTATCGAAAAAGCTGTTGTGATGGGTTTTTTAAAATTTTTTAAAGATTTGAGAGAGAGAGAGAGAGCACGAGCACACAAGGGAGATGGAGAGGGAGAGAGAAGCAGGCTCCCTGCTGAGCAGGGAGCATTACGCGGAGCTCGATTCCAGGACCCTGAGACCATGACTGGATCCAAAGGCAGAAGCTTAACCGACTGAGCCACCCAGGTGCCCCTGTTGTGATGTTTAAGTGAGAAACATAAAAGCAGTAAGCCATATAATTTATCAATAAATACTGGTTTCCATATTTATGGCAGTTATTTTGACTATTTGAAAATTCTTTTTATTTTACACACTGATTAGCAAACTTTCCTATAGAGTTGTCAACAAATGGAAAAAAATGTTTTATTAAATCAACAAGTATTACTTAAATACCTCTTATTGTCATCGATTATAATTGAATAGACATTAAAGCTTGAAAAGCACTATTGTAAAGATTAACCATACCATTAACAGGCTAAACTGGCTGATTAAATTAGAGAAGAAATATAATTTGAAGGCATTCCAGACCCTGTGGACAATTACAGGGAGTCCTCAAATATTGATTTTTCAGGAGGGTCTACCTAGCAATATAGCTCAGAAGATCTCAGTGAGGCAATTTCCATTGCCAGGTATGTATTTATCTAGCATCACTAGGATTAACATATAGACTAAGTTCTGTCTTCTTCCTAATAGCAGAAAAATACCATTCTGTCCTAAGTTATTGAGCATGTTCAACATTGTATGAATTTTAAAGTGCATATGACCATATGCAATTAAATGAATTATATATTACTATCACTTAAATATACATGATACACACACACACACACACACATACACACACACACTATAATCTTTTCATCCATACATCTACAGAAAACTGGGACAGAACTAAAATTCTATAGCACTTATAAAATACTTTCAGAAAACTGGTTGCTTTTCCATTATCTTCTATTAGTCCCTTCCTTCAACTTGAATATTTTCTGTGAGTGTGGAAAAAGATTAAGATGGCAGAAAGCTTTCTGCAATCATAGACCATTGCGGAGATCACAGAGACTGGTCACACTTGCACTATTATCAGATGTACATGTACAGGGGCGCCTGGGTGGCTCAGTTGGTTAAGCATCGGCCTTCAGGTCATGATCCCAGGGTCCTAGAATCTAGCCCCGCATAGGGCTCCCTGCTCAGCGGAGAGTCTGCTTCTCCCTCTAACCCTCCCCCCTGCTGATGATCTCTCTCTCTCTCTCATGCTCTCTCTTTCTCTTTTTCAAATAAAGGAAATACTTAAAAAAAAAAAAAGTACATGTATAGAGACGTACTAAACTTAGGAGGAATAGGATCAATAAGGAAACAGAATAGATAAAGGATCCATAATGAAAGAGGTGAAGAAAATGGAATAAGACTCAAGAACTTGAACTATATTAATTTAGGATCAAAGACTGGCCCACTTGAACTTTTACAAGTGTTGAATGTGTGTTAAATATTACATTCTTTAGTAAATCAGAATTAGTACCCTTAAGAGCTAGCATATTACCATTTTTTTCTTTCTACACTTCCCTCAACTTTTTCTTCTTTCACTCCTACTTTTTTCCTTCCTTTTTCCCCAATTATAATTTTTTCCCCACTCTATTTTTATCTTAAGCAAGACTCATGCTGAATATCATTTTCCTGAGAACTAGTTTTTGAATTAAAACATCCAGTGAAGGAGTATAAACAGAGATGCTGCTATTCACTCCTGCAAAGGCAAGTTTTCTGACCTTAATTTTATAGCATGAATCACAGCTGTTCCATTGATATTGGCAGTGATTGATAATAAGGGGGATGGGAGTAATTAAAGAGCATATGATGTGTTTGTTTGCATTTTGAGTGACTGCTATAGAGTATATACAGTCAAAGGCATGGTACATTAAATAAATCAAATAGCTCAATAAATCAGCACAACCTGCCAAAATGAGCAGAGGGAGCTTGCAGTGCAGCAGGCCTTCATGTCAGGCCTTAGGCAAGCTGCTTCCTCCAGGGTGAAGTCATCAAAAACAGTCCAAAACCCCGAGCCCTTGAAGGATGCAGAATCTCAGTAAGCTAAGCCTAACTGTAATGACAATGCTTTAACATTTCAGCAGGAATGTACAGTTTGGGAACTTAAATATTTTCAGATATATTTTCACATTTTACCCTCTCAACAATTTTGTGAAATGTTATTTACAGATGTGAAAATGGAAGCTCACAGAGGAGAGATACTTAGGACCACAAAGCTAAAGGAAAATCCTCCTGAAAAAAATCGTTCTCCATATTTCACATTCTTTCCTCTATTCAGAACATGTCATAAAGGATAACACTTCCTTCCTGTTAATATCACAATCGTTACATGCTCAGCTTAAACTCCCTGAGAATTGGTGAGTCTGGGGGTGGTAGATTATTGACAAATCAGAAAAGTTATAAAAATGCAAATGAAATAGATAAGGGGATTTGGAACATGAACATAATGATTTCAGTAGAGGAAAGCGACAACAATAGCACCTGGCTATAATGTAAACCAAATAAGACAAATGGAAGTTTGTGTTAGTTCGCAGTGTAAAAGTGAAATGATTTTAGAGTAGGGCCTTAAGATACCCAGTCAAGGCAAAGGGTACCATAACTGGAAAAATAGTCTCATATCAAAATAAAGATCTGGCTCCAAGAGAGATGTCAAAGTAAATTAATAGTAAGAGAATGTACCTTAAAAATAACTGAGTCAATTAGCTTTATTACATTCTACTATGAGCCCTGTGAACACCTTCACTGGTTTGCATCAATATAGCTATGAACTAATATCAGAGTTTTCACCAAGTTTACATTCCAGGTTTTACCTCATGCTTACTAAAGGAACATTCTGACTATGGACAGAGAACATTAGTGAGGCAATGTTTTGTAGACTGTTTCAGTGACTAGTGATACTACTCACCATGATTCTGAAATTAATAAAATAATTTTTAAAGCACTGAACTTTTATTGCTGAGGTTCATAGTGGTTTGAGTGTTATGAATACCTGAAAATATGGAGAGTTTTAAGACCTCTGTCAAGGGAAACACACACACACTCAACTCATGAAAACAACCTAATACCATTGCATATAATTCAGAACCCCACTTGTTGACTCCCTAGGATTCCCAGGACTCCTGTTGAAAAACTCTGAAACAATACATTTTCCCTTTATGAATATGTGAATATACATCTGTCTGTCAATACTTGGTTCCACATTTATTGACCATACCTTATATATTTGTTGCATAACAGGTTTAAAATAGTAAACATATTGTCAAACTGCTTCATATTTCCTGCACTTTGCAATTTTAATGGGGCATCCATTTGGAACAAAAATTCAGTGATTTTTTTTTAGTATAAGGAACACTGTGTACAAAACACACACACGTGAGTTGAGATAATATATTACAATAAGTTGTCCTATCTGTCTCAGAAACTTACACAAGTGTTTATTTAAAATGCATCCAAAACAAAACAATCACTTATCATTTATATTAAACAGTTGGAGCAGTTGGTTCTCAGTTTGACTAATCACCTGTCAGCCTACTTTTCAAAAACATGTGAAGAGCGAGTAAGGACTATAAGAACAGAAATTGTATTTTGTTTTAATATATTCCTCAGAAGCTGGGAAAATACTATTGTTTAAAGTCAAAATTGGTTTTAAAAAGTCACAAAGCTTTTTTTAGCTGACATTGAATTTACAGTATAAATAAACCACTTTTTGAAACTATAAAGAATGTAAAGTGAACAATAAGCAAGGAGAGTCCAATCCTAATTGTAATTTTGAGCTCTAGTAGAAATATGAATGTAGAACCTTGGATATTGGACATCTTTAAAACACATACATACACACATCCACACATGAGAAAATACGACCATCCCATATTAAGGTAACTACTATGATGAAGCTTGGAGCATTCTGCAATGGCAAGTCTATGACGATGAGAGTTGCTAGCATCAGTAGTAGCAGACACTCAAATTGAGAGGAAACAGGGAACAATAGAGAAGTAAATAGTGTATCACAGGAAGCTAGGCTTGGGATAAACAACCTCCTGAAATCTAAAATCCCAGAACATTGTTCCTCTTTGTATGTAGAAAGAGAGGAAGAGGGCCAATGTCTACTTGCATGTAAAAATAGAAGAGCATATTTTAACTGAGTATTTGTGAACTTTCGTGGAGAGAGCAACTTTCTACATTCATCAAAGCATTATAGACTTTGAGTTCAATCATTTATTTATGCATTCAACAAATACTCATTGGTATTTACCTAGTCAAAGTATTGGTACTAGAATTAAAATGAAAACTAAGATTTAGTAACTGTTCTATAGACTCTCCAAGTTTATTGGGAGGACAAAACATGAATGTGGGGGAAGGTGGGTGACACAACAGCAACAAAAGAATAAAATAATCATCTAAGTTTAAAGGACCATCTCAAGATTTTTCTTACCAAGATGACCACTGAAGCAGGTCATTATAATTAAATAAGAGATTAAGAGATACATGAACAGGAAATCGATACACCAGCTAGGGAAAGTGGGAGCTACAAGGGAGAACATGGAAGACCAGATTTTGAGATCATGAAGTTCATTTACCCTGAGTATCTAGTATTAGATGTGTAACGTATATGCTGCAAATGTACCCAGTGACTGAAGTCTGCACATTAACATTGCGTTCCAGAAACCAATGAAAATTCTGAAGGGGAAATGAGCTTATATAATTCTATACCTCAGTACAATGTAATTAAAAGAAAAAGAAATCTTAATGTTTGAATATTTGGGGGAAAAAGGAAGCAGGGTGCTCAGCAAGTGCCCAATAAATATCTCTATGCCTAATTTCCTCAAATTCATAATAAATTATTAGCACCATCATATGATTATTGTTGAGGATTAAATGAGATAAGAGCTACAAAAAAGAATGGTAGAAGGCATACAGTAATAATCAATAGAAGTAGCTACTATTATAACCGATGCAATTAATATGCCTTTAAATAATACACATGCATTCTAAATGAAGTGACATTATACACCATTCTGTTGAGGCCCTTCAAAAAATATGAACATAGGCATCTCTAAGGTCTGTCTCATTAGAAGGGCTCTATTACCGGCTCTCTAATGAAGTCATTTTTTTTTTTTTTAAGATTTCATTTATTTATTTGACAGAGAGAGACAGCGAGAGGGACCACAAGCAGGGGGGAGCTGGAGAGGGAGAAGCAGTCTCCCCGCTGAGCAGGGAGCCCAAAGTGGGGCTCGATCCCAGGACACTGGGATCATGACCTGAGCCAAAGGCAGATGCTTAACGACTGAGCCATTCAGGTGCTCCTGAAGTCATTTTCACTCATATGTTATTGATAATAATCTCTACCATGTCAGTGCATTTTAAATTTTAAATACTTTTGTCACGACATAATGATTGAAAACTAATTTTGCATTTGCTTCTGTTCTTTTTGTTCATTGCCTTTCCCAATTCTGTCCAAAGGGTGGATAAATATGAGAGATCTGCAATCTCTAAATGTTTTTCAAAACAGATGAAAAAATAACTTTACAGTAATGTCATGATATGCAACATTTTATCAAAACTCTACATAAGTTGTAACTTTCAGAAAAAGCTTAGAAATAAGCAATATTGCAATTACTATTTTCAATACTATGGGAATTCTGTACAGTCATATTCAGGAAATGGATCCAGTAATTTCATTTAATATATCAGGTTTCATTCTAGTGAGATACATTGGTGGCAGGGAAGGGGAAAGCACAAAAACAAATTCCATTAAGACTGAATCCTTCAAGCTGAGTATTTACAAGAGTCTACTAATTGAATATTTTCCTCTCCCCAAAGAGTTTGAAATAGTATTATATGTAGAGGTTAAAAGTGCTACAAACATTAAGACAAAATATTTTCCATTTATCAATTAGATTATATTCTCAAGTAACAAGTAAATGAGTGTGCCTGTGTGTGTGTATATGTGTGTATGTGTTTAGGGAGAGAAAGAAGGAAGTACTTGTGTTATTTTAAAAACATAAAATATTTGGTTAAATGGAAGTTGAAATCATTCTCATATGCCCAAATCAAATAACATCTCTTTCCTGTTTTGCACCATTAATTTTTGATTAACTGGCATGTGCCAATAAACAAGTTGACAAGCACCACAAAAAGAAGTCAGTTTTATCAGCATGGTAAAACCACATGGGAAATTATGCTTAGGAATTGGGTTTCTGAAAACTGATAGACTATTTTCTATACTTTCTCCATCTATTTCTACTCTTCGCAGATTATGCAACAATTTTAAATTGCCAAAGCCTCTCTTGAAATAAATGCCACTCAATTCTAGTGGATAACTACAGTCATTATTTCCCATGTTAGCTTTGACTCAGGAGAAAAACCTTGTTACTTTCTCTGAATGCAGGTTACCCAGAAGAGAATCTGGCAGGCAGGTCTCATTTAGGTTGCTTGAAGTTATGACATTGTACAGTTCAACAACAGCAACAATATAATGCACTGATCTACCTGTGTTTCCTCTTCCTCACCAGGATTAAATTATATACAGGGCTTGATACTGTCTATCAATAGAAGATTATTATTATTCAACATTAAATTCAAACTTCAGGGGCGCCTGGGTGGCACAGCGGTTAAGCGCCTGCCTTCGCGGCTCAGGGCGTGATCCCGGCGTTATGGGATCGAGCCCCACATCAGGCTCTTCAGCTATGTGCCTGCTTCTTCCTCTCCCGCTCCCCCTGCTTGTGTTCCCTCTCTCGCTGGCTGTCTCTATCTCTGTCGAATAAATAAATAAAATCTTTAAAAAAAAAAAATAAAAATAAATAAATTCAAACTTCAAAGTCCAGAAATAGTGGGGTAGGAGAATATAAGAGCCTATTAGCAGTTATCTCCATGGAAAGACAGAAAAAAAACAAATGATAACTCATATACAGATATTTGGAAAACCTTGTTCTAGATTGAGCATAACAAATTTTAAATTCAATTAGATGCAATCTTGGGGTTGCACCATCATTTTAGTCATTTGATCCCATTAGTGAAGTGTGCTGATGCTACTTTTCCGGACCTATGATTCATGCAGGGCATCAGGAGATGAGTTAAGTGATATTTCGGGAATACTCTGTTGATTAATTGTCAACAAGGGAAATCCAGCTTGAAAAACTGGATTGACTTCCCATATGAACCACACTGGACAAAAGCTCACTGCTGTTGCAAAAAGCCATGGTAAACTTAGAATCTTTGAATGCTAATAGAAATTCTGAATCATTATATTTTGTGAAATTTTTAAATTTTATTCTTTCAAAGTTTGGTTTTTTAAAAAAAACATGATAACATTTTATCATTTGGGGGCATTGGTGAGGAGTCAAAAAGAAAAAAAAAGTAACATTTATAAATGAGTCTATAAGAGTTATACCCCTAGTCTCTCATGCTTCATTACCCCTTCTGATTACCCCCCCCTTTCTTTATACCTTTCTTCCCCTACCGAGGGCTTCAGAGGGGAGGGGGGTGGGGGAATGGGATAGACTGGTGATGGGTAGTAAGGAGGGCACGTATTGCATGGTGCACTGGGTGTTATACGCAACTAATGAATCATCGAACTTTACATCAGAAACGAGGGATGTACTGTATGGTGACTAACATAATATAATAAAAAAACATTAAAAAAAGAGTTATAACCCTAATGACTACTTAAACAATTCTATATTTCAAAAAAAAAAAAAAAAAGGAAATCGATTACATAAGTTTACAGGAAAGTATCAAACTTACGTAACATAAATCTTCAGAAAAATGCTAGAATGTCTACAAAATATAATTTTTCATATACTAGAGATTTCAGTGAATTACAGTAGAAACTTTATAAATTTTACAACAAAAAGGGAAAACAAATCTCACAAATCCTTTCCAAATAGAAAACTTTTATACGGAGAACACCCAATGATTATCAGCAGTATAATTAGCTTTGGTCAGTTGGTTGAGAGGTTCAGACCCAGTTTATACCAATTCATTTTAATTCTGTTCTATGACAATATCATAAACTCCCACCCTCACCTATCCATCCCCAAATGTAATTCGACAATAATGCTTAACAAATCAGCAGACTATTTTGGTACAACTTGCCCCTTCCCCCCACTACCACAGCAGTTGTTTTAATTGTAAATAACAATAATCTTATTATTACCTTGTTTAGAAGAGCCCAAAGATTAGTCTTTGTCCTGGACATCAAACCAGACTGTTTAACAATTGAAGAGTACCCTACCTTACCCCTTGAGAAAAACCAACCAAAATTTGAAAATAAGACAGAGAAGCTATTTCCTGCCTTTTCAATGATACAATAAAGCACTGTCTAAAAAGCCCATTTACTAGGTTTTCTGGTGATACAGGCTCTGAAATGTTGTTTCTTACTATTTATTATCAATATTATTACTTAAGACTGCAAAGAAATGGGAACTTAGAAAATTGCTAACTTGCCACTAATTTTTGTGCACAGAGGTGTTAATTATTTCTGTTTGGTAGAAAATATTATGTTTTTATTGCTCTATAGAATTACCAGTTCTATATTTAACTTTGCAATCTTATCCCAGTATTGGATAGATGATGGATGGTAGATAGATGCTAGATATAGGTAGACAGATGGGTAGATGGGATGAATAGTTTTATTTTTAATTGTTTAAAAATTATGATTTGACATCCTCTATCTTCTAAAATTTTCTTCCATTTTCTCACACAGAGATATTCACATTTTCCCATGTGTGAACTTTTCTCATGTCTCCAAAGAAGGTCAGTGCCTGCTGCACACATTGCTTTGAATATTTTTCCCCATTAGTTCTGGCCAACTCATTTCATCCTTAAATATATAACTCACATCTCTGATGAAGCAGAGGTAGATATACCATAAAGCTAATGTAGATTAATATTCAGAGCTCCTCACTTTCAAACAGCCCCTTCCAAGGTCTTGGGAGGAAACCTGGAAGCATATTCTCACAGTCAGAAGATGATGAGAGAGAGAGAGAGAAAGAGAGAGAGATGATAGATAGATGAAAAAAGTAAAATATCTTAACCACCATTGACTCAGGCTACTCGTCAATTTCACTTAAACATATATGGCTACACACAACCATTTGTCTGTTTGTTTAGAGGATTTGAAAATAAACATTAGTACTTTTAGGACCTGGATAAGGGAAAGTTGAATTATACAAATATTTAATTAAGTGTAATATTTTAATGTGGTGGGCAGTTACCTTCATGTATAATGATGTTATTGCTCACCACCCAGATGAAAGAATGGTTTCCAAGAATATTACTACTTACTCACTATTCTGACTCACCCAGAAATATGAAAAATATGGCAAGGCCAGCTAATATGAGTGTATGCCAAGGTCTCCACAAAATGTGTAAATTGTTGAGGAAAAACAGGATTTGGATGCATGGAGCTTGGAAACATTTTCAGGCATCCAATATGTAAAACTGTAAGAGAAATATTTGGATTTCATTTACACCTGGTTCAAATATATAAATATCTGTTGATAATGCAGATTATACAAGCATGAATGTACCATATTTTGTTCCTTTGTGAATATGAATTATGCACATATCCAGAAAGGGGCTATAGTACTATAGCTGTCCATTTTTGAGTAGTGCCTGTGGATCATGCAGACCCATGTGTAAACCAGGCCTAAGTCTTTTCTTCCTCTGTCAACTGATTATAGGGAACTTCCCATAAAGCCACAGGTATAGAAGAAGGCAATGTGGCAGGATTAGGGGCCATGAGTATTTGAGCTACTTCTTTATGTAACTTACTTGTGTCTTCAGGGTCTACTTGGTCAGATGATACACATACCACTTCCATATGAGGATGGACTGCTGCTCTACATAACCAAATTTGTGGCTTGGTGGGTCAGATGACACGCAGGTCATAATGGACAGCTTAGGTCACATGATAACTTGGTGGCCCATGGTTAAGCATTCAGTCTCTAGCAAGGCCCAGTAGCAGACCAAAAGCTGTTTCTTAAAAGGAAAGTACTTATCTGTAGATGATAGTAGAACTTTCCTCCAAAACCCTAGGATTCACACTGCAGTTCACCTCTAGAAGCCTGCCAAAGGCTCCAATTAGCATTCTTACCTTCCACTGGTACTTCAAGCACCTTTGGACCTGCTGGGTCATGTGGAACAAGTGACATCACCAGTTTCACAGCAGCCTAGACCTATCATGAGGCCTTCTCTTGTTCTCAAACCACTCAAAACTAGCAGCTTTTTGAGTCATTCAGTAAATTGACAAGAGCAACATGCCTAGATGAGCAGTATGTTAATTTCAAACAAGGAGACCCACTAGGTGTTGTGCCTGTTTCTTGGTTGCAGGAAGAGCCAGATGGAGCAACTTGTCCTTAAATTTAGAAAAGAAATCTCCGAGGAAATTCCGAGGGTTTTAAGCTCTCTGTCAGACTCTCCTATCACTCAGGAATTGCAAGTCCTAGGAGCTGTGTATCAGGAATCCAGGGCATATATATATTTCTTATTATTTCACACAGACTAATGCATGTCCCCTAAATCAATTCTCAGACTTTGAGTCAATTTACAGACCTAGAAACCCTTGAATGAAAGAGAGGTTGGGTACTCTTGAGAAGTATCACATTACTCTACCTAAATTATATACTGTTAATTTTTCTCCCTGTCTTTCCCATAGGGTCCTATGGTCTTTTCCCAGGGTGACTGTGCATTTGACAAAAGGAAATAATCCAACTTTTCAAGGATTATTAGACCCTGATTCTGAACTGACACTAATTCTAGTAGACCCAAAACATAACTGTAGTTTATCAGTCAGAGTAGGGGTTTATGGAGGTCAGGTGATCAATGGAATTTTAGCTTAGGTTCATCTCACAGTGGGTCCAGTGGATCTGCAAATCCATCTTATGGTTATACCTCCATCCAGAATGTGTAACTGGAATGCACATACTCAGCAAGTAGCACGACTCCACATCGAGTGTACTCAACTGAGGTGAGTACATAAAATCTTCAAGTTAGCATTTACAGCACTTCTATTTAACTGGAAGCAACCAAGAATGTCAATTGCTAAATGTATAAACTGACTGTGGCACAACCATACAATGAAATACTATTCAGCTATAGAATAAATACATGTTCAATTTATTTTGCTGAGTAAAAGAAGGCAATCTAAAGAGGCTACATACTGTATGATACCATTTTTATGACAATTTGAAAAAAGATAAAACAATAGAGATTTAAACAGTTTGTGGTTGCTAGGGACTGGGTAGGAATAGAGAAATGAATACGTGAAATACGGGAGATTTTTTTAGGGTAGTAAAACTACTCTGCATTATGCTGTAATGGTAAATACATGACCCTATGCTTCTGTAATATCCCTAGCAAAATTAGTTAGTCTTACTGTATATATTTTTAAAACAAGCATCTAGAGGGGCTGAGGAATTCAAGGATAAAGTATAATTCCAAAAAATGTGACAAAGGAATCTAACTTTATTTCAAATATATAAAATGACCTCACTGGGGTGGCTGGGGGTTGTTGACCTAAGAGACTTTGAAAATGAATGGATTTTATAAGATGAAAAGCAAAATTAACTGTATGTCACCACTGTACTATAGCTGTTGAAGTTGTTTCTTACAGGGATATCAGTCAACAGTTCTAAAACTACTATAAATGCACACTGGAATTTTTAAAAAAAGTA
The DNA here is from genome assembly GCF_017311325.1 of Ursus maritimus. Taxonomy (NCBI): domain Eukaryota; kingdom Metazoa; phylum Chordata; class Mammalia; order Carnivora; family Ursidae; genus Ursus; species Ursus maritimus. The sequence continues at coordinate 16,662,273 of NW_024424119.1, read as the reverse complement.
AATAGATGGTGTGTGGTAGGAACCAGATTTCTTCTTGTTGCAGTATACGTTTACAGACAATAGTGGAAAGAATGGAATAATCCACATGCTAAGGGACTATAGTTGGAAGCATCAATATAAAATCACATTTGCCTTAATACAGAAGCACCTGGATACATATAGAAATATTTATAGGTATGTGTTTTATTATGGGCTGAATTGTGTCCTCCCAAATTCATGTGTCCAAGTACTAACCTCCACCAACTCAGAATGTTATTAGATTTGGAGACAGGGCCTTTAAAGAGGCATGTAGGTTAAATAGGGTCATTAAGGTAGTCCTTAATCCAATATGACCAGTGTCTTTATAAGAAGAGAATATTAGAACACAGAGATTTGGGGAAGAAAAGGACCATATGAAGACAGAGGAAGAAGGTGGCAGTCTACAAGCCAAAAAGAGAGGCCTCAGAAGAGATCAACGTTGCTAACATCTTGATCATGGACCATAGTCTTCAGGACTACGAAAAAATAAATTTTTGTTTAAACCACCCAATCAGTTGTACTTTGTTATGGCAGTCCTAGCGAACTAATATATGTATATACATGGGTCCGTATACACACATATATTCTCATACTATCAGCTGAGAGGACCTAAAAGCAATGACACCTTGGTAGCAATAAGCACATCTAGAATGCAGATCTTGGTTTCTAATATATTCCCCAATAACAAAAATCAGGGCTTTGGGGATAAATGACTGATTCTAGAAAAAAAACAGAAGATGAGTCTGAAATATGCACAGCACCAGAAAGAAAGGATGTGCTCAAGAACACCACACTGATGGAGTTATGCAGTAGAAACACAGGAGCCAACTGAAAGTATAAACAATGGCCAAATCTGGACAATAAAAAAAAAAAAAGCACTGGGTTTTAATCTTAAATATAAATACCCGTGAGTTCAAACTGATATAAATACATTTAAATTTAAAAATAAAAACTAAGAGAGACAAATATCTAAGTTACCGCTCCTTAAGTGTGGGCTGTGCATGGTATCTTCCCTCCAATAAGTATGGAAAAAGTGGATAAAAAGAATACATTTACAGTGGAGAAATCTGATAACCACTATTTTAGCCAGGTGGTCAAGGTCAACATCAACAGAGATAAATCATCTTAACATGTACCTTTCATATGACGTGATGAAAAGGATATTTATAGTTTTCCTAAAAATAATCATCACAGTCTAATTTTGATCAAGACTATATAGAAAATACATAGAAAAACAGTCATGTCAGGCACAGAATCAGTAAATATAAATGACAATTCACACCCTATCTCTGTTCTTGGCTTCAGCTGAGATGGTTGAGTGGATCTGTAAGTCACATGTTGATTCTCTTAAAAAAATCCTCTGTGTGAGGCTATACCCTGAACATCGATTCTGTAGAGGTGCCAGCCAGTAGTTGTCCAACCACACTCTTGACTATCTTTTCAGAGCAAGCTATGCTAACCATTAATCTCCTTAATTTTAGTGTCCTTTGCAATCTGTACAGACCGAGAACATTCTAATTCATCAAGCTCTGGCTTATTTTTGTTTAATAATATCCATTCAATTTATCTCTTTCATCTTGCATTTACTATAAGCAGCAAGGAGAAACTGGTAAGCACCCTCATCGCTTTGCTTGTAGACCTCCTCAGCTAAATACCTAAGTTCATCACTTTAAATTTCTGACTTCTACAAAATGATAGGACACAATTCAGCTAAGTTTTCTACCACTATATAAAAACAATCACCTTTCCTCTAATTTCCAATAGCATGTTTCTTGTTCCCTTCTGATGAGGAAGGAGAACCAAAAGTGTCTTTAATAGGCATATTTCTACTAACATTCTGATAACAAGATGTGTATTGTCTTAGATAACATAGGCTTTCTCTACCACACCGCTCACTTCCTTCTAAGCCCTCACTGGCTAAGTGATTAGCATCCATATTTCCATGAACAATCTATTAAAGTCAATGTAGACTTCTCATATGATGGTGCTCAAACATCTTTCAGCCTCTACCCACTGGCAATTCAAAAACCACTTCCACATTTTTTGATGTTTGTTACAGCAGTACTGTACTTCTTAGTACCAAAATCTCTATTAGTTTCATATGGCCATAGTAACAAATCAGAATGCTGATTGCAATATAATTTAATGAAGGTCACTACCATTATCATTACTTTTGCCCCTTTTAGGGCTTGATACTAAAATCAAAATCAAACCCTATTGCTAGGCAACGTCAGCCAGTATCACTTTTCTTAATATGAATGAAGAACTTAAAGAGAAGACTAATTCCAGAATAAGTAACACAATTGCACTTATGCAGATTGGATATTGAATAGAACTTAAAATAAAAGTCATAGGAAGGCATTCTACCACAAAATTAACCATTTAATTGCTTCATTTCAGAGCCTTCACTTGTGTTGTTTCTCCCTCTTTCGAGGAATTGTGAAGTTCCTTATTAATCACATAGGCTATTCTCTCAAGTGTCATCACTCTTCCTGTGTCCCTGAGATACAGGTGGCACAAGGTGACAGCTTGGAGTAATGGTAAGAGCACTGTATTGGGAATCCATAGACTTAGGCTAAGCTCATTTGCTGTCATTTACTTTGTGTATTTCTCAGGAAACTGACAATAGTTCCAAGATAAAATTCATCATCTGTGGATTGAAAACAATAATAACTGCCCTATCTACCTCAAAGGGTTACTGTGAGGAAAAAAATAAATAAATAAGACAAACATATGAAAGGGATTCCTTAATGTGAAAGTAATAGGCAAATGAAACCTTACAAAATAACTAGTCAGATTAAAATTAGATGTCTATTAAGACCTTCTGAAAATATAGCCCAGTGTAAGTCAGAAATGTTAAAAAATAATTGAAAAATAAGAATTATGAGTCACACAGCCTGAGAAAAGTTCTACAGTGGGGTGCTATGGCAAAGAGCTTTCAATGGACAAGAACCTGGATCTCCAAGAAAAAATGCCCTTGAAGCTGTACCATGAGGAAGCAGGAGAACTGAATTCATAATATCCAGGGCCATGAGTATCTATAAGGATTTGCCCAATCCGTTAAGAGTGGGAAAGGTAGCCGTGCACATATAGAATTTCCTCTCCCATCCAAATTTCTGCCTTAAGTCTACCTTACATGGGAAAATTTCTCTCTTAATGGTCAGACTAGGCCCTTTTATCAAATTCAATCTAGGTACAAACCCTTTCTCAAATTGTTAGCATTCTTTTTCTCTATGATCCAGAAAAGTTTTAAGCAAGCTGAAGTATTAAGTTCCGCCTAAAACAATGTGAAATACGTTCTGAAGAATTTATCTGTTCCAAGACAATCTTGCAATGCCCCAAATCTACAATTTTTCTCAATTTGGGCATGACTTTCAATTCTTTACCGTTGCAGTGAAGTATGGAAAGTTGAAATGCATGTTCATAAAATCCATGTTTGTGCACATACATATTCATAGATTTCCCTGTACACTTTCATCCATTCTGAATGGTATGTCTATTTCAAATTCTCTGAGAATGTCTTCACTGAGATGTTCTGATTCTGATTAAGACTCATAACTGGAGGGGCACCTGGGTGGCACAGCGGTTAAGCGTCTGCCTTCGGCTCAGGGCGTGATCCCGGCGTTGTGGGATCGAGCCCCACATCAGGCTCCTCTGCTATGAGCCTGCTTCTCCCTCTCCCACTCCCCCTGCTTGTGTTCCCTCTCTCGCTGGCTGTCTCTATCTCTGTCGAATAAATAAATAAAATCTTAAAAAAAAAAAAAAAGACTCATAACTGGAGGGGGTTTTAAAATGAATTTAACCCACAATTATGGAGACTCTTCAGCATATTAATAAAATGCAAAAAATAACAACAAATACTTTGTATTGAAGTTAGACCTCCTTATGCCCAGATTGTCACCCTCTGTTTTGTAAATTATATATTTATATATTTTTTGTTGATAGTACTTTGTTCAATGGGCAACATTCATGGCATTGAGGAAAATGAGCCTTGACCAATATGCAGATGCCTTGAAAGAAATCAATGAAAGATAATGAAAACCATCTGACATTGATAGATGTGTGCAAAGAAATTCCTAATTTTGAGACCCGAATAGATTTTTTTTCAAAATAAACATTTTCTAAAGATCCTGCAAGCCTGTACCTTTATGCGGTGAAAATGACAATATTCTGCATCCCTGATTTACTTCTTCTTTTCAACTGATTGATTGATCTTCAGTTTCATCCAGGGTCCATCTCCTTTAGAAAAACTATTTAAAAAGAAGGCTGTAACAATCCTGGTTTAAACATTTCTGGCCTCCCACGTGAGTGTGAGATGAGAGTAGAAGTTTGTCAGAGACTTTGACTTGGGTTCTTTGAAGCCATAGCTAAATATGAGACTAAACGAGACAGGCTGGTCACTGGTGGTAATTAGAAAAGAAACTAAAGTTAACACTAAAATTTTTGAGATTTGATTTATTCATTAACTGACACTAACCAGATTTGATCCCTATCTTCCTAAATGAGGACATGCAAAACAGCAGAATCAGAAGGCAGAACTTCGAGACAGAGTCCCTGAGGCAGAAATATACTGAGAGAGACTTGCAGGTTCACAGAAAAAGTAGGGAGCATACCCAAAAAAGAAAGGGATTCCCTGTTGTTTTGTTCTCCATTAGCCTTTTGAACATGCCATAGTATGAAATCCAAAACATCTGGAAGCAAGTTTTAAAATTCTGTCAATCCTATGGGAATTAACTAATTTCTAAAATCTTAGTTCTATAAAGTATATAATCAGGTGAATTTGTTGAGCTTTCCTTCAAATATTTGACCTTGCTTATGTTCAAAAAATATTTAGCTAATTAAGCTTAGTCAGAAAATGGGGTGCCATTAATAATCTGACATCAGATATTGTTTCAATGGGGCCATCCATTCCAATTCACCCTGAAAGAATCACAAATGCTCCATCCTATAGTACTTTCATTAGCTGATCATTATTTCAGGCAGCCTTGCTGACAAAGAAAAATCTTTACCTGTTTTATTTTACAGCCTCCAAATTTTCTCCCTGCCAGATGGGTGCTTACCTAATTGCAAAGCAGATTGTGTCTGTGTCTACAAAAGCAAATTGAATTGGAGACTTGAACATTAATCTAGAGGCCATATGTGTGTGTGCTGTCCTAAGTAAGTATGACAATAGCATCTAACCATCATTAAACTCTACTCATCTGATGGTAGAGTTCTATTTGCATTGATTCCTCTATACATCAGTATTTTTCTAAGTGTAAAGTTAGATTACCTATATTGGAGTCACCTGGTGCCCTTCTTAATTGCACATTTGTGGGCCACACTCGAGACCTACACTATCAGAATCTTTGAAGCTGAACCCTGGAGAATTTGAATTTTTAACAAACAGCCCCAGAGATTCTCTTGAACAGTATTAGAGGAAAAAAAAAAAAAATTCAAGACACTTGTTAAAGAACAGTAAGGCAGACTTTATTCAGGGGACTACTGTGAAAGGATTTTGTACTAGGGGAGAGAACTTAACTGTGAATAGAGTCAGGACAAGTGGAGTTTTAAAGCCAAGGAGCAGGGTAGAAGTGAGTGGATGGAAAATTACTGAAAGGAAACATGACGGGTAAGAGAGACTCTGGCTAACCCAACTTGACAGGATTTTTGCTGAAGGTAGACCAGGGATATAACATATTGAGGGTGGAAAATTAGGAATTTGAACAGGTATCAAGAGCAAATTAGGTACCAAGGGTGAAAGGTGAGTCATTTCATCACATATCAAGGATGGAGGGTTTTCACTGAACTGAGCCAGTAGAATTCTTGCCAAAACTGTACTAAAGGGGCCAAGGACAGAGTCCAGGGGTGAAATCTAGTCAGAAAGAGGATTCAGGGAAGCCTGACTAATGGTTGCATAAGGAGAGACTCTTTGTCAACAGTAAAGTCCCAAAATGAGCTATCTAAAACAGTGGTTCAATGATTTTGCTTCCCAGGGAATACTTGGCAATGTCATTTTTGACTGTCCCAGCTTTGGTTGGGGGGCAGTTACTGATGGATAGAGGCCAGGAATGCTGCTAAACATCCTAGAGTGCACAGGACAGTCCCCACAACAAAGTATCATTTAGTCCAATTATTGATACTGCCATGGCTGAGAAAGCCCGTTCTACAGTGACCAATAATTTCTAATGGCAAACCTGTAGAACACACTGAAATTTTTGGCTTACTATCTATCGAACACAGACCATTTACCTGAATGCAATAGGGAATCAAATTTTGGCTTCAATTGCCCTGAAATTTGCTTACTGCCTTCTTCACATTTGAAGGATTTAACTGTATTGCTTGTTTTAATAGTTCTTTTATAGGTAATGGCAGGGCCACCTTCCTGGTACACAAACTGTACAGTCCCAAAGGACGCTACACTTAGAAGGGCCCAGCTTGGCCTAATGGTGTGCTGCTGTTGCTGTCTGCTGTCTTAGTAACTGTCTAGCAAGAGGTCCCACATTTTCATTTTGCACCACAGCCTGCAGATTATGCCGCTTATTCTGGGGTGATGGCATATTTCTGCATAATTTTTAAATTTCATTTTAAATTATTGATCTAAATGAGATGTATTTATATTACAAAGAAATTCTAAGTACTTATTTTGCTAAGGTAAATTCAAAATTCTCTCAGAAAGCAATCTGAAAATCAGATGGTGCTAAGGCAAAAATGATTATCAGGTGAGGAATTTGAACTCGCTTTATAATAAACTCAACAAAGACAGCTCAAAACTAAAATTAAATCCAGGCTAAATGGTCTAAAGAATGAAGTCTTTCTCTCCCTTCTTCAAAAAAATAATATAAGCTGGAAAATACTGGTCTGAGAAATACTTAGGTGATTCATCATGTCTATCTGACTTTCTGTGCATGAAGAGAAAACAAAAAGGTAAGAGAACTTTGGCAGAAATTGGGTCAAAAAAACACCAGACATTGTCTTATGTTTTCATTTTGTTATAGTCCCCCATCTATCAAATGATTGAGGGAGGCTATGAGTTACAATTTATGGCCACTTTCTGTAGGAAAATGTGAGCACTTAGACCAAGAACTTGACTCTGCAAATTCCAAAGAGTTCTGATACAGAATAAGGTTTATGAGATCAGCATCAAGGGAGAAGCAGGAAGAAATAATGGGTATGAGATACAAAGTTACCAGAATATAACTTTACTTGGTATACATTTAATTAAAATCTACTCTAGTATTTTCTTATACTAGAAGAAGGAAATAAGCATATTTCAGGGCAATTGAAGCCAAAACATAATGCCTTATGTTTGCAATGGCTAAGTGCAATATCGTAAGTTTTTGTGTAAAAGTATTTAAAATAATGACAGGAACTTTACAACCCAGAAACTTACAGTTTCTAGTTGTACGTCCTACCACTATTTGTAATTCTGCATTCAACTTGTTCAAAGGTCAAAAAGTCTGTTCTGTTACTGAATGCCAACGAAATTTACTTGCGTTTTTTCTTTTCTTTTCTTTTCTTTCTTTCTCTATCTCTCTCTCCCTTTCTCTATCTATCTATCTATCTATCTATCTATCTATCTATCTATCTATCATCATTTCCTTTCTAGAAGAATTCTGGCATATTTATGAGCCTGTTCTGAAGATACTTTTAAAGGGACTTTCTTTCTTGGCATATAGCTGCTCTCCATTTCTACTTTGATTTTAAACTTCTGAATTACCACAAATGAATGTTGAGTATTTTCTGGAGATTGGTCTTTTCTACACTCTCAGGCAGTGGACCAGAGCTACAGGAACAATCATGACGGTTTTCTTCTTTAGACTGCCCAGACTCTTGCTCAAGGTCCTACACTACTACTTAAAGAATTCAAAGACTGCACGTTTTACCTAAAATCTATAGCTGGCACTTACACAGGGCTTATATCTTAATCTACGTGAAGACTGCATGCCGTTAATGCCTCACGGGCTACTAGCTGCATCTGGCACTCCTTGCTGTATTCTCCATTTAAATTCCCGAAGAACAAGCTGCTTTTCTTGAAAGTCTTGCCAATTGGCTTGATAATTAGAGAGTCACTCAGCAGTCTGCTACTGAACAGAGATAATCAATGGGAGCTTTCAGCTCTCCATCCAAAAAAGATATTTTTGGTTGCCTTTTGGAACTCCTGGGTGCAAAGTAATGTTATATCACTTTTAAAACCAATTCTTATTTCTACAAAGACCCTGCCAAGTTTCATTTTGTCAATAGACATCTACTGAACATCTACTTTGTACAAAGCATGAGAGGTGGCTGGCTATGTTTCCTAAAATACATATCAGACAGAATACACAGTATGACAAGAATGAACATATTACTTAATATTAATGATATAGAATAATGAAAGCAGTAAAATATTGCTAATAAGAATTTAATCTGTACAATCTTCCTGAACAATCAACAATATATATCTAATGTCTCAAAGAATTCTATTCCTTTTCTTTTCTTTTTTTTTTTAAGAGAGGGAAGGGGCAGAGGGAGAGGGGGAGAGAATCTTAAGCAGTCTCTTTGCTCGGCATGGAGCCCAAGGCCGGGCTTGACGTGGGGCTTGATCTCAGGACCCTAAGAATATGACCTGAGCCGAAATCAACAATCAACACTTAACCAACTGAGCCACCCAGGTGCCCCAAGAGTGATTCTATTCTTTGCTCCAGTGAATTTATTCCTGGATATTTGTTAAGGAAATAATCAAATATATAGACAAAAATTGTACTTTCTTCTGTAAATGTCGGCATCTGTGTTACTGTTGAAAATAGATTAGAATAATCTTACATGCCAAATATTGGAGAATAATTAGAAGATGCCAAAGTAATTAAATAAATTATATAAATATTATTTAACGGTAGACTGCCTTTAATATAATATTAAGAAACGAAGTATGAATTTACGTAAATATGTAAAAATTTTAAAACTAAAATCGATATGGTCAGAGTTCAGTCAGGGAGACAGAAAGCACTCTATATTTTCCAGGTATGAAGGGTTTCACTTTCAGCAATCCTCGATAATCTTAGAAAATCTCTAACTAATTATTTCAGTCAAAAACAGCCAAGTGGGTAGTTTTGTTCTTCATTGCCCATTGGGAGAGCCTTTTCAATCTCATGTGGGCTCCTGAGTCTCTCTGCTACTTCTCCAAAGAACAGGCCTCTCCTTTTCTTCTGCTAGTCAAATCTCCCACCTTCTCACTTAAGAAACTCTAACCTAGATTCACAGAGAGAAGAGAATTTGGGGAAATATAGTTCACAACTTATCTGAGGAGATGTTGAGCGGAAATGGTGAACTGCTATTCGCAGCTAACAATCCTGCACGGTGAGAGAATATGAGGTTTACTGAGGTTATTTCTCGGTAACAGAATTGTCGTGCAGGAGACTGTTACAGTCTTCTTAATTTTTCTCTTAGTTTCCATATCTTTTAAAGACTGAGTATGTCCATCGTATAATCAAGAAAAAAGTGTGTATGTTTAAAAGTATGAACAATGAAAGAGAATATTTGAAAATAGAGCTTCTGACAGAAATCCACATTATCTCCCTAATAAAGCATGTCAGTACCCCAGAGGTTTACTGGATACATCCTGAGAAATCTCATCTGTTGCTATGTCAAACCCAAAACACAACCATTTCTTCAGCTATAAATACACTACTTCTGCTCAAATGTTAGTAGAAAAGATTCTCTATGCATCTGCAAAAACAAAGCCTCTCCTAATCGTACTCTGGAAAGTACCTTAAGAACCACTTAGGCACCCATCTCGTATTCCCATCTTGACCATTCAGTCACAATGACAGCAGTCAGATTGGGAGAGGGCCAAGGGGGTGTTGGGTGCTTCTCAGGACAGGCCACTAGACTTTTCTCCACGTACATCAGGATTTGGGATTGGGATTAGGACCAGGAGAAATGTCACTGAATGCTCTAACAGACAGCCTCCTGGACAGGGCTGTCTGAGAGCTTACTTCCTCTGAATTCTTCACTAAGCTCTACTTTTGCTGGGAGCAGTGACTGGGGCAGGGTCAACCCTAACTTTCTCAACAGCTGTGGGAAGACACAAAAGAAAAATTTAAGGGGATTTCAATGTCTTTGAAGAAAACAAAATCCACGAAGTACGTACAAGAAATTACATGTGAATAATTCTGCAGCTTTCCACATTGTGAAATGCTACAGCCGGAGGTGAGCGCTGGCCCTGTGGGTTTCAAAGGCTAATGATGAGAACTGAGAATGTAGCAGAGGGCACTTAGAGGAGTCATTTAGCTATTTGCAACCTCCCATTCCTCATCTGGAAGATAAAGGTGTTTGATTACTTGTTTTCACATTTCTCTTCCAGCTCAGGCGTTCTGCGTCTCTGTGGATCGGTCACAGCCAGGACCTGGATGAAATGCCCAATGTAGCATCACTGTCTTCATTTCCCCCCACCACGCCTCTTACTCTCTCTCCTCCTTCTGCTCTATCGCCCTTAGGCCATATCCCAAAGCACCCTCTACTTGGGATTTTTCCAACCGGCTTCTCTTAGACTTCATCAGCTCAGTGTCTCTTCCATATCTAATATAATACATAATATGTGCTGCTGTGATGGTGTGAGCTAATGAGGTAAAGGCTTGCCAGATGGCATATTTGCATTTTAACAGGGGCCTTCTGGAAACAATGCCTTAGTACAAAGGAGTGCTATAATTGGTGAGAATGCTATCAAACAAGGTAAGCCTTTTAAGGAGAAAGACCATGTACAATAAAAGATAAGTCAATCAGAGTTTACCAAACTGAAACTGCGTTCCTATTTTGAGCTCACAATACAATAACAGGGATAAGATTGTTTTTAATCTTTAAGGCATTGGAATTGCACTGAAATGAAAATATTTTCTTTCTTTTGGTATCAAACGTTCACGGTTTTAATGAAGCCAGTGGACACAGAAGACTAAGTGAATGTCACACTCTGATTAAAGGGTAAACACAATACTAAGCCACTGCTAAAATAAAAGGCAACTAGTGGCTATTTCAGTGTATATAAAAAGACATTTTCTACCTATTATGCTTCATTTTCATTCACTGACTGAGGCTGGTATATGATCTGAGGTGTTGCTTAAAACTTATGTAAAATTAACACAAGTACAAATGACAATGATTTGGAATTCTGGTAGCATACAGTTAATTACATATTAAAATTAAGGGGCACCTGGGTGGCTCAGGCAGTTAAGCATCCAGCTCTTGATTTCAGCTCAGGTCATGACCTCAGAGTTATGAGATCAAGCCCCGCCCCAAGCTCTACACTGGGCGTGAATCCTGTTTATGATTCTCCCTCTCCCTCTGCCCCTCCCCCCTGTCATGTGTGCACCTGTTCTCTCTCTCTCTCTCTCTTAAAAAATATTAAAATTAATTTTGCCTTTATGTAAATGCGATCCTTTATTTAGTGGCAGATATCCTCAAGTATTAGATAATGAGTTAGTTTTGTTCTGAACTCTTTTAGGCAAAATTTCTCAGGATGTGATTCTTACGTGGCTGTAGTACTGCTGACTCTGTGTGGCAGTGATGATAAGCAGAGTCAACGGTAATGGCACTTCCGCTTTCCAGAGAAAATCTCAGTTAAGTATAAGGACTGAGAAGGTCTTGAAAGAGCGTGCGTGAGTCAGGGTCCCTACTGCCTGAGCAGGAAAAGCATTACCTTAAGGATAATAATACCTGAGCTCTAAGCCCTAATAAAGATTGTAAAGGAGAACAGGTCACGTTGGCCTCCTCTGTATAAAATAATCTATCCACAGCCTTGCAAATCACTTAATTATTCATCACATTTTTCTCAGTTATTGACTGTACTTCTGAAAACACTGCTTGAACAACTTTTAGCATTATTTTTAAAAATATGAGCATGACGTCTTCCTCCTTCTACCAAATCCATAGATGGAGGATCTTTTCAAATAATGTTTATACGGTTTTCTTAATCTGTAAATTCTGTTCATTCATGAATTAATGAAATCACATTAACTTTGTAATTAATTTCATAAATATGGCCCAAATGGCCAAATCTGTGCCAGACCGGTGAGTCTGAACCTTTCTTGCAATTTGTTTCAAAATTCCTCACATCTCTTCAAAACTCATTGATGCTGGTTTTTTTTTTAAATTATAAGACAATAAAAAATTAGAATATATTTTAGTTTTGAGGTAATGATAAAATAACACATAAAAGGTGTGTGCCTTAAACATTTTGAGTTAACTGGTCCAGTGGCTTTCCTATTATTACATCATTAAATATTAGTCAAGAAATGAGGAACTACCATTGCCATAATGTATTTTATCACTCCTGTTTAGGTGTTTGCTAGCCTTGGTACTGATGTATACTGGTGACAATTCTCCCATGTCAAATACAAATACTATCTTATCCACTAAGGCAGGATTTTTTTTTTCCTCTCTTGACAGAAGCCTTGATTGGTATTTCTAAAATGTTCCTAAAGAGGAGGGGGCGGAGGAACTTGACTAAGGAAGCCAGAAATCTTTTGAGAAGAAGGGAATGAGGAACTCAATCACTTATTCTAAATTATCATCATCTATCAGGTTGAAGCCGGAGACCCTAACACAGGGACAAGAAAAAGTAAAGTATGAAAAATCACCATGGAGGTAGAAAGTGAAACAATCATTGGTTGATTCTGCCTCAAGTCTAGTTGTGAAAGGAACACCTTCCTGTGGCCCATGAAATTGCAGATTCTGAGTCATGTTCGGCCACAGACTACCAAAGGACACACTCTCTCCCTGATGAAGTGTTCATGGGGCTAAATCACATATGCTGCTATGAAGGAAATCCAGGACAACGTGACAGCGTAAGGCAGCTGACAAAAGAATAATGGGTTTAGGGCAAATGTTCCTTCCTATAGCCTGAAGGATCCAGGATAGCCCGAGAAGGAACCCTTCAATCCCCAAAACCGACAGAGATGAAACAAGCCGCTCAGCCCTACCACCAGTCCTGGGATGTAATCCTGTGGCAGTGCGATGAGCTCTTGGACAGAATTAACGGTGCTGTGTTTCATTAAGAGTGGGATGAAGGGGGTGGCAGAAACGGCAAAGACTTGGGTGAACTGAAATTCTCTGAATAGTTTGGGTTTCAGCAGCAAATAGCATTCATTCTTTGGATGTGAAGAAGCAATTAGGCTTGACATCTTGGGAGAAAAACATACTAAACTTCTTGACAGCGTTGACAGTCTTTTGGACAGTTGGGGTGGAGCATGCTATATTTTGGGATACCTTTGGGGACAGTGTTTTACACACCCATACACTGAAATAGAACACTCCAGGTTCCTGTGTATGTAGCTGTTTTGCTAGTTATAATAATAGAGGTAATTGAACAAAGCAAATACTCAAGTTTCATTAACTTAAATTACAGATTTTCTATGGTGCCTGCACACTAAATAACATCATAGGTATACTCTGAACTCTTGTCTCCTTGGAGGTTATCAGAGAAGCAGATAATAAGCAAAGGATCCCTTCACAAATAAATATGAAGTAGGTCTCCGGGGTGAGAGAGTTACTAACATTTTGTGGTATTTTGGGGGTTACTAACATATTTAGGTTCAATGATAGATCCATATATCAAATCACCATCACTGATAAAGTCAAAATGAAATGGATCCAATACTGTCACATTAATGACTGTGGTCAGTCTTTCATTTTCTAAAACAAATGCTCCTTCAAGAAAATAAAAATTTAGTTAAAATATATTTTTCAGAATGCTTTATCAAAACTTCTCTTTGTATTCTAATGTGTTCTTCCCACTTATATGCATAGGTTTATCAACCTCATTTATGGAAAAAAAAACATTTACCATATTTGCTAGCAGAAGGATCAGCTTTCATTTTTTTTTTTTTTTTGCTGGGTCTTAAACTAAAATATAATTTTCACCCCTTTCAAAAAGTGTTAGTAACTATCTCATGCCGGGAGAGCCACCTCACATTTATTTGTCAAGAGACATTTTGCTTAGTATCTGTTTCTCTGATAAAACCTCTAAGGAGACAAAAGTTCAGAGTATACCTATGATGTTATTTATCGTGCATGGCACCACAGAAAATTTATAAATTCATTGGCGAAGTCTAAGTAGCAAGTACATGAAGGTAAAATATATATTTTATGGGGCGCCTGGGTGGCACAGCGGTTAAGCGTCTGCCTTCGGCTCAGGGCGTGATCCCCAGCGTTATGGGGTCAAGCCCCACATCAGGCTCCTCCACTAGGAGCCTGCTTCTTCCTCTCCCACTCCCCCTGCTTGTGTTCCCTCTCTCACTGGCTGTCTCTATCTCTGTCGAATAAATAAATAAAATCTTAAATATATATATATATTTTATGATCATGATACTTTCTTTCCACGGACACAAAAACACCCTAATTGTTTTTTGTAGCCAACCAAACAAAAGCAGCCTTGGTTATCTAGGCTTCCTGAAGAAGTCTGTGATATGACTGAACACATTGATTCCTTTTATATTAATCACATTTTTTCAAAGCACAGTCTCTGCTCTGTGATCACTTTTTTCTTTACTCACTCTACACATATTAACTTACTAGATCATCGACATCAGTTGACTCATCAAGTTGCATATACATTTTATGAAGACAAGCTTTGATAACCTAGCACAATAAATCCTGTTTAACCTATGAAGGGAACAAAGGAACAAAAGAACAAAGAATCCCTCGTTCTTATCAGTGGGATTCTTTGATAAGAATCCAATGATAACAACGAGGGATTCCACTGAAGCTTAGGTCATGCTACTGATGTCAATAAAATTTCTTTTTTTTTTTTAACTGCTAATAAAATCTTGTTTTATTTTCTTCCAGTCTTTTTTCTTTTTTTTCTTTCTTTTTTTTTTAATAATGATTTTTTATTATATTATGTTAGTCACCATACAGTACATCCCCGGTTTTCGATGTAAGGCTCGATGATTCATTAGTTGTGTATAACACCCAGTGCACCATGCAATACGTGCCCTCCTTACTACCCATCACCGGTCTATCCCATTCCCCACCCCTCCCCTCTGAAGTCCTCAGTTTGTTTCTCATAGTCCATAGTCTCTCATGTTTCATTCCCCCTTCTGATTACCCCCCCTTTCTTTATCCCTTTCTTCCCCTACTGATCATTCTAGTTCTTATGTTCCATAGATGAGAGAAATCATATGATAGTTGTCTTTCTCTGCTTGACTTATTTCACTAAGCATTATCTCCTCCAGTGCCGTCCATTATAGAACACTACACCCCAGAACCAAAGAATACTCATTCTATTCTAATGCCCATGGAACATTCTCAAGAATAGACCATGTTCTGGGACACAAAACAGGTCTCAACCGATACCAAAAGATTGAAATTATCCCCTGCATATTCTCAGACCACAACGCTCTGAAATTGGAACTCAACCACAAGGAAAAATTTGGAAGAAACTCAAACACTTGGAGACTAAGAACCATCCTGCTCAGGAATGACTCGATAAACCAGGAAATCAAAAATCAAATTAAACAATTTATGGAGACCAATGAGAATGAAAATACAACAGTCCAAAACCTATGGGATACTGCAAAGGCAGTCCTAAGGGGGAAATACATAGCCATCCAAGCCTCACTCAAAAGAATAGAAAAATCTAAAATGCAGTTTTTATATTCTCACCTCAAGAAGCTGGAACAGCAACAGAGGGACAGGCCTAATCCACGCACGAGGAAGCAGTTGACCAAAATTAGAGCTGAAATCAATCAAGCAGAAACCAGAAGTACAGTAGAGCAGATCAACAGGACTAGAAGCTGGTTCTTTGAGAGAATCAATAAAATTGACAGACCACTGGCAAGACTTATCCAAAAGAAAAGAGAAAGGACCCAGATTATTAAAATTATGAATGAAAAAGGAGAGGTCACGACGAACACCATTGAAATTGGAAGGATTATTAGAAATTTTTATCAACAGCTATATGCCAATAAACTAAGCAATCTGGAAGAGATGGAATCCTTCCTGGAAACCTATAAACTACCAAGATTGAAACCGGAAGAAATTGATTCCTTAAACAGGCCAATTAATTATGAAGAAATTGAGTCAGTGATAAACAACCTTCCAAATAACAAAACTCCAGGCCCGGACGGTTTTCCTGGGGAATTCTACCAAACATTCAAAGAAGAAATAATACCTATTCTCCTAAAGCTATTTCAAAAAATAGAAACAGAAGGAAAGCTACCAAACTCATTCTATGAGGCCAATATTACCTTGATCCCCAAACCAGGCAAAGACCCCCTCAAAAAGGAGAATTACAGACCGATTTCCCTAATGAATATGGACGCCAAAATCCTCAACAAGATACTTGCTAATAGAATCCAACAGTTCATTAAAAGGATTATCCATCACGATCAAGTGGGATTCATACCTGGGATGCAAGCGTGGTTCAATATTCGCAAATCAATCAGCGTGATACATCATATCAACAAGAAAAGACTCAAGAACCATATGATCCTCTCAATCGATGCCGAAAAAGCATTTGACAAAATACAGCATCCTTTCCTGATTAAAACCCTTCAGAGTGTAGGAATAGAAGGTACATTTCTCAATCTCATAAAAGCCATCTATGAAAAGCCTACTGCAAATATTATTCTCAATGGGGAAAAGCTGGAAGCCTTTCCCTTAAGATCAGGAACACGACAAGGATGCCCACTCTCGCCACTATTATTCAACATAGTACTAGAAGTCCTTGCAACAGCAATCAGACGACAAAAAGGGATCAAAGGTATTCAAATCGGCAAAGAAGAAGTCAAAATGTCTCTCTTTGCAGATGACATGATACTCTATATGGAAAACCCAAAAGAAGCCACTCCCAAACTATTAGAAGTTATAGAGCAATTCAGTAACGTGGCGGGATACAAAATCAATGCTCAGAAATCAGTTGCATTTCTGTACACGAATAACGAGAATGAAGAAAGAGAAATCAGGGAATCCATCCCATTTACAATAGCACCAAAAACCATACGTTACCTTGGAATTAACTTAACCAGAGACGTAAAGGACCTTTATTCTAGAAACTATAAATCACTCTTAAAAGACATTGAGGAAGACATAAAAAGATGGAAAGATATTCCATGCTCAATAAAATTTCTAATTGCATAAAGCTTTACTGATTTTGTTGCCTGAACAAAATACATGCATTTTTTTAAAAAGATTTTATTTATTTATTTGACAGAGAGAGACAGCCAGAGACAGAGGGAACACAAGCAGGGAGAGTAGGAGAGGAAGAAGCAGGCTCCCAGTGGAGGAGCCTGATGCGGGGCTCGATCCCATAATGCCAGGATCACGCCCTGAGCCAAAGGCAGAGGCTTAACGACTGAGCCACCCAGGCACCCCCAAAATACATGCATTTTGACCAGCTCGATGTTACAAATTATTTAGGTCACAAAAACTCAAATGACCTTAAGATTCTACTCATACGGAAACTATTAATCTTTAGTGTCAAGGTCATGCAGAGTTGCACTACTTGATAGTTTCTGGCAATTTTGTAGCAAGTGTGATGCCTAGAGGTGTACAATAACACTGTGGTCATTGAGTTGTATCAATTTTTAATATACAAGAGCAGAAGTAGTGAACATAGTTATAATTGAATTTTTTATATGGCTCACAGAAGTATTCTGATTGCCAAATTTTGGTGTGGAACTACCATTTAAGTAAAACTCATGTAGCAGCTAAAGATTAACTATGCATAATTCGTGAAATATCCTATAACATGGTGATACCAATTTAGACTGTGACAGAACAATTCAACATAAGCAATTCTCCACTGAGTAAAATTTGATAATGTACTTAACCCATTGGCTTACATTTTTAATCAGCAGGTTGTACACGAGGAAACAGAAGCAAGTAAAGATTAAGTTGTTC
Organism: Ursus maritimus; assembly: GCF_017311325.1. Lineage (NCBI taxonomy): Eukaryota > Metazoa > Chordata > Mammalia > Carnivora > Ursidae > Ursus > Ursus maritimus. The sequence goes on along the minus strand of NW_024424119.1, from coordinate 16,644,399 downwards.
AAATGATAATAATTGAGATTTGCATACAGAAAGTTTAACCTACAACACTACATCACTGTGTCTCTCAATGCACTGAGAAGTTATATACTGCCAAGCTGTAAACTGCAATTTTTTCCCCCTTCAAGTCATGGCATAATGTGTGTATTTGAAGCCTTTTAAATGAGTCTAGAATACCTCATATCCCAGAAGAAAAATTAGCAACTACTTTCAGTACTCTAAGACCTATTCAAGGATGAACATATACAGTCACTACCTTCAGTGAATTAACATTTTAGCAGAGAAACAATCAAATAATAAAAAATACAATAGAAATCAGGAGGCAGGAGAGTCCTAAAGGCTTTTTCCGTGATTAACAAGTGATAAATCTAGATTGAAGTATGTCCCTACCCTCTTTTAAACACTTCCTCCCAATACCTTCTACTTGATTGTCCTGTTGTCCTGTATTTATGAGCAGGGCACCCTTCATGTCTAGTCTAGTTGTCCAGTACTCATCTAGGCAAGGTTTCTAATTTCTCTAGTCTATACTGCATCATCAGAGATGTCTAAGATTTAGTAAAACAGAGCCATTCCTTCATCTTCAGTGCTTTGTAGCTAAGATTACTGGTGAGTGCAGAAGCAGCTAGTAAGAGTTTTAGTCATTTTAAAACCTTCTAGCCAAATCAGGAATACACTGGGATACAACTGCAATTTGTATTACAAAAATGTTTCCAAAAATTCTTCACACTATATTATGTAATAATTGGCTTTATATTAACATTTGTACCTTCACTTGTCTCTTTTGCTGCTTAATATTCAATTTTTTGCTATATATTCAATTCATATTCTTATGGCTCTAGGAGAAAAGTAATTGATGGATGGATAGATGGATTAAATTGATAAAAATTTTATCCATAAAACAAAATCATAACATGGGAGGATTTTTGTTAGGATGAGTCTTGAAATAACATTGGTTTACTACCACATCTAATATGAAAATGAAATCTTTATTCAATGTTTTCTGAATTTGTAAGGGAGGTTTGTAAACTTCTCACTGCCTCCTTTCCCATATCCCCACCAAGTAAACAATTGGGATTTAATAAAAAAAAAAAAAGTGATGATTTAATGTATTTTTCTGAGTTTAGTATGAATTTTATGGCCACATCTCTACCTTCCAAATTAAATAAACAAAAACACATTTTCTCCTTCTCATCAACTTTGCATTTGAATTTATTGAGCCATATATTGTATCATAAACACTACAGAATAATCAAATGTTTTTGATTTTATAGTTCTTGGCTCCTATAAATAAAATATGCTTAAAAAGGAGAAATACAAGAAATTATAAAAACAAACCTTGTTTTCTAGCAGTTATTCAGAAACAAATCATAAATATCACCAAAAATAGTCTATAGATAGTCCACTTATCATTAATAAGCTTCCTTGCAGAGTTCAACGTAGGTATGGAACCCACGTTGAACTCTCGTGAAACCTCCATAGTCAAATGTGGTCCTAAGAAGAAATGTGAAGATAGAAATATTTCAGTTCTAGATAATAAGAGCACACCCCACCCATTAATTTTTAATTAGCAATCCCATGCTTTTTCCAAAAAGGCATAGCAACAGCCACTCCAATAGAATAGCTGTGAACTCTGTGCAAGGACATTTGAGGTAGTAGGGTAAGCAATGTACTTTAAAAATAAAAGATAGGTTTGTTTTGTTTTTTATCCTTTCTTCTTTCCTTCCTCTTACCTCTTTTACTTTCTTCCTTTTTCGCCCTCGTTTTCTTGCTTCATTCCTTCAACTTTATTTGACCAGGTTAAATTATAACGAGAAATCAGCATGAATTCAAAGATACAAGAAATTGATGTCAAGACACTTATACTGAACATTGAAATCTTACTACTTGAAGGCATTATTCTTCAGAATACCCTAAGTCTAGAAACAAAGTTGAAACAAATGAATTTTGTAGTTGTAAATGTACTGTATCATCTTAACGTAATTTATTTTTTTAAGAATTTATTTGACACAGAGCACAAGCAGGGGTGAAGGGAGGGGAGGTGGAGGGAGGGGGAGAAGAAGATTCCCCACTGAGTTGGGGAGCCCAATGTGGGGCTCCATCCCAGGACCCTGGGATCATGACCTGTGTCAGAGGCAGACGCTTAACTGACTGAGCCACCCAGGGGCCCTATAACCTCTAACATAAATTTCACAAATCCTCACATTTCTGACATGTATATATTTTTGCGCAATATTTCTATCTCACCACCAAGTGTCTTCAAGACTATAATTTGTCTCTTAAAGTTTTGGGGAAGACACTACTGCTTTGATTGCTTATGGATAGATCACTGATTAGAAAGGGATTGGTTGTGCTCTTTAACTAACATACGCTGCTTCAATCTTTGATTCAGCTGTGACTCCTAGAGCAAGTTGCTTCTTTCCTTATATAAAGGAACTATTTAGTATCTTGACTGTTGTGGTGAGTACATGAACCTATACTTACAATGAAATTGCATGGATCTATATACACCACACACAGAAACACATACACTTTCACATACACATGCCTACACATACACGCAAAGGAGTACAACTGGAGAAAACTGAATCAGATAGCTGCATTGTGTCAGTGTCAGTATCCCAATTTCTATATTTTACTGTAGTTTTGCAAGTCATTATTATTAGTGCAAAATGCACAGACCTCTGTATTATCTCTTACAACTACATGGGAATCTATAATTATCTCTAAATAAAATGTTTCATTTTTAAAGAAAGTACTTGTGACCTGGTAATTCTACTTCTAGACTATCCACATAGGTACAAAAACAAACAAACAAAAAAAAGGTGAATAAAATGGAATTTATTTGGCATTGTTCAAAACAGCCAAAGATTGAAAAACAACCTAAAAATTTATTAAGAGGGGACCGGTACATTTTTGCATCTCGCACAATGGGGTTATTCATGCCAAGTAAAAAGAATGAAGGGTCTCTCGTGCAGGGATATGGAAAGATCTGCAAGATATGTTATATAGTAAGCCACTATTTATTTTGGTGGAAAGATGACAAGGAGGAAAACTGAGTGTTTGGGAAACCGGGAGCAGAGGATTCTTAGTTTTTTTTTTTTTACTGCGTAATCGTGGCAACCACAGAAAGGCATCGCTCACATCTGCTGAAACAGGAAGCACAGTCAACTGAGGGTCCCAGATGCCTCCCTCTGGATATACAACTACATTCATACCGACGTCGTGCTTTCCCCAGTTGTTCAGAGCCAATGACCCAGCGCCACAGTGGTTCTAGTGCCAGCTCCACTAATAAGTTATTATTTAGGACTTTAACACTTTTGGCTACAGGACTTCCCATCAGCCTGGCTAAATTTTTCTTAAAATTACTCTGTAATCAGAATCTCCCTAGCAAACCATCCTTCTCCTTTTTTAGCTATCAACCCTGTGAAGTGGAGACTGGAGGCTCTCCCTACATACTGCTGCTCTCTTCGCCATCCTTCATACCTGTTTGGCCTCATTAATCTTTTTCACATCTAATCCCATATAAAGATCTGCTTTTTGGAGTACCCTAATGAAAACAAAATTCTTTCGGACCATAGCCATATATTAGTTGTAAGAATATTAAAGTCACACATGTCAGTTTAAAGTAAACAAGTATTTATTACAGTAACCTGGCTCGTAAAGTTGTGTTTTTTTAACATACTTGCAAAAATACCTGAGGTTTTTAAAAATTTTCTTTGAGTAAACTGCTCATTCCACACCTCATACAAACTTGGTAGGATGGTTAGTCAAGATGCCCCAATCAACCATCTGTGGAACTGAATGATTTGAGGAGGGAACATCAAGGAGGGTGACTTTCAGTTGTTGGTACTTGAACCTCTAAAGCCTCCCTCATTCCTGGGCTTCTAGAGGCTTAGCTTTCAAATTATTCTGTAAGTCTATAAGTTTCACTTGCATCTTTCCAAGAACTTTGTTTATGGAAAAAAAAAAAAAAGGTTTAGAAACTAAAGTTTCATGAATACTAAAATAATGCTTTTCTATAAGAGTAAGATATTGCTGGTATTTTAACCTGCTTATCTCAGTCTATGAACATATTCATGACCACTGAATATTCTCAGAACAAAGACTATGGAGTACGCAGCAATTTGTGAAGAACCCTAAGCTCAATCTAAATACAGTATCCTTCCTCCTGTTTATCATCTAAAGGAAGAAGATTTTTTCTGTCTCAGGGAGCCAAAACCACATAAAGTGAATTTTATTGAAACATGTTCCACACTTCAAGAGTCTTATATGACCTACCTCCATCCATACCACATCCACAGTCAACAGGGCATATGCCAGTGTTCTTCTTTCCTTTATTGAGAAACACCTGACTTAATTCTTCCCATAAGTTTGATATTGTCTAAAATCCTCCTAGTTTTAACTTTTTTTCTAAATTAATGAGTGCCTACTACCTGCAATGTTCAAGATACTTTGCCTATATCAGTTGTGATACTAACACCATGTTACTTGTAACCCTGGAAATGAGATATTCTTAGTCCCATTTTAAGTAGTCAGAGACTGTGCTTACCAAAGTAAAATAGCTTAGCAAAGGTCACTAGAAAGGAAGTAGAAAAAAATGAGACTCAAATCAATCCTTACTTCCAAATTTCATTCTATTTCCACTCTAGTAGACTACATTTCATAAAATGCAGATACTCATGGGGAAGTTATTAATCTGTTTAATCAACACATACTAAGCACCAGGACTGTGGACAGTCCTATACTATGCATCCTAAGCACAGTGTAGGGTCTCCATGAATCATTCCCCTTTGGTTGCATAGTTTCTGAAACTTACTACCACTCAATAAATGTGAACTGTATTCACTTATAGTTCAGTTATGTTAAGTTTGAGTCACAAATACATGAACTATAAATAAATTTTATTAGATACTTTCTTCCCAATAACTAGCTCTGAGAATTGGAGTGTAATTGAGAAGAGGGAGTGCAATGCTGTTGTTACAAGGCAGGTCTATGGCAGCCAATATTGGCAAAGACTCTAGGAATTTACTTGGGTAAAGACCAGGGTACGAGATGCCCACGAAGTGCTTGAGGTTTGAGGAGAGAAGGAGTAACAAGAAGAAGATGGATGAAGATGGAAATTTATGAGAATTCTAGAAACCAAAATCCTTTAAGCTAAACACATAGGAAACATCTAACCACTATTTCCATGGTTGTAAAAATAAGGCGCTTGTTGTTGGTACAATCTTTGAAATGCTACATCTAGTACTGAAATCTCAAACTTTCTGTTAACTAAATAACAAGCTCCATGAAGGCAAGGCCCATGCTCTTTCACTGTTGCATTCCTAGTATTTGCCATAGTGTTTAACCCACAGTATCACTCAACAAATATTTAAAATTATGAATCTGAATTAATCAACTGAAAGATAAAGGTATGACTCACCTTCACAATTTGATCTTATGGCAAAAAAGCATTCTAAAAACTTACCCTAGACATCTAAATTTTATCAAGGTAAATACTGTATTCATTGACTTTGGCAATTTCAACTTGATCTCCACATGTTTTTGATTGTGTACCTCTATTAGTAAAATAATTTTGAGCCTAAATCTCCAATACAGCCTTATCTATTCTAATTTACATATATGAACTATGTCTGTATATCAAATACTAATATCTTGATTTCTTATTTTAATTTAGTAAGAGTTTTTTTTTTTCTTCTTGCACCCCTGTATACCCTCTGAGTAGCACAAAGTTCTACATTGGAGCCCCTGATATGAATTCTGGACACCCAGACATCCAGAAGAGTCAATGAGCTTTTTAGGATTCAATGAGCACACAGCACGATTATAACAGCTCACTTTCCTATTCCTAAGGCACTGTTGCCAACATCAAAAAGAATCACCATTTTGTTCCAATGCTGCAATGTTATTCCAGTTAGTGATTGTTCCCCTCTAACAAACTGCAGGGTGCAATGGAAACTGTGCAAGCCTGAGAATCAGGGGACTTGAACTTTACTTATGACTGATTAGTTAAGAAACCTTCAGCAAGGTCCTTATATCTCTGGGCTCTGGTTTATGATTTTCTAAGTGACAAGGAACAATTATCAATCCTTACATACCCCAAGGAAATAAAAAGTATTGCATCCTGTGACATGTTTGTTGACAAAAGAGCACAAAACTACCTCAAGAGAGGACCTGGTACTGGAATGTAGGATTTGGTCATCGCTAAGACAGCCAAAGAAGCGTAATTCCTTTTCTGGTACAACCTCTCAGCACCCCTCTTTCTAAACCACAATGCTTGGTAAATGACTGATGATTTGGTAATGACTGATCTCTGCAGAGCCGTTTTTTAGAAAGAAAATGGATGGTTTATACATGTAATAATTAACCATAAACATTAATAAACACCTATTTATGAATTTTAAACAATAAAGACTTTTCTCCCATCATTCAGGACTAGATAAGGCTTTAAAAATCCAGGTTAATAGTTTCAGTGTTTTTAAGTATGGATTCATCCAAAATCAAGTTTCTGTACATTAAAGACTATTAAGCAAATGTATGCAAAAATACATATTTCCAGTATATTCAACCAGCTTGATTTAACTTTTATTTTTTATTTTAAGTAGGCTCCATGCCCAAAGTGGAGCCCAACATGAGTCTTGACCTCAGGATCCTAAGATCAGGACACTGAGATCAAGACCTGAGCTGAGATCAAGAGTTAGATGCTTCACTGACCAAGCCACCCAGGTGCCCCGAATTAACTGTCTTTAAAAAAGGCTATTTTAAGAATCTTGTTATGACTTAACCTAACTAATTAAAATGTATTTGCTTGTATCATCATATAGTATCAGAACCACTTATATTGCACTCTGAATATTTCGAAGTGCTTTCATACAAATCATCTCAATTTTGGTGACTTATATAAGGATTAAATAGCTATTGAATTAACCAGAAACCAGGTTTTTAGACTTACTCTGTGTCAAAACTCAACTGCATCCTAAACTGACCTAATTTCAAACTTAAAAGTGTAGGCTATCTTTTATAATAACTGTCAGGGACTGAGAGATATTTATCTCATTTTTTAATTGTTTGAAATAAGATCTGGTCAAAAGGTTTCTGAAAACAAAATTAGACAGATGGTTTTTCATAGAGATTCCCATTTCCTATTTTGATGAGAATTATTTTTCATGCTAAAATCTTGTGGGAACAGTAATCTTTTGCTTTATAGATATTTTTTCATCTGGAAACTTCTCATCTCTACCCTTTACAGTTTCCTTATTCACTGCCTCTTTTTAGATCTCAGGTGAAAATATACATTGTCATTCTAATTTTTTTTTTGGTCCCCTGGCCACCTGTTTTTATTTCTTCATCCACACTTCAGTACTGCTGGCAATAACTTATACTACAGTAGAGGCTGCATTATTTTAACATGGGAGAACCCTGGGTATGGCTGTGGTAATGCAGCAGTGATACTACATTTTGCACAAAAGGGTGGAAATTTTATCTCTACAGAAAGAACTTTAAATAAGACCCTCGGATTTAGAATTTATACACTATATATTAATCATATACTTAGTGATTTCATGTTTATGTCTCTTTGAGCTTTCCTTTTCATTAAAGTGTTAGAGTTTTCCTCCAAAAATTTCAACAAGTTGACACTTTTGTCTGGCACTGTAGCTTTACCTACCAGATTGATGAAGAGGCAATTTACATACCTTTTTACACCTGCCAGAGCTGGGATCAACATCAATAGGAGAGCGGCTAGGATAAGAAAAAGATTCTATTATTTTAACTCTTGACCGAGCAAATATGAGAAAATTTCAGATAATCTGCATCATTTCCCTTCAGAGTACATCATAGAATTTTAACAAATTTTTTAAACCAGGGACATCTCACTATCAGTTTTTTTTTATATATATAACTGGTATACATTTTCCTAATTATAAAATGTTTTAGGTTCATTGTTTAAATACGCAGGAAACACAATAAAGCTCAAATAAAAAAAAAGTCACCTATATAATCCTTATACAAAGAAAACACAGGCCCCCACAATTCTACTAACCAATTCTATTGAACCATCCCATTAAGATTCTCTACTTTCTTAGGGACTTCCTTCATATTCAGCCTTACTCCTCTAATTTAGAATCCCTTTAAAATTCAAGAATTTTCTATACTTGCTTCCTTTGAGCACTTATTGCTTCTGTACAGTTCTTGACATGTATTTAACTTCCCTACTAGCTCTCAATGCTGATGAAGTTTTGCCCTACTGTTCGCTTCCTTTTAATCATTTCAGCCAGTTTAGGAAGAAAGAGGCAAAAACATATTCATGTCACAATCTTCTCCAGAAATCTCTAAAGATGCTATGCTTTGAAAAATGAAAATTAATAATTTCAGCATTTTAAGAAAATTAATTAACAATAACAACAACAAAAAACTCTGCCAGGGACAACAACATGTAAAAGATTGAAAATGGACAACTTTCATAAACCATACACAAAAATAAACTCAAAATGGATTGAAGACCTCAATGTGAGACCTGAAACCATAAATTCCTAGAAGAAAGCACAAGCAGTAATCTCCCTCACATCAGCCATAGCAACATTTTTCTAGATATGTGTCCTGAAGGCAAGGGAAACAAAAGCAAAAATGAACTATTGGGACAACATCAAAATAAAAAGCTTCTGCGCAGCAAAGGAAACAATCAACAAAACTAATGGGCAACCTACTGAATGGGAGAAGAGATTTACAAATGACATATCTGATAGAGGGTTAATATCCAAAATATATAAATAACTTATACAACTCAACACCAAAATAACAAAGAACTAATTAAAAAATGGGCAAAAGACATGAACAGACATTTCTCCAAAGAACACATACAGATGGCCAACAGACACATGCAATGGTGCTCAATATTAGTCATCATGAGGGAAATGCAAATCAAAACCACAATGAGATATCAATTCACACCTGTTAGAATGGCTAAAATCAAAAACACACGAAACAACAAATGTTGGTAAATATGTGGAGAAAAAAGAAACCTCATGCTCTGTTAGGGAGCATGCACTCTGTCGGGAGTGCAAACTGGCACAGCCACTGTGGAAAACAGTACAGAGGTTCCCCCCAAAATTAAAAATAGAACTACCCTATGATCCAGTAATTGCACTATTAGGTATTTATCCAAAGAATACAAAAGTACTAATTCAAAGACATACATACGCCCCCATGTTTACTGCAACATTATTTACAGTAGCCAAATTGTGGAAGCTGCCCCAGAGTCCATTGATAGATGAATGTATAAAGAAGGGTTACACATATACAGTGGAATACTACTCAGCCATAAAGAATGAAATCTTGCCATTTGCAACAACATGGATGGATGTAGAGAGTATAAAACTAAGTGAAATAAGTCAGAAATAAGACATAAACCATATGATTTCACTCATGTGAAATTTAAGTAACAAATGAACAAAGAAAAAATGAGACAAACCAGAAAACAGACTCTTACCTATAAAGAACAAACTGATGGTTATTAGAAGAAAGGTGGATGGGGGGAATGGGTGAAACAGATGAAGGAGATTAGGAGTATACTTTTAAAATGAGCACTAATATATAGAATTGTTCAAGCACTATATTGTACATCTGAAACTAATATGACACTGTTAACTATACTGGAACTAAAACAAACAAAGGAAAAAATGCTAATAAAAGGATTAATAACATTTTTACCATAGAAATATATTTATTTTAAAAATAAAGAAGATAGTGCCAAATAAGTAAAATAAATATATTAAATACAAGTGAGAGGAATAGCTAAAAGTGAAATAAGCAATGAGAAAAACAGAGAACAGGGGTTAGGATAAGCACTCCTGGGTGGCTCAGTTGGTTAAGTGTCTGCCTTTGGCTCAGGTCATGATCCCAGGATCCTGGGATCGAGTCCCACATCGGGCTCCTTGCTCAGCAGGGAGTCTGCTTCTCCCTCCACCTGACCTCCTTCTGCTTGTGCTCTGTCACATAAACAAATAGAAATCTTTAAAAAAAAAAGAAAGAAAGAAAGAAAGAAAAGGGGTTAGGATAGATCATTATAGTATAATTTGCTTATATATTCTCGGGAGTATTAATGTGTCTTGAAAATTCCAGTCTTTATAAAGGAAATAAGAAAACCCAGAATATATGTGAATTTTTATTTCATTTTACACAGAAACTTTCAACAAGAGCATCACAATCACCTATTAAAAACTTGATGAGCATATTCTCCAAAAACCTATCAAATATTCTGAATTATTCTTCAGTAAAAAATCACAATGCTCTTTTTAGTTATGTTTCTTGCAATGTTATCCCTCGCAGTGTCTATTTTACAAGAAACTTAAAATTAAAATGGATGTGTACAGTCAATATGCACCTGTGCCTACAGGAAAAATGAGCACAGTGGCTTTAAGAATATCTTAGCAAGGAGACCCAAAAGTGGAAAGCAGATAAAGTGTCAACTGCAGCATTTTAGCAAATTGAGGAGATTGAACACGTGTTCTTAAATGGTATTCTTTGAGCCCTAAAATATGGTTACACAAACACTGAAACTTAAATAATAAGATAGATGATAAAGGTAATTGGAAGAGGGATTCTATATGCACCTAAAACTGCACAGTTCTATCAGGTCCTAATCTTCAAATTAAGGTTACAATAGCATATTTATTTCTGGAAGGTATTAAAAGTTTTTTTTTTAAATTCCATTAATAGAAGTTTCTATAGCTGAACTGATACTTTCCAAATGTTTTAGATGCCAATTCAATTTCTACCTATGTAATAAATGTCCTTTTTAAAATAACACAACAGATATATTTAATCTAAACTTCAGCTTTTTAATCTTTTTTTTTTTTTAAGATTTTATTTATTTATTTGACAGAGAGAGAGGCAGCCAGAGAGGGAACACAAGAAAGGGGAGTGTGAGAAGGAGAAGCAGGCTTCCCGCCAAGCAGGGAGCCCGATGTGGGGCTTGATTCCAGAATGCTGGGATCATGACCTGAGCCAAAGGCAGAGGCTTAACGGCTGAGCCACCCAGGGGCCCCTAAACTTCAGCTTTTTAAAACCACAACATATGTACAGAAATCACAGTCTCCATAAAAATTAAACTGTTCTTCTAATGAAAAATACGTATATCCCCTTCTTGATATGCTACTGTCCTACTAAGCAGACACTGGATAAAAAAACATCTCCTTACCCCTCCACCAATCAAACCACACACACACACACACACACACACACACACACACACACACACACAGAGTTTGTCCCTCTCACTCTCTGTATCTCTTCTTCCTCTATCATTCATACATGCACATCATTTAGGTACTAAGAAGCTGGCTACTAACTTTTGTAGAAATGCCATGTTTCAAATAATTTCCAAAAACTGTTATTTTATAAAATATTATTTTTCACCAGCAGGATCACCTAATCACTGGCACTTGAGACATTGTCTTGGAATTTTTTTTTAAAGATTTTATTTTTTTTATTTATTCGACAGAGATAGAGGCAGCCAGCGAGAGAGGGAACACAAGCAGAGGGAGTGTGAGAGGAAGAAGCAGGCTCATAGCGGAAGAGCCTGATGTGGGGCTCGATCCCATAATGCCGGGATCACGCCCTGAGCCGAAGGCAGACGCTTAACCGCTGTGCCACCCAGGCGCCCCTTGGAATTTTTATTACAATAAGGAAGCAGGAAACCCACACCAAAAGGCTTCCCCCATGTATTCTAGAAGCCATGCCTGGAGAGAGAGAAGACCAAAGACCTAGTTAGAGTACCAAAAATTATGGAATCTCACTCTTTAAATCATTAACAACATAAATTCAAAATCCATTGTGCTATTTTTAATTCTTATTATCATCTTGGAAATGTTTTTTTTAAATATATTCAACAACATGATTGGGTACCATTCCAATCTTAACATATTCCCAGATTTTTAATAATCATTTAAAAATGTAGAGTATGATTATATTTGCATGGCAATTTCAAAACTTAAATATTCTAAAATTTACTAGGAAGTATACAGAATCCTACAGAATGCAAGATTTCAAATGTGTGATTTGTAAGAAATTTGACCATTACTCATGGCACAAATACCTGCTCCGTGTCACTGTATGATTCTTTATGGAAGTTGCTTTGTGTTTCATATTTTCCTGCTATTTGAAATCAGAAATAATCAACCTTATATATTCTCAGAATTTTGTCCCAGTTGTTTAGGTTGTTGAACTATAATGTATAGTCAGGCACAAAAACCAAGCCAAGATCTTGCTCCATAGTGTGTATCCGTGTGAGGGGCTTAAACAACGTGTAATGGAATGTTCTTTGGAACAGGAGGTAGGTAATGAGTAATAACACTGGCAGGGATTCTCTGAAGGACATTAAGCCTGAAAACATTTTTTTGTTGCACAATGTCAAAAAGAGCATCAAATATCCTAGTATGGTGAAAGAGGGAAGGCAGAACAAAACAAAACAAAAACTGAAGAGCTACTGGAGCTAAACAATAATCTGTTGCCATTAAAAAAGCACTAATTATTCAAGTATTGACTACGCATATGTGGGGCTTAGCAGTGATGGACACGTAAGATCTGGCTTCCAGACAGTAGCAAAGTACTATTTAGTCTCCTTTACACTGCCCAAACATTTATGAATGTGCAACAAAGCCCATGTCAGAGGAAATTTTAGCATACATGTCTGCTCTTCATATATGATACTTGGCACAGATAATAAATATTCTTCTTTGGTAATCTTTAATATGGTTAGGATTTTGTTCTGACTTGAACAGAGTCCCCTCAAAATTCACACCTACTTGGAACTTCAGAATGTGACCTTATTTGGAAATAAGATGTGTGCAGTTGTAATTAGTTAGGAAGATGAAGGCATACTAGATTAAATCCAATGGCCACTGTCCATTTAAGAAAATGTTGTGAAAACATAGAGAAACCTAGAGGGAAGAATATCATGTGAAGATGGAGAAAGATTAAAGTAATTCATCTATAAACCAAGGAATACCAATTATTGCTGGAAGTTACCAGAAGAATAGATTCTCCCTTAGAACCTCTGGAAGGAACCAACTCTGTCAAAACCTTGATTTCAGATTTCTATCCTCCACAACTGTAAGAGTACAGATTTCTGATGTTTTAAACTATCCAGTTTGTGGTATTTTGTTACATCAGTCCTAGGAAATTGCTAGCATGTGCTAAAACACAATACTCCCTATACTATATTGCACATATGCTCAGGAGTATTGGCCCACAGGGCCATTAAACCAGTGATGTTTAATGCTAAATTGATTGCTAAGGAACTAGTTTACAAGAATGTTACAGGGAAGTGCCATAACAATCTATTGGAATGCATGTGTTAAAATATAATATTTTCAGAATGATGATGTCTAATGGTTGCATAAAAAAACGTTGACATCTTTTTCTAAGCCCAGCCAAGTATATACTACAATCTCTTTCCATCTTTTGTCATAGGAATTTTCTCCTATAATCACTCATATGATTTATTTTAGGACCTAGAATTCCCAGCACTCCTAAATACAGCTAAAATAATAGAAAATTACCAACATTTTTTTTTTTTAATACACAGGGAATACTCTACATCTGACAATTCAGAAACAATTTGAGTAGACGGGATGTGCGAATCCCTGTGTGAACTAGCAAATAGAGACTTTTGCAGCCACAGTATTCAGCCTTGCCAGGACTCAAATATATGTGCTGCCCTCCATCACTTCACTGCCCCAGATGAATACATCCTTGCTGGAGTCAGTGACTCGGTCCTTCCCCCTGGCCAAACCTTATATGCTTCTTAAGTCAACAACTAAAGCCAGAGAGATAAAATCAGTAGCGTTGTTATCTTTTTGCAACTTCTGGGAAACAAATGGCAATTCAGTCTCTTGATTTCTTATCCAGTCTCCTCTCCTGGCCCCATGGATTCAAATCTCAGAATCTGGCCAATTCTTCAATGAAAAGAACAGCTAACTTTATTTTTTTTTTTCCCCTTGTGATCAAAAACCCATTTGTTTGTTTGTTTTTCAAACAAACTAACAACAACAACAAAAAAAACCCTTTCAAATGTCTAATTTCCACTTTCCTTTTGTCTTATTCATGGAATGTCTAGTAACACCTGGGCTCTGCTATTCAGGTAGTAGTATTCTCAGAAATTAGCATTATGGTAAATGCCTGTATCAGTATATGATATATGTAATATTATTATTTAGATAATGCTTTTAAGACAGGTACTACTAAAATATTTTAAATATGAAACAAAAATAGAGATAATAATATCTGGGAGAATATAAAGGAACTTTGAAACTACTTTACCCTTTCCCACCCTCCTCTCTCTTTAAGCTGTTATAAAAGTAGATACTGTAGTATGCTTCACTAAGTACACATTTGTTATTTTGTTCATGTAAAGTCATATTTCTACATTTTTATAAATAAAAGCAATTACAGAATACTATAACAAATAGTTCTTCAATGTAGACATCAATTGTGGTAAGTATGGAATACATCTTAACAGCCACTAAGGCCGGAGAAAGCACTGTCATTTATGAGAATAATTGTGGAGAGGGAATGAATAAAGCCAGGCTTGGGGAAAAAGGAGGCGAGCAGGAAATGGAAGAGAGGAGAAAAGGGGAAGGGAGAACTGTGGAGGAGACGTGAGGGAAGGGAAAGGGATGGGAGGATAAAGAAAAGAAGTCAGGAACAAAATGGGAAGGAAAGAGGGAAGAAAGAAGTAAAGGGAAAAGAGAAAGCACAACCACTCAAAGTATTTGTTGTCTCTATTTTATTTTTTTAAAGATTTTATTCATGTATTTGAGAAAGAGAGAGGCAGAGATAGCGATAGAGAAAGCTAGAGAGAGCACAAGTGGGGAGGAGAGGGAGAAGCATGCTCTCTGCTCAGCATGGCACCCCATGTGGGGCTCAATCCCAGGACCCTAAGATCGTGACCTGAACCAAAGGCAGCCACTTAACCGACTGAGCCACCCAGGCACTCCAGAACTGATTAATATTTAAAGAACTGCAAAGCCAGGGCGCCGGGGTGGCACAGTTGGTTGAGCCCCCGATTCTTGGTTTCGGCTGGGGTCATGATCATAGGGTCTTGAGATCAGACCTGTGTAGGGCTCCATGTTCAGTGCAAAGTCTGCTTGAGTTTCCTTTTCTCCCTCTTCCTCTGCCTTTCCCCCCACCATATGCTCGCTCTTCCATACACTCTCTCTCAACTCCTTAAAAAAATGTTTTTAAAAAGGAACCTCACAAGCCAGTTATTAAACACAACTACTTATTAGAAAATATATGAATAAACATAGTAATGATTTTTTAAAAAATATTTTATTTATTTATTTGACAGAGAGACAGCCAGTGAGAGAGGGAACACAAGCAGGGGGAGTGGGAGAGGAAGAAGCAGGCCCTCAGCAGGGAGGACCCTGGGATCACGCCCTGAGCCAAAGGCAGACGCCTAACGACTGAGCCACCCGACTTAGGCACCCCTAAACATAGTAATTAAAAACAAAAGTCTATATATACCAAAATGCACATACATACTGCAATATATACTGAATATATACTGAAATATATACCGTTTACTATCATCTGTGATTTAAGGTCATCTACATCAATTGTACCCAAACATCATAACACTATGTAATGATGTATACTGTGCATTTCCTCCCAATTCTGCATTCAGTGACATCATGTTCGTAGTCCACATCGGTCACAGGGGAGCATTTATACCATGAAAATTGACAAACATGACAAATTATGATTTTTTTTCTCTCTCTAGAGAGTCAGTTGTTAAATATTTACCTGCACGCCACTGGCTATGCCTGAAGATTTCTAGAAGTCCGATTAAAAATTGCTTTTGAGGAAAAGACAGTAGAAACTGTGGGAAAACTACCATAAACAGAGGAAATGTCATGTAGTTCATAAAAGCCAAAGTTACTTCATTAAAAAATTTCTTATTCAACTGAATATAAGATAAAAATAAAGCATTGGCATTTTTTCATTTAATCAAAAACTTACAGTACAAAAGGAGGGATACATGGCTAAAATGCAAACTTCTGTTAAAAGTCTAAGATTTATCTTATGTTTAATAAAGCTCCAAACAGAATGGTATTACTTTCTCTCTCTGCTGATTTTTATCCATTTATTTTTCCTTTACTATGATGACACTTTCACTCACTTTAAACTATATCTCTGCAGCTTCTTTTCTGATATTGTGAAATGTCCTTTTGAAAATCAGCTCTTACTAGTGCGTGTGAAGTAAATGGTTTCTTTTTGTCAACCTTTTAAAAAGGAAAACTAAAAGGATAGGGCAGAGTGAAATTATTGAAGCAATTGAACTGGCATGTTTCATCCTTCAAATTAGTATTGTTAGGTGACTCTGTGAAGATAAAATCGCCAGCCTTGAGAAATTTGTATTGTGAAATGGTTTCCTTATCAGTGAGGTTAATGAAGATGTCAGCAAATGGGATGAGGCTTTGCCAAATGGAATTACTTTCACCTCCAGTCCAACTTGGAAAAGGTGTTAATCAGTGTATTAATCTTATCAGCGGCTGAGAAGGAGGATTTGGATGTGGCCATTTCTTCTATTCATTAGAAAACCCTGAAAAGATAATTATTCTCAAAATCCATATTCTCTATACTATGGAAGAAAAAAAAAAAAAAAAAAAAAACCTTTTGCTAAAGCAAAGAGCTTTCTAAAGCAAAGACAAAGATAGATAGATGGGCCAGAAAGAGTTTTGAAAGAAGAATATAGATAGGAACATATCTAAAAGGTATTTGAAGTTTTCTAGAGTATTCAAGAGATAACCAAGGAAAGTATGTCAACTAAACATAATCATCAATGGAATCATCACACCACAGAAAAATAATTACTTGATTGAACATGATCAATACCACAATTGAAAATGGTACGCATGTTTGAAAATGTCAAGGTGTAAAATAGAAGCTAAGTATACTGCTAAAAAGTTTACTACCTTGGACACACAATCTGGATATTAAAAGTGGATAAAAACCCCTACCTCACACTATATGTAAAAATAAATTCTAGAAGGACTAAAGACCTGTCAAAGTTAAAATGACAAAGGTTCTAGAAAATAAAATAGAATACTTTCCTGGCATATGGTAGTCAAAGATCTTTTAATAAGACAGAGAATCATCCAACCATAAAGGAAACAATTGATATTTTGGATTTATCAAAGTTAAGAACATCTGTTCATAAAAATATATAAAGATTAAGAGAGTGAAAAGGCAAAACACAATGTAAATGAAGAAGATTTAGGAAATACATATAATATATAATAAATAAAGAACTAATACCAAAATATGAAAAAAATTCCCATAAATCAATAATAAAATACAGGAAGACCTAAATTTTTTAAAAAATGGGTGAAAGACTTGAACAAATATTTCACACAGAAGGTATTCTAACTTTCAATAAGTTCATGAAAAGCCACTTAATATTAGTTATTGCAGAAATGTAAATTAAAACCAAATGAGATACCATTACACAACAACCTAAATAAAAATTAAAAGACTGCTAATACATAGTACAGATGAGGATGCAGAGTGATTAGAATTCTCATGCATTGCTTTTATGTACTTTCTCAGACACTGGTGATGGAAATGTAAATTGATAGAACTATTTTGAAAAAGCAGTAATATTTAACAAGTATCCAGTGTAATTTTTGTTTTACTTTATATCCCAGAATGCCAATGGCTACTAGGTCTCAAACTACTAGCATGGATCAATTAGTAATTGTGATTCAAAATTAATGTAATTAATTTTACAATGTGGTTCTGTTTACATTTGATTTCTTCATGAAACTAGGTTCTTAGAGATAAAACAAAGTACAATACACTTGAATGACACCTACATATGCCCTTGAGCTATGTATAATCTTTGCACCACAAACTGCATTTTCTGAATCAACATCCATCAACAGAAAATTACATGGGTCACTTGCTTCCCAGATAAAGCATTTTCATTTTTTAGAAGGGCTACTTAAATGTGACAATCTGGAAAATTCTGGTGAAATATTTCGGGATGATTAGGCTTTCCTTTGTGAACCACATCATATGACATGCAGTCAACCCTGTCTACTGGTGGGTCTAACCTTTGAGAAAGAATCAGAAGCAAGCTGTATTCTACGGGTGGGCCTTGTTTGCCTAAGATCACAAAGCATGATCCCAATCCGGATAATGAAGGTCTAAATCTTTAATTTATTGAAATACCTTAGCTTCACAAAAATCAGACAACGCTGACTTTTCTATGATCACTTTATTCGTGTGCCAACCTAAGAGTTTTTTGTTTTTCTCTCCCTGAAGTTAAATTGGAGATTAAAAAAACAAAAACAAAAACGGACAGGAAAGTTACGGTGGAAGAAATGAGCCCACTGAATCTAGCTGTACATCTTACAAAAACTCAGCCAAGGGTTAAAGCGTGACTGCAAGCCACTGTCTAAGCCTGATTCCTGACACTGGGTCATGTCAACCTGGAGGAAAAAGATGTTTTTTTTCTTCATACCAAGGCACCCTTCACTCTCCTAGCCACGTTCCCTAGGACCACAGCTGTCTCGAAGGGCAGACTTTTTGTTATTTGTCTTTTTTCTAGAGAAATCTCAAACAATCTCTCTCTTTTAATAAAATCAAATATTCAGTATAACTCTGGCCTTGGATAAGACACTAGTATCGCTAGACCCAAGTATACTCTGAATTTATGCCATAAAGTGATTGTATACTGCATATTTAAAAGAAAAAAAAAGAGTTCAGAAACATGAGTCCTAGTTCTGATTCTTTCAACAAACCCCGAAATAACCTACTATTTGACTCTTAAACTCCTTTGGCAACAAAAGATGATGACAGTGAAGCCAGAGGTCCATCGCAGTTAACATTAAATGAAATGACAGATGAAAAAGTGCTTTGAAAATGTTGCAAAGGAGCATGGGTGACACAGTTGGTTAAGTGTCCAACTCTTGGTTTCAGGTCAGGTCATGAATTCAGGGTCATGAGATCGAAACCTGTGCTGGCTCTGTGCTCAGCGTGGAGTCAGCTTGAGATTCTCTCTTTCCTTCTCCCTTTGTTCTTCCTGCTCATGCTGTCTGTCTCTCTCCCTCCAAGATAAATAAATAAATCTTAAAAAAAAAAAAAAAAAAGAAAAAAAAGAAAAGAAAAGAAACGAGATGTTGCAAACATTATCCAAATGCAAACCATGACTGCCAGGCAAAGGAGATTTTGTTTTGTTTTGTTTTTTAAGACATACTTTTTGATTCTGGCTTTTTGTCTGCTTCACCTCATCTCTTCCCTCCCTGCTCCCAAAATTGCAGTAAGGGTTTAAAACCACAGTCACTTTTCCCATCAGTAGTCACAGGATGTTTAAGTTTGTTGTTGATTTTCTTTTTAATTTAATTAGAATTTTAATGAAATAATTGCAACTCTACATACTTCGCATGGTGATTTAGAGGATTATGTTTACTTTGAGGATTTTTTTGAAGTCTTTGGAGGAGAACAGACAATAAACAAAATATGAATAAAATCATCACAGCGATGCATTGAGAATAGTGAAAAGGAAAATGCTTGGGAAATTGTGGGGTGTGTGGGGTGTTCTCAAATATCCTCAACAAAGCCATTCACTCATTTTTTACAACAATATAAGAAAAGCAGATCTCCTGAGCCTTGCCATTTTGCTTGTCAAATAATCTAACTCCATATTCCTCAAAACCCCTGAAAAACTCGATCTCAATCTCTAAGGTATTGTTTCCCTTCGCACTCTTGTTCTGTAATTCCCCCCTTTGGTTAGAGATTAGTTTTGTTTCTTTGAATATTCTTTTGCACTAGGAAGCTAAAGTGGATCATAAAGGAATACACACACACAAACAAGTACAGTAAATTTGTTAACTATAAAATGTTATATAAGTTAATTTAATATACATAATGATGAAAGTCAACAGAGAAATGTATCATTTTTTAAAATAGATGTATGCATTGATCTCTTACCATGCTCTAGGATGAGGACCTATATCATTTAACTCTCACAACAATCCTATAAGAAAGGAATAGTGTAAGGTAAAGTGCTTGTAAGGAGATCATTGGATAAAAAGTCTGGACTCTAGGGGCACCTGGGATGACACGGCGGTTAAGCGTCTGCCTTCGGCTCAGGGTGTGATCCCGGCGTTATGGGATCGAGCCCCACATCAGGCTCCTCCGCTGGGAGCCTGCTTCTTCCTCTCCCACTCCCCCTGCTTGTGTTCCCTCTCTCGCTGGCTGTCTCTATCTCTGTCGAATAATAAAAAAAAAAAAAGTCTGGACTCTTAAGTATCATTCAACAAAGCAATTTGCACTGGCAGTTACTCCAGACTACACTGGGGAACAGAGGCTATGAGGTTGACATGTCCGGGAGCCCTCACTTCGACCCCACCTGTCAAGCTTACTTCACCTTGCTGTGCCCCAAGTCCTCTCTGCCAACTGAAGAAATGGGGTTTCATAATCTTTAATGTTTCTCCCAGCTAGAACGGTTCATGTGTCAATGCAACAGGGACTATGCCTATAACTTGATGAAAAATCAGTTTAAAATGTTTTATTTCTCTGAGCATCTTACAAACTATGCACAAAAGTTTTATAAGCCAAAATTATGTATACATTTTAAGAAATCTCCATAGACTTTATTTCCACAGATTGATTCTTAGTTTTCATGGAAATTAAAGTGGAAAGCAGCTCATATTTGCAAGTTAGACTTCCAATTACAGACTTTGTAATGCAAATTTAAAGTTCAATTCTGGAAGCCACAAGGATAAAAAGGAAAACCGAGTCCTTAAAAAGGAGGATTCCTTTTTGCCTTCATGAACTTAATGATTTCTAGAAAGCAAAATAAGTAACAGCATTCTGATTTATCTTCACCTCCTTTTATCCAGATCCTACTACTCAGTTTCTTTCCCTAATATGTTGTGCTTAGATATAGCAAATTCATTTTTCACATGTTCCATTTCTAATAATAAACAAAAAGGAGTAACTGTATTTTGTTACTTGCTTTAAAAAGTTTATATGTGTTGTTTTTAATGAAGTGGTAACCAACACTGAGTAACAGAGGCTTAATAAAAATTATTATGTATTAAGCACTTTGCTCCAAGCAAAATACAACTTTTCACTTAGAATGAGTAAAATCAATGTCCCTGGCCCTAAGATAGCAGGATCAAGTTGCACCCTCTGCCTGTGTATTACTCTTTCATGCAGGACCTTATGCTTGGCCGTTAGCAATCTGGGCAGGCAGAAATGCCTAACCCGATCAGTTGGCTTGCCCGCCATCTCCAAGTCTGCTTTCCAAAAGATCAGCAGTTGGCTAAATAGGAATACAAAGTTCTGACTTGTAGGCCTCCTTTTACACCCTTCTCCCTCTCATTAACTTTTCTTTCATCTGGTGTCAAAGACCTCTAATCTCTAATATCAGAAACAAACTTAGTCAATTTTTCTTGTTTACCCATTTTCACTTGTGCAACTCCAATTAATTATTCGAAGTCCAGCTTAAGCCTCACCTCTTCTGGGAAAGAATTCCCAGAACCACCAAGACAAACGCTATCTTCTCTTTGCCTCCATGGTGTTTTTAATAGTCATGACCTTGAACTGTCATTTATCTGGCAAATATTTATTGAATGTAGTGGTCAGGGGAAATATGGTGTAAAGAAGATAGTGTTCTTAGCCTCTTGCAGTTTGATGTACTTTAAAAATATAAAAATTTTGTATATAAATAAATAAAATACAAAGTTAGTGAATGATATAATACCAAAAAGGGGGGGAGGATGGCACAAGGGCAGAGAATCTTCATTTGAAAGAGTGGGTTCATTTGAAAAGGTGAGAGCAATTCAGAATACATATTTAATTCTCCCACTAGTCTTAGAAGATGGGGGATACTTATATATGGTTTATAAATCATTCTATTTCTAACACTTCTCAAAATGCTTAATATTTACTATGACTTAAATAAGTACTGAGTAATGAAATGAATAAATGATATATTCACAGTTAATTGTGAAAGCTATGATGAGTTATATTTCCACTTACTTTGCTATTATTGGTATATGTGGAAGCTCACCTCAGTTACTTAGATGAAGGAACTTGCATAAAATGTACTTCCTATTGGAGGCTCTGTTTCCTTTTTGTTTAAATAGGAATAATAATATCTAACTTGAAGAAACTATTTGGGGAGCTACAAAGTACCACATGTTGAAAGTATCTGACAACTACTATGTATTTAAAAATATGGTTTCTCATGGGGCACCTGTGTGGCTCAGTCAGTTAAACATCCAACTATTGATCTCTGCTCAGGTCTTGATCTCAGGGTCCTGAGTTCAAGCCCTGTATTGGGTTCCATGCTGGGCATAGAGCCTACTTAAAAAAAATAAATAAATAAAAATACGGTTTCTCTATCATGTAGTTTTTAGCATCCACTCCATGGAGTCATAGATACAAATTATTATTACACTCATATGTTGTCTTGCTTTTTTTTTTTTTTTTGACTGCACTGTTTCTGGCTTCATTGCTCCTGGTTATATAGCATTCAAGATTGGTCCTAATATTCCTGCATATTCCATAGGCAATTAAAAATCCTGAGTGATCAAAATTCATTTTCTCTTTAATCATTATGTCATGGTAAATAGGTAGTTTCATGGGCCCTCATTTTACAATTGAGGCAATTGAGGCTTAGAGACGTGACGCCCCTATGTCCAAGGTCCACAATTATGACATGGCATTATCTGTATATCATCCTCAATCTCCTGACCTGAGAGCTTAGATGAAAACTCTTGGTTATAAACACATCTCATTATTTTACTCTGCACTCATAATTTCTTCAACTATTGAATTATCATGGATAGTGGCAGCATAATAAATTGACCTAAGTTCCTAACAGAATCATGGATAAATGTGAATCCTATCTCTCTTTGAGAATTTCCAATGACATATTGCTTTTGTGTTCTTGGAATGTCTGATCCATACATACATACGTGTGTGTTTGTTTGTGTGTAAATGTATATATAGCCTATGTATATATAAATAAATACAGAATTAATCTTAATATATAATTTAATTATATTATATATTGCATATGCAATATATATCTCTACATATAGATTATCACATTTATATGATATTGATTACATAGGATATAATAGTTTATACCATTATGTAAAGTTAATATTCATTATATAATAGTTCATTATTATATAATAAAATCATTCATATTAAATATTAAGTTGACATTTAAAAAGCACTTGTTCTCCCTCCTAAAAAAAGTGAAAAAGTAAAAATAATAATTTGTTTTCCCAAAAGCATTTAAAGGTGAAATAATGAAACTCAAGCTTGGAGAGCTCAAATACCTTAAGAAATACCACTCAGCTGATAGGTAAAAACAACATTTTTAGGTTTAATGTCCACTATTCTTTCCATTTTGCCATCAGACATTGTGTTTTATATGGAGTAAAGACATCCCTCTTTATAATTCCTAACCTTTGATCCTCATCTTCAACTTAAGGGCGATCCTCAATGTTTACTCTCTGCACTATAGTAGGCATAAAAAATATAGATTTTGAATGTTGAATGAACATTGGTTTGAAAGCAGCTGTTTTCCAAGTTAAGCAATCTCTGTCTCTTCATTTTCTATATTCAAATGGACATAATACTTAGAAAGTCATCATCCAAAGATCTCTAATCTGCTTGATAAGAGTAGAAGTTGCAAGAAGTATAGGAGACAGACGTGACCTCACTATATGAATGGAACTTCATTTCTCTAAAAAATAACTGATTTCAATATATTTCCTTGCATATTCCTCATCTTACAAAATTGGTGAAAGTGACTGTTTAAAAACCCCGGTTAACAAAAAAACGAACTGCTTATGTATCTAAGAAAAAATACTGGTTATAAAGAGTTATCGTATATGGAATACTGGTTAATTTCTCTTTTTATGGATCCCAGACTAGAATAAAGTTCTGAAAGGTAGGCTTTCACAAAGGCAGGGGGGGGGGCGAGAGTTTTGTTCTGTTTTGGAACACCCTACATGAAAGGTTGTGTGTCTGAGGGGGAAAAAAAAAGTCCTCCAATCCCACACAGCACTTCAGTGCAACCGCTCTGGTCATTTTTTTCTTAGATGGGAACTCTGGAGACTAAAGACAGCAAAATGCCCGTGACTCTGGACACTTCTCCTTGAATTCCCTGAGCTCAGGGAGTCCTGTGTGAAGGTGCCTGAGTGTCCTCAGTTCTTACAGAGAGATAAAAGGCTGCCTTTCACCCTCCAGTTGCCTGTACAGCACTTTCTCTTACAATATGGTAAATCAACCAGTCAATGAAAGGAGTGGCAGTACCCCAAACAGCACAGCCCTCATGTTCAAAGAAGTCTATTTCTCTGTTTTGTATCCTGGAGTTCCAATACAGATTGTGACAACAGGATGATTTTGCTGACCTCACAGAAAACAAACTAAGAAAAGGAAAATAATCAGATTTGTTGTGCAGGATACCAGCAGATGCTGTGAATAAAAACAGAGCGACAGCAGTCGGCCATGTTCTGCTACTGGTGAAGTTTAGCTAATCAATACAGGATTGTGTCTGAGAGTGCCTGAGTACACGCACGAATCTAGCAAGACACATTAGGAAAATTCCTCCGTTGTTATATTTGCCCTATTCCTGAAGCTAAGAAACAAAATAGGGTCAGTAAATAATATAACGTGTGGATTTTAGATTTCACTCATTTCCCACTTTACTTTTGTTACTTTATTTATGGCTGTACACAATAAAGTAAAACAAAAATAACCCGGATTTTTCTCCCCAGTTTTTATTACAAAGTAAATAGTGACATTTTACATGCAACCTTCTGATGGTAAAATATTTAAAGGATATGTTTCTGCAAAGGATCTATATACTTCCTTCCTCTGGGAAGAAAGGGATTCATTTTGATTTTCTTTAGATATTTATGTTGAATGCTCTTAACATACTTCAAAAACACTAAACAAATGAAACTCAAAACTATACAGATAGTGATTTTTTTTTCCATTGGCAGGAAGAAGTAGGCATTACAATTTAAGACTAAGAATTGTGATTTAAGATCGAATCTAAAATCTAAAATGGACTGGCAATTGGTACACCTTGGAAGTTTCTAGAAGTGTGTATATGATCCACTCCATAGAGATTCCAGTTGGGTGGGTCCTGTGTGGATGCCCTCACCCCAAACAATGTTAAGTTCCCTAACAATACTATTAATAGGGATATAATGATGAGAAGTCCGATACATTCTTAGAGTGGAAGCAGATTAATATATCACTTTGGAAAACAATTTGGCATTAACTAATTTAAAAATGCACTTATCTTTTGTCCTAGCAATTTGACTCCTCGATGTATACCCTCAAGAAATTAGTGATCGTTGCATATGTGCAAAAGTGATCATAACAGCACTGTTCGTAATAGCCCCAACCTGGAAATTGCTCAGTCATCACTAAGATGAATAAATAAATTGTAATAAAATCATATAATTGAATACTATATGA
The DNA here is from genome assembly GCF_017311325.1 of Ursus maritimus. Classification (NCBI taxonomy): domain Eukaryota; kingdom Metazoa; phylum Chordata; class Mammalia; order Carnivora; family Ursidae; genus Ursus; species Ursus maritimus. Next base: position 16,618,878 of record NW_024424119.1, on the reverse strand, counting down.
AATGAAGAGCAAACTGCTACTAACACATAGCAAATCAATCTCAAAAACATAAGGTTACACAAAAGAAACGGTACAAAACAATACACACAGTGTAATTCCATTCATGTAAAGCTCAACCTCAGGCAAAACTCATTATGTGGTTAAAAATGCACGTATTTATAAAGAAAACAAGAAATTAGTATCACAAAACTTAGGACTGGTTACACCAAAGGGAGGCAATGCACTGTTTACTATTTGGTTTCTACCTACTTTTATTTTAAGGTTTTTTTTTTCTTCTTTATCTCGCTTTAGCTATTTGCAGCCTTCTCTTTGAGTCTTCTTTCCTATTATGAACCATATTCAACTAGTAAAAATACTTGGTGCTGCCTGCATACTGCTCAGTACTAATATCTTCTTTTTCTGTATTACTTCACACAATCCATAGACTTATTCACCTGCCAGGGAATGAAAAGTAATGCTGGATCCCACTATGTGAAATCACACCAAATAGCACTTTTAGATGAAATAAACAAAACACCCACCACTTTAGCTGGAATTTGTGCCAGCCTCCAAATGGCCTCTCTGGATTTCGGTACCTTCCCTCTGAGAAATTCTGAATCAATATAAAATATAGCACATGTTCTGCCACCTCTCACTCTTTAGGACTGCTGGGAAGGTACTAGGGAGAAGCTAGACTAGTTTCCTTTTTAAAGTGAGCAGACATGGGGCACTTGATGTTATCTTCTCGCTGTGGCTGATTAACACGCTGGGGAAGAAATGTGCAAAATGAGCAGTCAGGACTGTTTCCATGGTTGCCAAGCTCTTTGCATAGAACAAAAGGAAGGAGGCCTCTGAAGGTCCCTCAGTCCCGGAGTTCAGCATGATTGAATCCTGGAACTGCAGAGGAAGGGGGTATGCATTGCAAAAGGCAGTCCGTATCCACTAATAATCTCGCAACCCCATTAGGACAAATAAGCCATAAATAATCATTTGGGGGACGATATATAATGATACTATTGCACTACTAGAGTATAGTAGAATTTTATACGGAACTTCATGGGAAAGGAAACTGACCTTTACTCAGTGCATTCTGCACACTTGGAACTAGCTTGACTATCTTTGTACCAGAAGACATAATGATCCTTTCTCTTAATCTAACAGATGAGAGACTAAGACTCAGAGAGATCAAAGTAACTTTCCCAAGATAAGCACCTGAGCTTTTTTCTCTCCAACCCAAAGCCTGTGCTTCATCTACCATAACACAGATTGGCATCACACAGTTGGTCTACGTAAGACATTTTATGGATTCTGACAAATTGTGTTGCTATATAGTATTTACTCTAAGGAAGCTTTTCAAAACATTACCTTTAATGTAGTCTCCACTTTGAAAGAAAATTTTACACCAATATTAAAAATGGCCATGCTTCTTCTAAATGATTAATTTGATTTTATGTAATGAATTCTATGAATTTTATATGTGGCCATATGCCCCTCTTTGCAATGACCTCAAGAATGCTTAGAGTCAAATTTGGGACCTAGCTCAAGCTCTCAAACTTATGGTCTATACCTTTCTCCCACCAGACCACTCCTAACTTCATTTCAGTTTTACCTAGTTCTTCTCATCATATACTTTTAATTATGTTTCCTTTTGCTGAATCATATATATTTATGTCGGCAGAGAAAAGATATGGTGTGAATAATAACTCTCTTTAAAGGCAAGCCTCATGTTCTAGTTCTTTAAAAATTTCATCATCGGGTGGTTACTCTTAGAGAATTGCTTCCCCACTCATTCCCCTGATTTCTTCTTCCACACCTCTTTTTAAAGTGTCTAATATGTTACGTTATAGAGATATCTGCTAGGGTCAACTAAAAATCCATTTCGTCTTGTTATATCTTTGTCAGAAGAATGAATTCTGCTCTGTCTCAATCTGACCTCTCAAATGTCATGCTTTGACAGACTCTCTCCTTCACCTGTCAGACAGTCTTGGAAATAAGAGGAGAAAAACACCTAGTAAATCACTCAGGATGTATCTATATTACAGAAGAAAAATCAAATGCAGGATTGGAATATAGTGATTCTGTTTCCTTCCAGGAAAATGGGGGGGGGGTGGAATTTACACAAGCTTATTCTTTATATCTTGAAAAACACATGAGCATATCACATTAGTTATGTTTAAATTCTAATATTCAGCAAAAGAGACTCTATTCTCTTCTGGTCGTTCACTTTTGTCACCCCCTCATCATACACAAAGACTCATGCAGGTAAGAGGTCACCTCTATTACAATGCCAAGATACAATTTATAAACAACTGTAGCCTCTGGGATCCCAGAGATATTTAAAACCAGTTTCCCGCTACAGAATGTTGGGAAATTTTATTCATATTTTTCTTATCCTTTTGCCTGGACCATCATATGGGCCAGACATAAGCATCTCCTTCTTAGAGCAATTGTAGACAGAATTTGTACATCACCAAACTTCCTCCTTTTTTGTTTGACTATTTCTCAGTTCTCTCCCAGTTCTGGTACTTATCGCTCCCACGATCTTCTTCATCACAATATGCAACCTATGACAAAGGCAGAGAGCTATAGAGCAAGAGAGGCTGCAAGAGTCATATCTATGCCCAGGTATTGCATCTGAGAGCTCCTATAACTGTCCACTCCCAAGTTCGCAGCACTCACTCAAAGCACTAAAAACTTTTGCTGCACAAAACTGAGCCTTACTCAATACCCTAATACCCACCACTGATAGCACTTGCAGTAATCCCTGTTTCAGTCTCAGTATACCTGCTGAACTCCAAAATTATGTAATTATTGCATGTCATCTTAGAGAGGGTCAAAATGAAGCATTTGGGATCAAAGACAGAATGCAGAATGACAGAGGCCTGTAAATGATCTCGATGCTGAGGAAAAAAGAGAATAAATGAGAGTCCAAAGGTGACTCCCACCATCCACTGCCTATTGGGAATGCAGACTCCTTAGATCCAGGCAGAGGGCATTTCCTAGCATAGACCAGTAGGTCTTCTCAGGCCAGATCTAGAAATCTAGAAATGCCAAATCTGCAACTTTTGGAATTTCACAGTTAGAAGGAATGTATTAGTGGGGCGCCTGGGTGGCACAGCGGTTAAGCGTCTGCCTTCGGCTCAGGGCATGATCCCGGCGTTCTGGGTTCGAGCCCCACATCAGGCTCCTCTGCTATGAGCCTGCTTCTTCCTCTCCCACTCCCCTGCTTGTGTTCCCTCTCTCGCTGGCTGTCTCTATCTCTGTTAAATAAATAAATAAAATCTTTAAAAAAAAAAAAAAAGAAGGAATGTATTAGTGCATAAGTGTAAGAGAGAAGATTCATATCTAGATATAAATATATAAATGCATTAATATAAACATTACATAAAATATTTAATTATATAATAATGTAACATAGTTGCCATATATACTAAAGATAGATCATATACAGTATAGATAGTATGTATATCTATTTTTCAACTATATATAAAGGCTCAGAGATTTACAATACATAGAGCCTTGTAACTAGTTACACACAAAGCTAGGCATAAAGCCCCAAATCCTAGTTCAATGCCCCCATCTGCCATAATATACTTATCAGTTATTTGAATAGGATCTATATTTTGAAGATCATTTGTCATTTTCTTAACAATTACTAGAGTGCTGTACACGGAACAGGTGCTCAATAAATTTGTGATGAGGGAATTCTAAAATAAGTCCTCATCCTGATACTTTAATATATGTAACTAGATGGGATGTCTCATACTTGGAAGATTTTAAGTAAAATGACATTTCAAGTAAAATCTTGAGCCAGGCAACAGCAACCCTGTATTCTGAGCCACTGAAGTCAAGAACAGCAGGAAGCATTTCCTCAAACGGAAGATGAGATCCACCTTCCAATGGAGCAAAAGATTTACACCATGTTTGTATCCCTCACCTTGTAAAAATGTATTGCACTTGGGTAGCCATCTATCCTCCCTGAGTTTCAATATAGTATCTGATCGGCTCAACAGGTTAATAGGAGGTTGGTTAGAGAATTAAATGAGAAATTAAAAATTAAATTAAATTTAATATATATATTTAATATATATATAATAAATATATATATAAAATATATATAATAAATATATATATTATATATATAATCAAGCTTGTTACAAATTGAAAGTCCCTATATAAGTGTACAAATAAATTTTGTAATTTTTTATTCGTGCAGATACTATTGTGATGATGTAGGTACTATACTTCTATAATAATGTGTTTATGATATTTTGCAAATTAGCTTACCAGATAACAGAATCTTAATAAATGTTAGTTGAATTCACATGCTTCACCTTTAGGCTACGCATTGTTTAGACCATTATTATTTATTTGTTTTCCCCTGAGTTTACAAAATATTCACTTCTCCCAGTTATCTCCATCATTCCAATATTATATGTATATTTAAACTGCTGTCCTTGATATTTAAGAAATCTGAATATTTTCAGTCAGATAATTTTTCCATGTTCTTTGCCATTTGTTTTTTGTCCTAATACTGCTAACTCATTCAGACTTTTTTACTATATCCAGTCTAGATAAAATTTATTGAATGTGTTATGTTACAAATATTGGTTCATAAACCTAATTGGTACTAAGAACATTTTTTTCTTTAGTTGCAATAGTGTGGGAATGAACAGGCCTAAATTTTAACCCTGGTTCTGGCCCTAGCCAGCTTTATGACAAATGGTAAACTGTTAAACCTCTTTGTACTTCTAGTTCTTTACCTGTCAAAATTAGTACTGTGGGCCCGGCTGTTACTATCTAATTATTTTTCTAATTTTATTAAAAAAATATGAGGATTATTAATTTTTTTAAAGATTTTATTTATTTATTAGAGAGACAGCCAGCGAGAGAGGGAACACAAGCAGAGAGAGTGGGAGAGGGAGAAGCAGGCTCCCAGTGGAGGAGCCTGATGTGGGGCTCGATCCCAGAACGCCGGGATCACGTCCTGAGCCGAAGGCAGATGCTTAACGACTGTGCTACCCAGGCGCCCCAAGTCATATTAATTTTTAAAGAGAACTATGATTTGGAATTACATGTTCTACATTAATCAGTTAGTGTTTTTTGACACAAGAATAAAGTCAGTGTGGCTAGATGGCAGTGGTCTAATCACTCACACACCTCGCTAATGTGGTTCTAACTTGCCAGAACCATTGTGGAAAGTAATTTGTAAATATATAAATCAAGAGCCCTAAAAATATTCATAGCCTTGATCTCCTACTGTTAATCTCAGAGACTATTCTAATGTTATAATTTATACAACAGATATTTAAAACATAGTATATCCCAGTGAGATTAGGATAACAAAAGTAGACAATTTACTATATAGCAATAGAAACAACAAATTCACAAAATGAAAAATTATGTGGCCATTAAAATCGTATAACCTTTTCACATGGTGAAGTCCTTAATACAATCCATGTTAACTAAAAAAAAGTAATGATTCTATGACTATGTAATACCTAAACAACGAAAACATAATGAAATGCAGTCTTTTGAGTGCAATCTCATACTAGGAACTTTTCTGCTTCTGCCTTGAATGGGACAAGGGACTAGTCTCAATTTTCTTTGGCAAGTAAAAACAATGGGTGCAGGGACTTATCATGCACCTTGGGCAATTTTCTGAGAGGTAAGAGGTAGCACATTATCTCCAGTGGACAACTGTAGTAGGAAGGGTGACAGTTCCCGTAGCTATTCTCTCCAATGGAGCCAGGATTGCATATGCGTCTGTGAGCACAATGACAAAAGAATTTACATATGTGCCATCATATTGCTTGTGTTACTCACTCATACACGTTGAATTTAGAGTCTTTGAAAAAACTGAATGCACAATCTAATTCCCTTCTCTACAATTTAAAAGAAACCAAATTGTCCCGTCTGAAAGTAAGATTTTAGGCATGGTTACATGGACACAGTGTCCATATGACACCAATCCATCAAATGACACTTTCTGGGGTAATAAACAAGGAGAAAACAAATTGAATTCTTGAGTCTACCTCTATCTAATTCTATGGCCTCAGAGAAATTATGGAAACTCTTTAAGAATTTCAAAATTTGAGCAATTCATAATGTACAATGTATTCATAAATTGATTTTTCTATTTTTTTCTTTCAGTTTGCTATGAATTAAAGTCACAGAACATCTGAAACATTGTCTTGATAATTCAGAATAATCTCTTTCACACTGCCCTCACACTGTATCTTACCCTCATTTTAACATTTGCAATTCTGAGTACAGATCTGAAATGCATTTGTTACATTCATGGTCTCACATTATAAATACCATACAGTCCACAACTGGACAAATGCATTCAGGAAGAAATACTTCACAAATATTCAAAAATAAAAATCTTTTATAAAGCAAATAGAAGTGTGTTTTACACCTCACTACCTTTGCCCAGTGACAATAACCTATTAAATTTTCTGAAAGTCTACATATTTGTGGATGCATTTCAAGTAATTTGACAGTCAAAATAAACATTAAGAAATTTTTCACTTTGTTTACTTTGCTAATCTTCAGTTCTTTTGCTGAAATATAATTTTAACACATCTGTAATTTAGTATATTGTATAACTGGTTGCTTTTGTAGACCAAGGTCATTATTATTTCTGTTACATCAAAGCATGGGGCATGGGACACAAATATATTTTATTTGCATTACCAAATTACAATATGTCCTTCTGAAATATAGGAGAGATAAATATAGGATAGATAAAGGAGTACAATCTTACCAACAGAAGAGTTTCAGAAGAATTGTAAATGTAGGATGAATCCTCTAGCAGTATTTTGCGTTACACTAAGCGAGACGATCTCTCATTTGACTTTTTTCCTTGTACGATGGAGAAGGATGTTTGAGTCATCCATAAAAATGTAATAATGATCAGGTTGCTACCCTTTAAAGCCATGCCCTTGGGTTTTATTGAGGGTTGATGCAAGGAACAGCCATATGCAGATGGCTTCTGCATCAGCTATAAAATCATTTTTGAAGGCATTATCCATTTATATTATTCGATGTTCCCTGTAAAAAAGACCTTGAGTGATATCCTTTTAGAACATCATATCAGGGGGAAAATGTTTTCTGTAGAAGTGATTTGCATTCTCTTGTTATAAATAAAGCGAAAGTTTGTTTTCTACTTTTGTCCTGGATGCCAGGAAGCTCAGAGCGGTATGTCAATACTAACTCATTTAACTAGTAAGTTCTTAGGGCCAGTATATTCACCTCATTAATTTTATTCTGGTTTATATTTGTCTATCTTATCATAGTAAGATTTTCATCATAAAATGTCTTAAAATCTTCTCAGAAATGGAAGTATGGGACAGAAGGTAGAACACAGATATTTTTCAATCGCCTACTCTGTGAAGCACCGAATTAAATGAGGTACATATAGTACTTAAGCGTTAGCATATTATCATAGAGCTCATAAAAAAAACAACCACGAGGGGTAAAAATATTAAGCTAATTATACATAATCACTGTAGTTTTAATCCATACATTTTATAAAATTGATGCCTTTTCCTCAACAGCATATATACCAATAAATATAAAAATGAAGAAAAGATGTGAATTAGTTCGCAGGCAGGACCATGATGGCAAACCACTCAGGAGATACCCAACTGGCAGGCAATCATTTTGGTTTGGGACTGCTATAGTTTTTTTAAATTAGTTCACTGTACATGAAAATACTGGCTTTATCACTCATCAGAACAACATAATCGTTTCCTTCCATAATCTGTATGGCCTACCAAGTGGTCTACCAAGTAGAGAAGAAATTATTGTGATGTGCCAGGTGAATAATATCAGTTTCTATAATAGGAAGGGAGGAAGGGAAGAAAGGAGGGAGGGAGGAAGGGAAAAAGGAAGGAAGGAAGGAATAAATTAGAGAGGGAGAGGAAGGGAGGGAGGGAAGAAGGGATGAAGGAAGGAATAAAGTAAGGGAGGGAAGAAGGGAGAGTAGGGAGGGAAGGAATAGCAGTTTTCTTAATGTATGATCCATTTAGATACTGATATCAAACCTTTGCTTCCTTTGGCTCATGCCAATATAAATTACAACAGAAAGGCAGATTCTTAACCCAAACCTCTCTAAATGCATATTACTACCATAAAGCAGGATTTCTCTATTTTGGCCTCAAAATAAAAATATTTGTTTTTTAAGAAATACTCATATCTGCTCTCATGCCCAAAGACTCTGGTAAAATTGGTCTTGCATGGAACTCTAGGCAATTAGAATTTTTTAAAAAGTCCCCCCAAATGATTCTACTGTGCAGTCACATTTGAGAAACACTATAAAAAACCTGATTTGTAGATGATTACCAAGGAATTAACTAATCTCTACACACTCATGCAAACAGAGTTACACTCACTTCTCCCTAATGTCATGTGATAATATCTTCCTAGCTCTTTACTCTTGTCTCTGTAACCGCTATGACTCTTGCTTTGAACTCTCTGAATTTAGCATTCACTTTAAATCTCGTCCAGAACCACATCTCAGTTCTCATTAGTGGACTCTACTATAGCTTACTTCTCTACCACTTATTCTCTCCTGTTGTCTTAGGAATTCTCTGCTCCAGACTAAACTGGAATTTAATCATCACCATTGGTCATATGGCCAACTTTGGAACCCAAGATGGAGAAGGTGTAAGAATGTTGTTTAGGATACTCAATACACATGACCATGACCATCTTTACAAAAATATAAATACCATATAGATGAGGACAAAAGACAACCAACTTCTTAGAATTACTGTCTTACCATAATATTATGCAAAGTTTATCATAAAAATGGATTAGCTGATTAGCTCAATGGTGAACTAAAGATAGATACCAAGAAATACTAAGAATTTTACCCTATGCACTTATGCCACTGTCTTATCATTAAAATTTAGTGTATAAAACAATGTTTGGTTACTTTATTACAAACAATGCTTGATACATAAAAGATTTTTAAAAGTCTAGTTTAATGTGCCTGGCAAATTCTGGTAAAGTGAATAATTCCAAAAGCACAATATTATATTTTTGAACAGTTCACAGATGAAATATTACACAATGGCACCACAGAATATCTCTGAGTATTTATGACAATTGCACTCAAAATAAATAGCTTCATATCAAAACGCAAATAACATCTGGGAGCCAAATTAGACTAAAGGACAGATTGCAAGTATTTTTAAGTTATATATTCTGCCCAATTCCCTGCTAAAACTGCCTTTATCATTTTAATTCACATAATAGTTTCCACCATTATAAATTTATCAACCAGATTATTCATATGCATGGCATGCATAATTATAATTAATTTGCTGAAGGCTCATTTTGCTGCTTCTATTAATTATGATCCTATGGTTTTAAATAAATCAGTGAGAAGGGAGAAAACCTGAACAAGTGGAATATAGTAGACTAGACCAATAAAGTGCATCACTCAAATGACAGTCCCTGACGGTGTCAGGAAGATAAGTTACTGGTATTTTGAACATCAACACTGAATTAAAAATTTAACTAGTGAATCTAATGCTGCATGATCCTGCCCTGTTTTCTCTTCCAGATCAATTTCTACTAATAAATCATCGGATCACAAAAAGGGATACAAGGGCTAAAATGTGGCAATAAAAAAATAAGCAATGTAAATTATGATTCCCAAGGAATTTAATTGGGTTTTTCAATTAACACAAGATGAATTCTCCTTTCTAATTAAATAAACACCCCATCTGCCCCTTCACCCATCAAACAGAAAACAACAACAACAACAACAACAAAACACATCCCAAGTTATTAGGAGTCCATTCTGCCTAAGGAGAATACAATTGGAAGAAACCTGAATAACTCACACATTTTGACTATCTCTTTCCTTGCTTGCTCTCTTTGAAACGTAAAACTCTCAACTAAAGTAATCGTGGTGGGAAAAACACAATATATCCTAAAGAAACTGCAGGGAAGATCTTTGATAATTTATTGAAGACACTTTTGAGAGTGGGTAGCCTTTGATCATAAAAACCAATTTTCAAAAAATTTCTAACACTTTTCAGCGGCAAAAAAAAAAAAAGTGAAGACTGTTTGGGGATATTAAGCAACACAGTATTTCTTAACAATAGTCTCTCATTTCTGAACAAGAACCTTGGGGGAATACACTGCATTATAGCCCCAAGCCATGCCTAAACCACAGTTTTAGTGGTTGTTTGAATTGAAGCATCCCCCACAAAAAATGTTTCCTTGCATTGGAAATCAAATATAAATGGCACATGTTTCAAGTTCCTCAGAAAGCTATAGGAATCCTCAGATGACCTTTTTTTTTTTTTTGTATGTGTATTTTCATAACTGAGTCAGAATCTTCAGACATTCCTACTTTCAATACTATGAATCAATATTCTTTATAGTAGGGTTACTATCCATCCCTAATTTTGCTCATTGCCTCAATGAGCAACTGTTAATAATATTCCCTTGTACTATCCTAAGTGTCTTGGCTTAGAAAATAAATGATGCAGAGACTCTATTCTAGGGGTCTCAAATTAGGTTTTGAAAAGAAACAAAAATAACAGTCATTTTTTTTTTTTTTTTTGAAAGAGAAAGAAGGCAACTGCTTGAGCTAGCAGATCAGGGGGCAGGGGGTTGGGGGGGAAAGAAAAGGGGGTGAGAATGCAAAGGGAGAAGGAGAGAGAGAATCTTAAGCAGGCTTTACACCCAGCACGGAGGCTTATGCAGGGCTTGATTTTACAACCCTGAGATCATGACTTGAGCCAAAATCAAGAGTTGGTCACTTAACCAACTGCGGACCCAGGCACCCCACAACAGCCATTTTTATCTTGAGGATCTCTCCATGAGGGCAAGGATTTTTATCTGCTCTGTTCACTGATGTACCAGAACTTTCAACAATCTCAGACACATAACAGACTCATAATAAATAGTTCTTGAATAAATAAATCTCTAAAACAGAAAAGCTAGAATGTGTCCCAAAGAGAAACATGCTTCACAAGTGGACTGCTTATGAAAATTCTTAAATTTTAAATCAGAAAGTAACATTTTATATAATAATTTAAAAATCTAGCTGCATATCAGAATGCATAATAATGTATCAACAACTAGAACTTAAAATTATCTTATTTCCTTTTAGAATAAGTTAATAAATTTTCCAGACCAAAAATCAGTTGTCCACATTTTTTTTAAAGATTTTGTTTATTTATTTGACAGAGAGAATGAGAGCACAAGCAGGGGGAGCAGGAGAGGGAGAAGCAGGCTCCCTGCTGAGCAGGGAGCCTGATGTGGGGTTTGATCCCAGGACCCCGAGATCATGACCTGAGCTGAAGGCAGATGCTTAACCAATTGAGCCACACAGGCATCCCTAGTTGTCCACTTTTTTTATTAAGACTTTATTTTTTAGAGTAATTTAAGATTCATAGATAGTTTGAGGGAAAGGTACAGAGATTTCCCATATATATTCTGTCCTCACAAATGCACAGCCTCCCCATTTACCAACAATTTTACCGAAGTGGTACATTTGTTACAACTGAGGTCTCAAACATCATAATCCCCCAAGGTCCATAGTTTCCATTATAGTTCATTCTTACTGTACGTTCCACGGGTTTGAATAATTGTATAATGACGCATGTGTATCTATCATTATGGCATCATACAGAATATTTTCACTGTTCTGAAAATCCTCTGTGTTGCACCTATTATTGTTCCTTTCCATACCCTTATCCTTTTTCTCTCTTCATAGTTTTGCCTTTTCTGGAACGTCATGTAGTTGGATTCATATGTATATGTATGTATGTACATATGTATGTATAGTATATGTAGCCTTTCCACATGGCTTCTTTCAGTTAGTAATGGGTACTTAAATTTCTTCCATGTCTTTTTATGGCTTGATAGCCCATTTCTTTTCAGTGCTGAATAATATTCCACTGTCTGGATATAACACAGTTCATTTATCCATTCACCTACCAAAGGATATCTTGGTTGCTTCCAAGTTTGGGCAATTATGAATAAAGCTGCTACAAACACTTGGGTATGGCTCTTGTGTGGACACAAGTTTTTAATTCCCCTGGGTAAATACCAAGGAGTACAATTGCCGGATTATATGGTAAGAGTATGTTTAATTTTGCACATTTTTTTTCCAAGGCAAAGAGTCATTGAGTATAACTGAAGCAGGTATTAAAAAGATTAATGATCCTTGTCAAGTATAAAGACAGTTGATCTGATTACTTTAAAATAAGTTAAATAAAAAGATTATTGGGAAGGGGTAGAAGCTTATCATTTGCAAAATGAAGAATTTAGAATCTATGAATTTCTCATTTTCTTGTTCCCCCAAACCATATTTTAATATCACCTTAGATATTAGAGATGGCCGTTTTTTACAGTATGTTAATAGAATTAAGGGTTTCCTCCCCCCACCCCACCCCACCCCCTTTTTTTTAAGCAGTATCTTTATCAGGCAGGACGGAAAACAAGACAATAAACTATTTGGTTTTGGTTTTGGGTTTTTTAAGATTTTATTTTTATATAATCTCTATACCCAACATGGGGCTTGAACTCATGAACTTGAGCCAGGTGCCCCGACAATAAACCCTTTGTTTATTAAATCATAGTCTATTGAATTGACAAAAAAAATGAAGAGAAATCAGATTTCCATACTACTTTGTATACTGATATACTTAGAAAAAGGAAGGGAGACTGGGAAATAATCAGTCTGTCTTTACCATACTACCTAGACCTTTCTTTTTCCATTCACTTCCCTCTGTCCCCCAGGTACTGAGTTTACGTTCATCCTGACTTCCTGCCTGGGTTACTTTCTTACTCGCTGACCATGGTGGCATTCCGAAGGACAGTGTTTGTATTTGCCATCAACTTTTCTTCGCAAAAGGCTTGTATATAATGTTTTCTAGATATGATGTCATAACTTAGAGACCACAGACATTGGAATATTGTTAAAATTTAACAAGAAGGCAACAGTGGATTCAGCTGTCAGTATGGAATGGCAGGATGGTAAATGCCATTCAGTCCAGGAGCCTGTCGAGTCTATGCTTTTCTTGCATTTCTAACTGGTGCTCATTTTCCAAAGGTTTTCCCTTTAATCCATTCTGCACAAAGTAACCGAAGTAAATTTTGGAAGCAAAAATTGTATCATGTAATTCCTAGTTTAAAACCCTCAAATGGCTTTTCTTTCCATCTCACTTTTTTGATGGCTCAAATATTTAGCCTGACAATGATTTCATGTGATCTGGTTGCTGCTCACCACACGAGTTTCATTCTGTGTTATTTATTGTCCCTCAAACCACCTTGCCCTATTTCAACTCCTGTTCTTCCCTTTTATAGGACCATTCTTACCCCGAATTTTTACTAATACATCTTGCCCTTTATGTCTTAGCATCACTGCAACAGAGAACACCCTGACCCTGAATCCAAGCCAGGTATTCCTGATACTGTTTCTTGGGATCACCTTTATTTTCCTTCAATGTGTAATTACTTACTGTGGGTTCTATGTATTGAGCTAAAAGTTTCATTTACTGAACTGTAAGCTCCCTGATAGTAGACATTAACTCTGCTTAATTTGTCACTATTATATCTCTTCTTCCTTGAACTATTATAATAGGTGATCGATACATACTTGGTGAATAAATAAATTAATGAAAGCCCCATAGTGTCACTGTAGGACACAAAACAACTCAATATTTCATTATTGAGCAGGGTGAGTTTTCACTTTTGGGCCAGGATCGGTTATGATGAATTTTCAAATAATCATAAGCCACACTACTGATATCCTATATACATTAGAAAAAATTGGCATCTAAAGCAACAGATAAAATCAAAAGCAAAATCTGACCAGCATTTTGATGAGGGATACATTTGCATGCATTTTACATTTCATAAAATGAATCCTTAGGTATAAAACATGTCCAACAAAATGAATATAGTCCAAATAAATTGCACATTAGCATATATTTAAATATCATGAAAATTGGCCAATTTTGCACATTTCTAGTTTTCTAAAAATTGTTGCAGGGTGAATTTCAACTCACTACCTCAATAAATTCCAAATGGAAATTTTCTGCATGATAAAGTAACAAAAGGAACCAAGGACTAATATAATCTCTACAGGATATCTACCATAAAGACCATATATATGTAAATTCTTGAGAAAACATTACTATTAGTTCTAGAGAGAGTTGGCTGTTGTCTACAATATAATGTTTAAAAATCCAAAAGTGTATTTTAGGTGAATTTAAATAAAAATTGAAGTGGGTACATACAAAAATAATTTTAAAGAAGACTATCATTCAATTTAATACTAAAAAAGCTACGATTAGCCATGTCCATCAGTATGTCACACTAGAGACACTAGTGACCCTTCAACAGAATGATTTTTATATATACACAATATATATTTACGCATATACGTACATATATATTTTCTTAAATGAATTTCTATGGTGAAAAGAACAAAAGATTATCCAAAAAACAAAAGCAAATGAACCAACAAAATTCAAACCAAGAAGGGAATCCAGAAAGGAGAACTCTGTCCTAAAGTTAATCCCTGTCTGGAAATTATACCTAAACCCTATAAATTTGATCTCTTCACTTTTCAGATCCTCATAGGACTTAAGAGATAAACAACAAGGTTCAGTTTCATTCAGGTTGAGCAGAGGGACTTTTACTAAGTAAAGACTATAGATAGCCTATCTCTTATTGGAAAGGCCGATAAGATCCTTTCCACCATCCTAAGGGGACAAAATCATATGGTAGGTTCTTACCTCTTGAGAGTTTATTCTACTCTCAAATATATGGTTAAGCATTATTCTAACTATGTCTGTAAGGGTAAGATTTACATTTGAATTAGTAGTCTGAGTAAGCAGATTGCGCTCTCCAATGTAGGTGGGTCTCATGCAATGTCTTGGAGGCTTGAATAGAATATATGGTAGGCTAAAGGAGATTCACTCTCTTTTGTCTAACTTTTTTGAGCTAGGACACTGGTCTTCTGCACTTGGCACTGAAGCTGATTTCAACTCTCCTGGTTCTGAGGCATTTGGACTTGAACTAGAATTTACACCACCCATTCTTTTGGTTCTTAATACTTCAGACTCAGATTGGGACTATACCACTCGCTCCCTGTGTCTCCAGTTTGCAGGTGGCAAATTGTTGGACTTCTCAATCTCTATAATCACATGAACCAATCTTATAACAAATCTCTATAAATAAATAGGTAAATACAATTAGAAATATGAATATGAATAGAGCACTTGTGCATGCTCTCTTATCTTCTTGCCCTTGTGTGTGTGTGCGTGTATGTGTGTGTGTGTGCGTGTGTGTGCATCTCCTATTGGTTCTTCTGTTTCCCAGGAGAATGCTAATTAATACACCACCAAATGCAAAAGTGAAGACTTAAAAACAAAGCAAAACAAGAAACTAGGTATAAGCGATTTAATTTGGTGGTGATCCCAGGACAAATGGTGACATGAGAAAAGCAAAGCAGAGAAGAGAGAAAGCCAAAGAAGAAGCCATAAATAAGAAGTTGTTTGCAACTGAGCTCAGTCATACTGCACACCCAAGAAACTCTTTGGGACATGCCTCAAATCATCTCAGTTGAGGGAAGGAATGATGTGAGATCAACCCATTAACTCCCACTTCTACTGCCTCAGGACTTTTGGGTGATATTAATTCCCTCACTTTACTGAGTTTGCCTGCCTTAGGCCCAGCCACTTCTTGTGATGCCGGAAAAAGTCTACAACCTGAGAACAAGAGAGACCCAGTCACTCTAGTTGGGAGCCATCTAGCTGAATAGTAAATTAACATATATTTTATGAAGAAAATCCAAAACAAAAAACTAATTATTTTAATTAACAGGAGATCATTATACATTTGCCAAAAAGTTAATTAGCATACAAAATCATCTGATTATCTGTACACCAACAGGGGACATTTGAAATATTTATATTTAAAACATACTACGTTCAATGGTAATCAAAATAGTAAACACATTGGAATAAGTCTAATAAATCATATGTAAGATTATTATAAAGGATACAAACTTAAACTGAAATATATTTAAAAAGACCTATTAAAATGGGATTATCAATTTCAATACATGCAGTGAATCCATGGAAATGAATTGGGAGATTCATTATCATCATAATGTCAACTAACAGAATAAGTCAATAGATTCAATGTAATCTCAATCAAAATTCCATTTTTCTTATTTATTTTTATAGAGTTTGATAAGAAAAAAGTGCAAAGTATTTCAAGATACTCCTGAAGATGATCAAGGACTTGCCCTAACAACTTTGGAAACTAAATTGTACATTATTATCAAAGAGATGGACAAATAGACAAATGAAATAGAATAGCACACGAATACACAGTATTTGGAAATACGATTTATGATACAACTGAATTACCCAAAAGTAGGGAATAGACGGTCATTTCAATATATGGTGTTGAAAGAACTGCTTAACCTTATGGTAAAAAGATGAAATTAAGTTCTTACCTCACATTATGCATGAAATTTCATTATAGATAGATTAAAGAGTCAAACAGGAAAGTCAAAATTAAGATAAAATCCAATTTTCTTTTCTACTTATGAAGAACTGCACAAACTCTGGATACAGATATTCTCTAGGTATGGACATATTGCCCACTTTTTCCCAATAGGAAACCTTTTCTCATGCTTCGATGAGCCCATCAATCCCACAATGCTTCCTGAACTGTTTCCTACAATGTTCTTTCCCTTTTCTCCCATCCCCAAATCTAACCCATTATTTAATTACTAATTTCTCAGAAATTTGTCCACTTTCTCACTAAGAGTCACCTCTCCCATCTTCAAAGTCCAATTACATTTAATGCCTATACCAACATTTGCCAGTGTGTATACCATAAAAATCTATGAGGGATAATAGAGTTCTGTTGTCAAATAAGTTTAGAAACCACTGCAAACTTGAGCTGCCTATTGAGGATTCACATTACCATAGAATTTTGAGAAGCTCTGCAATTTTAGAAAACAAACAAACAAACAAAACCGGATTAACTTTGCCAAAGTCAACATTTGCCTAAGTTATTTAGCCACAGAACCTTTTATTTGAGGAACACCTGGGGATTCTTCTTGGAATATATCTAATAACATATATCTATGCTTCCAGGGGACACACTCTGAGAACATGCTCAGCATCCGGAATTTTATCATGTAATCAATCAGAATTCTTTGTGTATATTTTGAAGTTGTAAAGGTAACCTCATCTTTCTTACAAATTTCCTTCTCAAAGGCAAATATCACACTAAAAAATTAAAATTGCAGACAGGAAGTCAAGTGACTTATATATTTTCTCAAGTTGAATCTTTACAACATAATTTATGCTCTATTAAAAACTCATTTTACTGAAGAGAAGGTGAGACAATTTTTTTGGAATATCATCACCACAGTAATGTTGGGTTCTAAAAATTATTATTGAATTGAATGGCCTATTTGGTCATCACTCGTCAGGCAGGTATAAATCCAAATCTGGCCTTATGTTAGAATCAACAATATATGTATATTTATATATATTTTTATATATTATTTATATGTATATTTATATAGTATTTACATATATAAATATATATTCACACATACTCATAAATTGATAAAATTCCATTGTACTAATTAATCATTTTGAAACTCACTATATCATTGGCTATAATATTTGGCTACAATGGAATCTGTGTCAAATATTTTTTGAAATATGCAATTGGTACACTGAATGTCGTAACCAGATATTGAAAATCTTTGCCTTTGTATTTACATAGAGAACTTTTTAAGAAGCAATATGTGCAGAAATGGAATTCAATAATAGAAAGATATTGAGATACATATAAATATCAAAGATAAACAAGATAACATTAAATGTAATGGAGAAGTTAAAATTAAATCATAAATAAGTTTTGAATCACATCTCTGAAGGTTGAGGCAATATCTAATTGTAGAAAACAAAGCCCTCCTCCATATTTCTTATTTCTACTGCAGGCAGTGCTTAAATATTGGAAATGTGGTTACATTCAGTGTCAGTACTTGATGTCATTTTTCAAAGTTAGCAACTATCAGATATTATATGGTGTGCTATCAAAACAGTGAAACTACTAGAACAGAAATCAAGAAAAAACTATATTTTGCACATCTGAGCTTTTCACTATATAATCCATACATGTATAGCTACATTTTAAGGCTTATACTAAGCAAAGCTTCCATTATGGAGTTAAGAAATATTTATTATACTAATATCTCTATGTGTCTACCTATCTACCTTTATCTATCATTGATAAAAAAAATCACCTCATGTAATTTATTAAAACTTAGTAGTCTGGAACCATGGAAGAGGTAGAAAGGATGTGAGCAAACACATGATGACACTGTATATAGTACTGGCTTGTAATTAATAGTTTCAAATTTCTAAGGCCTGATTGTCTCTTACTTTTGTGTAATTCTTCACAGACTTAAAAGTATTTTCATGTACATTAACTAACTGGTTAGTTACCAATTACCTAAAAAAAAAAAAAGTCAAATATAGTAACTAATTAGCTACACCAAAGTAATCAACTAGGTAGAGCAAATTATCTTCTTCTAGCTCTTTAAGTGGTGAAGGACAAACTCAGGAGTGTGAAGTGGCTGGCCCAAATGTGCAGAGATATTCTAGGGTAGAGTTTACCCAAGAGTACTTAGTTCATGACAACCAAACTATGATTCATCTACATTCTGAAAAGGACGTCATGAGGAATGGAAATAAATCAATAGTAGTTAACATCTTGAAGCACCGTGATAAATGCTTTAGTTCTCTGACCCTCAGAGTTAGCATCCTGGGTAGACGTAAAAATTCCATTTTACAGATAAGAAAACTGAAGCTCAGATGTAGGAACAACGATCTCTATGAAAAAAAATATATATATGTATGATAAAATAAAAATAGGTCCTCCAAGAAGCAAGCATAAATATTTGCCACATAAGAGATTTATTGGGAGAAACACTTAGGAGTTAAAAGGGGAATGGGTGGGGACGTAGAGAGAAACATTGGACTGTGATGTAGGTCTGACCCCTACAAAGGAAGAGGTCCAGCCTTCAGTTCAATTTTTTAAAGTCTGGTCAAGTCAATGGAGTGAGCCAAAGTCACAAGAGGGGATCACTATCTCCCAGGAACAGGCCTGTCTTGGTATCCCTGCTACACTAATTCATGAGGAAGTATGCCCTGTACAAACACAAGAGATTCAGAGTGTCATCCCTCGATTACCCTCCCTAAGTCAGGAAATATGAGTGACACATTTTTATGGTCACCACATACCCTAACCTCACACCATGCATAGAAATCATTTCATGGCAGATTAAAGAATGAATAAGGAAAAAAAAAACACAAAAGTTTTAAAAGACAGATATAGAAAATGTCTCTCTAGCTTTGGAGTAGGAAAGATTTTCTTGACACACAAAATACTAACTATACAGGAAAATATTGATAAATTTGACCACATTAAAATTAAGAATTTCTGTTCCCCAATAGATTCAGTAAATGAATGAAATAACATGCCACACACTGAGCTAAGATATTTGTAACACATATAGCTAATTAAGATCTATTACCCAGAACCAATTAAAATAACAACTGCTAGGAGTCTTGAATAGGATTTTCACAAAGGGGAGTCTCATATGGCCAATAAGGCATATGATAAGACAAACCACTTTAATAATTAGGAAAGTGAAAATCAGAACCATATGTGTAAGATTACAAACCTACCAGATTGGTAAAAAAAAAATAATGACTGGTAATAAAAATGGTGAAATGAAAGACATGGGAAGTACCACTGCTAGTGGAAGTATAAATTGCTACAACTACTCTGGAACAGTCAGGCATTAATTAACTAACAAAGCTACAGATGCACATTAAATTACCCAGCAAATGTATTCCTAGGTGTATATCGACATGCCAAGAGATACATGTAGGGATGTTCAGAGTAGCTTTTCTCTTAAGAGACACACAGGGGCATGCAGGAGGATAAAACTGCCCATAGACAGTAGAATGCACAAGTAATACATTAACTGTGGTATATTCATGCCGTCAAATGCTCTACAACATATAAAAAAACATGAAATAAAGCTCTATCTTTGGGGCATCTGGGTGGCTCAGTTGATTAAGTATCTGCCTTCAGCCAGGTCATGATCTCAGGGTCCTGGGATCGAGCTCCACATGGAGCTCCTTGCTCAGTGCGGAGTCTGCTTGTCTCAGTCTCCCTCTGCCCCTCATCCCCACTCGTTCTCTCTCTCTCTCTCTCTTTCAAATAAGTAAATAAATCTTTAAAGCTTTATCTTTAACACAGTCCAATCCTAAACACATAATATTGAGCAAAATAAGCAAGTCACAGAACAAAAAGTGAATGTGATTTTCATTGAAGGAAAGGAAAAGTATGCTGTATGGTTAAGGGATTCATATATACAGGGAAGACCTTTAAGAAAAGTAGTGGAATTAACACAAAAATACATTACTTCTGAAGGGCAAGGGTTTGGAAGAAGGGAACTGCCAAATAGAAAAGAGGGGCATGCAGAGTTTTTCTAAAAGGTTAATGAATACACTACAGCATTTGGTTATTATTTTTTCCAAAATACAAATATAAATTTTATATTCCTATTTGTGTGCATATCTCTCATAATTAATAGTCAATAAGAGAGAGCAAAACTCAGAAAAGATGAATAAGGTCACACTGTTGATACAGAATGATGAAATTAAAAGGCTTTTGATTCCAAAACTGGAGCCCTTTCTTCAAAAATTGTCAGTGAATCCATTTTCTCATAAATCTAAGTGATCGTTGGGCTCTTCAACAGCACAATTTTTACTCACAACATATATCTTAATAGTTTATAGAGGAATAAACTTGTTTTAAAGATTACATTGATTTTATCCCCACAGTTGGAAACCACATTGCAGAGACCCTCAGAGGGAAGCCATCATATTTAATATCTCCATCTTTCCCCACATGTAAATAAGCCCACATCTCTTTCATCTTACACAAATTCTCAACTATTTATTCTCTGGCTTAAACCAATTTGATCTCCTGTTTTTTAAAGACAAACATAGGAAATTGAGGTGCAGAGAGAAAGAGCATGCAAGTCCTTCTGCCTGTCATACTCTGTCTACCAGCTCCCACCTCCTCTTAACCTTTCAAGTAGTCCACTCATAATTAACCTTCAATAATTTTGCAAACATTTATTAAGCACCAAATTATATAACAAATGCTTTGATTAATTTTTTCATTAAACTCTCACAGAAACAGTGTGAGGTAAGTACCTTCAAACCTATTTTACAAATGGGGACATAGAATTTAAAGCACTGAGAGGCAGAATAGACACAAGGTGCCACTGTCATTCAATGGCAAAGCCAGGATAGAGAAGGCCAACTATCTCCAGAGATGGTAAACTTAACTACTACATCATTCTGTCCCCTCAGTCTAAACTTGTCATCTTTCCCACAAGACTTTCCTCCAACTGCGTCCTCCAGGGTCTTCTCTCTGGGTTAGGATTTTTTCCTGTAGGATCCCCTACTACCCAGGGAATATATCTGTCATAATGACAAAGCATAAAGATTGAGAGTATGGGTCCCAGAGTCAGAATACCTGAAATAAAATCCTTTCTTTGCTATTTGCTTGATATATTTACTAATTTTCAGATAAACTTGCTAAATCTCTGTAAAATGGGGGTAATCCTATCTCCCTCAGGAATGTGGTGAGTTTTAAATGAAATACTAGTAAAGTACTTCAGATACTGTTTAAAACAGTGAATGCTCAATGAAAGTTTTTTCTCTATTGTATTTTTCATTCAGCAATGCATGAGTCTATTTGCCAACTATTACCTTATAAAAGAAGAACAAACAAATATGGGTTACTAAGTGGGAAGTGTTCCCTTCGTTCAGAATTCAGCCTTCTCATGCCAGGTCCTCAATGGGTGGAAGAAAGCAGGCACTCAATGCTATTCCTGTCTCTTGGAAATTCCAGGAACTCACAATTTTATACCTGTTTTCACTTCCAGGAGGGCTGAAGTAGTCAAGTATATTAAAAGCAAGAGAATAAAAACTGCTGCTGGTTCTCTTATAAGGTCTGGTCCTGAACTCATTTATGATTATTTCTTTATCCTTACAAACTCCACTGTTGGGACAGAAGAGATTCTAGCTGGAGACAAAGACCAAGTAATTCTCTGGAGGTTTATTGAATGATCTTCTGTTCTTCAAGATTCTGGAAAGTATATTTAAACTCTCATTAGACTGAAATTGTAAAGTGGTACATGTATAGTAGGGCAGACCACTAATAAAGAAAAGCCCTAAAGGACCATAAAAATCAAAATGGTTCCATTGATAAAATAATTAATACAGTTTTAAATAAACAATCCTAACACACTTCGATAATTTACGGGTGTCAGGAGCAGTTATTCAGAATAATATCTAAATCAGTAAATTATCTGTCACTGGAAAATACTTGTTGAAAGAATTATTTATAAACTACTTAATAAACTTTTCCCTACTTTAGAGATTAAACACTTTCCAAATTATAACTGTTTAAGGGGCCTCTTAAATTCAAACCAATCTGCTTTATCTTTTCACACTATCCAGCCTTGAATTTTGCTTAGAAGAGCAGAAACTTGTTTCCAACATATTGTGCCATTTCTCAAATGCAATCTCATTTATATTAACTTTTGAACATACAGAACTCAAATTTAAAAATACTAAATATTGAAATAAGATCAACTGAAATTCACATGAATGATAGCACCTTTCAAAGAAGTTTGAATATATATTACAATAGGCCACAACCATGTTTTCAGAATGGCTTAATACATGAAACTATAATATTTATTAGTTGTGTAGCCTTGAAGAAAAACTGAGTCTCAGTTTTATCATTTATAAAACGACATTTATACTATTTACTTTATAGATATATAGTGGTGAATGAGGGAATTGAATGTGTAAAGTCATTGCCATATTTCTTAACTCACAAAGGCACTTGATAGAAGCATACTTTAACTCAAATTCTTCACTGCTTTCTGTTTCTATCTTTTACCATGTGACTTGCAGATCCAGCCTTGATTTTGAACTTGACCATGTGACTCGTTTCAGCCTATGGGATGTTACCATATGGCATACTCAAAGGTTTTAAAATACGCATGTACGGTTGGGCTTGTCATCTGCATGAGAGAAACTACCATTGCCCTCCCACTCTATGCTCCACACATAGAGCAAACTTGAGTCTGTTCCTCAGTGAGGAACTGTAGCTTGAAACAGATCTATCTGCCAAACCATACTGGTGTGTGATGGAGAAGAAATAATTACTGTTGTGAGCTGCTGAGTTAATCCACTAAATGTGAGGATTCTGTATTATGCAGCATTAATATAGCAATAGCTAGTTGATCCTATAGCTTCATAGTGTTCTATATGTAACTTCAAAATAACTTAATTATCCTTTATTTCTTCATTTGTTCTGAGATTAATATTATCTTCTGTAGGATTTTGTAAGAATGAGTCAGTATTTGTAAAGCACTTCGGATGCTTTAGACATGCTGGCCCACAGAAGCATTATATAAATACAACCTCTTACTGTTTTATTGTTGTTAATAGACCTCAATTTCTGTATTTTTAATGTTATGTGCTTCCAGAATTTAGACCCTATACCACTCCTCTCTGAAAAATAATTTAGTACAGTAAGTTTGTCTTCTTCCAATGTGGATGTTTTCCAATTAGAGAATACACCTCTGACTCAGTCCACAAGGGAACAGCCTCCAACTTAACAAACACACTAACATGTGTTTTAGGTGTGCATGTAGACAGAATGACTCTTACACATGTAGGCACCACCAGGAGTGATATTTGAGAGGAAGACTCAGGAAGTAGCTTATGATTGGAGACTTCTGCACAAGAGAGAGTTCTTTCCCTGTTGCACNNAGCAGGAATGCCTTTTATCACCAATTTCTAAAATTGTTCATAAAGTTTCTTTATTACATGAATTAATAAAAACCATATATTTGGAAGAACAGAAAGACATAGGATATAGCAGCTATGATATTTCATTTTATGTGCCAACTTTGTTGTTAGCCTACAGTTCCCAGTTTTTTGGTCAAGCATCAGTGTAGTTGTTTCTGTAAAGGTATTTTTTAGATGTGACTAACATTTAAATCAGTAGAATTTGAGTAAAGTAGACTGACCTCCATAATGTTTGTGGGTCTTGTCCAATCAGTTGAAGGTCTTAAGAGCAAAGCTAGAGATTTCTTAACTAAAGAGAGCTCTCTAAAGAGAGCTTCTTTAAAATTTAAAGGAGCACTAATTCTGATAACATTGCAACTGTGCTTCAGTTTCCAGTCTGCAGATTTTGGACTTAAGTCTGTATTACCAACTCTTCCCTGAATTTCCAACCTGCTGGTCAACTCTACAAATTTTGGACTCACCAGCCCCCACAACTGTGTGATTTAAGCTAATTCCTCAAAATAAATCTCACTTGATAGATAATTAAAGAGATTGATATCCTATTGGTTCTGTTCATCTGGAGAACCCTAACACAGTAGCATATAGAGAAATCATTCTCATGGTAAATAGACAAAGGACACTGTGCAGCAAATGGGAAGAAATCTCAATTTTCAGTGGGATATCTCCATTCAGTAATTCAGTAATTCAATAAATACACAGTGAGCTCTGTCATATTATAGAACACAGATTAATGAGATATAGTCATGACCTCCAGGAGTTCATAATCTAGGGACAAAGTCAAACTGATAATCACCCAAAGGAAAGCAATTAGGCAACAGAACTTATTGTACCACAGAGAAGCAGGATCCAGGATCTGAGAAATGTATTTCAAAAAGAAGGCACATTTCAAATATATTAAAAGAATTATTAGATTAAGTAATGGAAGTATGACAATCGACAGGAAAGAACTAATACAACTGAAGCCTTGGAGATAAGAAAGCACACCCTATGGACTGGAACTTTAGGTACTGTAGGTCTGCCATAACAATAGGTATAGAGGAAAGAAGGCAGATGAGGTCTCAGTTATAGAATGGAGATCCTCTGCACTTTGGACAATGTCTATTCTATCTAGTTTTACCTTCATCTTTGTTTCCTGGAAACCTAGCTGAAATCCTGGTATATGTAAATGCTCAATAAATCTTTATTTCAAAGCACACAGATGAAATATATGAAGGAATAAAACACATTTTGGTGGAAGGATATTGGAGTGAATCTCCAAATGACAGAGACCAAGAAAAACATATGTATTGATTCAAAAGCATTTGTTAAGTGTTCAAAATAGCCCAAGTGCTGCATAAAGCATTCTGTGAAAGACTGGCAATTTGCTTTAAGCAAGGGAGACAATCTCTGTTTGATTGAGCTTAATTTCTAATAACAAAGCAGAGGAGAAATGAAAAGTTCCAGCAAAGCATAAATATAGTACTTTTTTTTTTTTTAACCTTGGTAAGATTTCCTACTTTCCTAGGAAAAAGGATTTGGAGACACACATTATTTGCACAACATATTTGGCTATATATTTCTGTGCCTTTACCTACATAGTAAATATTGCTTGGTTCTTTGTACAATGTGATTACATCCAGGCTCAGCTTACCTTTTTGGTGTAAGGAGAGCTCTCTGAGATAACATCACTTTTACATTGTTGTTAATAGACCTCAATTTCTGTATTTTTAATGTTATGGCCACATTAACCTTAGTTAGCAATTTCAGTCAAAAATCTGGTGCCCCTGGTGGACAAACTTGATGAAACATACTCCATATATAATGAGGACTCATATAGCCTCTCTATATGGGTGTAGTCCATATTTCATACACATCAGGATATTGATCTGCCTTCGATAGTGTTATATCCCTCATTAACTGAATGCCCTTGTCCAGACTCATGTTCCCATGCCCACTCCTGAAACTATATACTTCGTAAGGTCTGTGTAGGTCAAAAGATATGTAAGAATCATAGCTACATTCATGTTATTGCAGTAGTTACTTAATGCTTTGAAAAATATAAATAAATAGACTCCTGCACAAGTCAACTTAAAAATCATTCAGCATTATTTTACTCCATGAACCTGTTTCTATACTGCAACTTACATGTAGAGAATGGAATATGTATTATAAAAGAAATTAAATCTAGAATATGATTTAATTCCTATTCCATTCATATACTTCATATATTTCCTTTTTTATCCTCCCTCTAACACAGTTAAGCAAGCACCTGTAGACTTACCATCTCATTTTATCTCATAAACAGATGGAGAAGTTGAAGTACAAAGTAGACACGTCACTTCTTAACATCACACAGGTAGTGTGTTTTAGGAGAAAGAAAGGAAGATCAGTGAAGCAAAAGATGCAAAAAATATATATATTAGCCAGTAATAAATGACCTTTTACTAACAAAAGCTAGCCCCTTCAAGGTCCTGGAAACCTCACTTCTAAAATTCCTTAGAGACTTATGCTATCCTTAACCCCTTCCCAATTTGAAAGTATGTAATCAGCCATTCCTCATGATCCCAGTGCAGCTCTTTCTGCCCAAGGGTCCTGTCCCCGTGCTTTAATAAAACCTCCTTTTTGCACCAAAGATGTCTCAAGAATTCTTTCTTGGCCGATGGCTCCAAACCCAATATCTTTTCTACATCACCCAGGACTTATTTAACCATATTTACTGAAAAACAGTACCATACAAGTTCATATATAAAATTCAATGGTATTTGTATACACTGGTTAAAAATAAAGTTGGAAAATAATTTTTTAAATCTAAAATACATGAAATTCTTAAGGATAAATTTAAGTATACATTGAAAACTTCAAGAAGAGAAATGAAAGATAATCTAAGTAAATGGTGAGAAGTACCATGTACCTGAAATAGAAAACTTAATATTATTAAGTTGGTATTTTCTCCCAAAATTTTCTAGTTTTGGGGTAATTCCAATCAAATCCACAAAGTCATTTTGTAGAATTTGATAAGCTGATGTGAAAATGAATATAAAAATGCCAGGGACCTAAAATAGCCAAAATAATCATGGGGAAAAAATAGAACAAAATTAAAGGAACCTGGGGCGCCTGGGTGGCGCAGTCGTTAAGCGTCTGCCTTCGGCTCAGGGCGTGATCCCGGTGTTCTGGGATCGAGCCCCACATCAGGCTCCTCCTCTATGAGCCTGCTTCTTCCTCTCCCACTCCCCCTGCTTGTGTTCCCTCTCTCTCTGGCTGTCTCTGTCAAATAAATAAATAAAATCTTTAAAAAAAAATCTTCAAAAAAAAAAAATTAAAGGAACCTAACTATTGGATTTTTTATTTATAGAGCTACATAAATTCAATGTGAATTGGAATAAGGGTAGATATGTAGATCAGTGGAAAAGAACACAGTACCAGAATAAATTCCATGTATATAGTAAATTGATTGTGATAAGGTAACAATATATTTCAAAGGAGACTGGAGCTAAAAAACCTAGATATGTATTTTTTAAAAATCATTATTTTTGCTTACAAAAAAAAAATTAACTCAAAATGGATCATAGACAGAAGAAGATTGCAGAGGCTAAGATTTCCTAGATAGGACCAAAAGAGCCCACTAGTCACAAAGAAAAAATTATAAATTGGAATTTATAAAAATTAAAACTTTGCTTTTCAAAAGATTTTCTGAAGAAAATGAATTGCAGAGACTATAAGAAAATTATATATATTATATGTGTGTGTTATATATACTACATATATAAAATACATAGAATATATAAAGAGAATACATAAAATGAACCACCACAACTCAAAAATAAGACAATTTTAAATGAGTAACTAACTTGGACACATTTAAAAAGCAGATATACAAAAGGCCAAAAACACTTAAAAAGTACTCATTATCATTAATTACATGAAAATGCAAATTAAACCAAAGTGGTACACATTTCATATCCATCAGAATGACTAAAATTAAGAATAATGTTAGTATCACGTTTTGATGAAGAGCAGCTGGAATCCTCATATATCAATGATGAGAACATAAAATATGTATAACAACTTTGGAACTCATAGTGACAGATTATTATAAAGCTCAACATTTACTTATCATAAGACTAGTCAATTTCATTCCTAGGTATTTGCACAAGAGAAATTAAAATATGTGTTCAGAAAAAGACTTATAGATGAGTGGTTTAACAGATTTATTTATAATAGTTGCAAACAGGAAACAATCCAGCTCTCCTTAATAAATGGAAATAAATTGTGTTAATGCAGACAATGGAACACTATGCAGGATATATAAAAAAAGTAAACTACAAAATCATATAACAATACAAATAAATCTCAGAATAATTACTCAGTGAAATATGCCAGACACAGAAGGGTATATCTTAAATATATTTCTTCATACAAAATTCAAGACCAGGTGATACTAACGTAAGTGACAGAAAGACGATCTGTGGTGTTAGCAGACTGGTCTGGGTTGGGAGGATTCACTGTGAGAGAACAAGACTATAAGGGAAACTTTTGGGGTAATTAAAAATTTGAATAATTAATTTATTTTATAGTATATAAATTATACTTCAGTAAATATTAGTGACAAAAAAGAACAAGCTAATTTGTACTATTTTTGCTCTGTGAAAAATGGTTTCTTCCTCATAGGAGCAATGGTCTGAAGGAAGATAAAGTAATCAAATACAGTTGCATAGATAATTTAAGAAACTATCTAGAGATGATGCTTAAATTTTCCCCAGTTGGTGTTAGAAACTAAAATGGAAGCATTCTACAGGATTTTAAAAAGGAAATAGATGTTTGGCCACTGGTTAATTGAAATTATTAATTATAGGAGTATGGCAATCAATCAGTGGCTCTGACCATCTATGTATTTTCAGCACATGGAGGAAGTCAGGTTTCTCTACAGTTAGAGTATCACAAAGTGACCATGTTTAATGAAGCCAGGCAAAGTGTTATTATACTTCCATGTGGTAATATAAATGGAACTATTAAATACTGATTATTTTATTTCTCACCATTATGAGTCAGCAGGTACTTTACATATTCAAGGGGAAAATTTCAACTTTACAGTTATAGGGACAATATTTGCACACATGAAAACATTGATGCCTTGAGGAAAACCCATGACTGTAAATATTTTGTTATTCCTATGAGAAAAAAAATAGGTGAGAGATGAGACTTCTGTCAAGTGTAAATTTATCAGAAAGAATGATGAAAAGACTTTTTTGATTATCTGAGCAATGAATCAAGAGAAATCATTTAAACTTCAACAGAAAACTCACTCATTTTTTTAAAATTCCATAATAGAAGGGTTTGTGAAAAAAATTAGGAAACCTTTCAGAATTTAAATAAATCCTGTTCTCATATCCTTAAAAGTAGACACTCAAGAAATTAAAATATTATGAATCATAAACTTCAATAGATCAACCTAATGAAGTGAATTAATCACTAAGAATCAGAACAAATTTTGAAATTTAGGTAAATTCTTCCTAATATCTTCAAGGGAAAATAGATTATCAAGAAATTAAAATAGTTGGTCTTCACTTCAGCTTTGAGGAAAAGGTTTGACTGAAATCTTTCAATACATGCTTGATGAAAATTCAATTTCCCAGAATGTTTATCTAAACAGACCCTTGGATAAAAATATGGTCGCTAAAGAGATGCTAAATTTCACTCTATCATGAAAAAAAGTTTTCTCCAATTCCTCAAATAAGATGGATCTTGATATAGAATCAGAAAGGAGTTTAATATCACAGAACTTGATAAATTACCAGATCACATCATTACTCAAATTTGCAGTCAACCCAGGGTCTATACAACCAGTAAGAGACGCAGATTTTTATTATTATTATTGAAAGGTTTTCCTGAATTAGAAATTTTTAGTAGGAAGGGGATAGTCACTGTTATTTTTATAAGGGACAAGGCATCACAGTTTTTCTTTCCTTTCATTTCGAGTGGTGCATCCTGTTGCTAATTACTCAGTCACTAGGTGTAACTAAAACTCATCATGGTTGTTAGATGCTGACTGCCTTCTGAGCCTCCCCTCAATGTCATGTCAAGCAAAATTACAGTGGCAATGTAGCAAAACTAATTAGGGCACACTGACCTTAGCAGTGGGCAGTTCTTATTGATCTCAGCCCAAGCCTGTTAGAATTTTGAAAATGAAAACAAAGTAAAAAAAATATTTCTACATGCTACTAGCCCTTTCTAATCACCTGTTCATTCCAAGTGACATGAAATTAATGAATCTTCTATTAAAAGGGTCACTATTCAGAAAGGAAATGAGAGGTAAATCCTTTGAGATGCACTTTTAATTACAGGTCTGTCTTAGTCAGTATGGGCTGCTGTAACAAAATACCACAAACGGGGTGAATGGCTCAAATAACAAATATTTGTTTTTGTTTTTGTTTTTTACAGTTCTGGAAAATGTCTTGTGACACCATACTCAATGGTAAGGACCGACCACCCTACTGGTTTGTGGATAGTCACCTTTCTCCTGTATCCTCACATGGCAGAGAAAGATATCATCTCTCTCAGGTCTCTTTTACAAGGGCACTAATCCCACTCTTAAGGATTCCTCTTATAACCAAATTACCTCCCAGGCCTTACCTTAGATTACTATCACCTTGGGATCAGGACTTTAACATATGAATTTTAGGGGAACACCAGCATTCAGTCCACAGCAATGTCAATCTTACATTTAAAAGGGGAAGCTGTATTATTTTTTTAAAATATTGTATTCATTGAAGTGAATTAATTTTAGTATAAATATTCTTTTTTAAAAAGGAACAACAGAGGGGTAAGATGGTGGAGTAGGAGGATCCTGTACTCATCTTGTCACATGAATACAACCAAATAACACCCATATCGGTGTAAATAACCCAGAAAATGACACAAGACTGGCAGAATAGACTATCCACAGCTAAATGTAAAGAAGAGGGCACATCAAGGAGGGTAAAAAGCACAGACAGTCAGAAACTAAATGGACCCATGAGACTCTCCACAGGAGGGAGGGACACCATGGATGTGGGTAGAAGAAAGGAGCAGACCCCACAGCAGGCACTCAAGACACTGGAGAATGTGCATTTGGAAGATGAATCCCCATTTGGTTTGAAAACCAGAGGAGCTTGGCTTCGTGAGTTCTTACAATCTGTGGGGCTTAGCACCTGGAACTTTAAACATCAGCAGACTCAGCCCTGGCAGAGCCAGCAGGTAATAGGAAACTGATTATCAGCCTTTAAAGAGACAGCATAACAAAGACCCATGGAGATACAGCACAGAAGAAACCATTTGAAAAACGCCTGGGGTATACAGGAAGATTTATTTACTAATCTCAGAGCATGTACTGGAGGAGAAAGGATATTTAGGGGACTTCTCCATGAACAAAGGAGCTGGCAGGCACCATTTCCCCTCCCTCTCCCCTCCAACCTAAAGGCAGGGACAGACAACTACAGGAACCAGCAAAGCACCAACACTCCTTATCTAGCTTGCTGATAGTGCATTCTGGTCCACACAGTTCTGTGGATCTATATGGTTAAACCCAGCTGGCCTCAGCAGAAGTTTTCCCAGGCAGCTACAGATCCCCTCCCACAGAAGAAAAGCACAAGCCTTATTGACACTTTGCACCTACTCCCTGCATTCTCCTATAGACCCCCACTCTCCAACAGGCCCTTGGCAGGAGTCCATCCAAAGCAGTGCTACAAACCTGACAAGCTGTAAGCAGCTCCGACAGGAACCAGCACCACTTCAAAATGATTCATGGCCCAGAGAGAGGGAAAGAAAACCACACACACAAGTCAGACAGAGTTCCCAGCACTGGGCTGGAAGCAGACAACTGGTCTAACTACAGATCCCACCCACAAATAAAAGCTTCTCAGGGGACAACACAGGGAAACACCCTGCCATTTAGCACTACAGCAACTCTGGCAAATACATAGTCTGACTCAACTTAAGTCCAAGGTGTCCCCAGATTGGCCCACTAACACCAAAGGAATTACTGCCCACAAAAGCAAAGATAGCCATTGTAAACAACTAGACTGAAAAAAAAAAAAAAAGTGGCTCACCCACAATAGCAGGGCACACTCATCACACATAGTAGAACCCCTGAAGTACCAGTTTCTGGTGGACAGGGGACACTGTATGGCAGGGCATTATAAGACCTCTTCTTCATAAGCCCATTACTTTCAAGTGCAGGAGATGGGGCCATCTTTCCTAACACACAGAAACTGGACACAGAGAGTTAGATAAAATGAAGAGACAGAGGAATATGTACCAAAAGACAGAACAGGACAAAAATTACAGTAAGAAGGCTAAACAAAACAGATAGGTATTACGCCTGATACAGAATTTAAAGTAATGGTCATTAAGATACTCACTGGACTTGAGAAAAGGTAGAGGACATCAGTGAGACTAAGCAAAGAGACAGAAAATATAAAAAAGAACACATTAAGAACTCAATAA
Organism: Ursus maritimus; assembly: GCF_017311325.1. NCBI lineage: Eukaryota > Metazoa > Chordata > Mammalia > Carnivora > Ursidae > Ursus > Ursus maritimus. Next base: position 16,586,446 of record NW_024424119.1, on the reverse strand, counting down.
CTGAAATTAAAAATACACTAGATGGAATAAGTAGTGAACTAGAGGATGCAGAAGAACAGATCAGCAACCTGGAGGACAAAGTAATGGAAAGCAATCAAGCTGAACAGAATAGAGAAAAAAGAATAATATAAAATGTAAATAGATTAATGGAACTCAGCAGGACCATCAAGTGTAATAACATTCAAATTATAGGGATCCCAGAAGGAGAAGAGAGAGAAAAGGGGGAAGAAAATTTATTTGAAGAAATAATAGCTGAAATCTTCCTGAATCTGGGAATGAAAACAGAAATCCAGATCCAAGAGGCACAGAGAACTCCCCCAAGAAAACCAACTCAAGGAGGTCCAAACCAAGACACAGAGTAATTAAAATGGCAAAAAAAAAAAAAAAAAAAAAAAAAAAAAAAAAAAGTAATGATAAAGAAAGAATTTTAAAAGCAGCAAGAGAAAAGAAAACAGTTACATATAAAAAGAAACCCCAACAAGGCTGTCAACTGATTTTTCAGCAGAAACTTTGCAGGTCAGATGGAAGTGGCATGATGTACTAAAAGTGTTGAAAACAAAACAAAATAAAACATAAAAACTGACCTGTAGCCAAGAATACTCTATCTCGCTATCATGAGAATAGAAGGAGAGATAGTTTTCCAAACAAAAGTTAAAAGAATTCATCACCACTAAACCAGCCTTAAAAGAAATGTTAAATGGGACTCTGAGTGGAAAGGAAAGACCATGAGCAGGAGTAAGAAAAATAGAGAGCAAAAAAGCAGAAAATTAAGTATCTCTCTAAAAATCAGTCAAGGGGTTCACAAAATAAAAGAATTTAAAATATGACACCATATGCCTAAAACATGGAGGTGGGGAAGAGTAAAAATTTAGTGCTTTTAGAAAGTGACCATCAACTTAATATATACTGCCATATGCATAAGATGTTATATATAAACCTAATGGTAATCACAAATAAAAAATTGTTAATAGATAAAAGAGAGAGAGAGATAGAGAAAGAGAGAAATGAATCACTAAAGAAAGGCAGAAAACCATGAGAAGAGAGCAAGTAAAGAAAGGAACAGAGAAGAACTACAAAAGCAACCATAAAACAAGTAACAAAATGGCAATAAATACATCCCTATCCATACTTGCTTTAAAAGTAAATGAACTAGACACTCCAACCAAGACAGGATGACAGAATGGATAAAAACACAAGACCCATTTAGATGCTGCCTACAAGAGACTCATTTCAGACCTAAAGACACATGCAGATTGAAAGTGAAGGGATAGAAAAACACTTATCATGCAAACAGAAATAAAAAGAAATCCAAGGTAGGAATACTTATATCAGACAAAATAGACTTTAAAACAAAGACTGTAACAAGAGAAAAATAAGAACACTATATAATCATGAAGGGAACAATCCAACAAGAACATAGAACAACTGTAAATATTTATGCACCCAACATGGGAGCACCCAAATAAAAAAACACCCTAATAAAAAAACATGAAGGAAGTTATTGATAGTAATGCAATAATAACAGGGGACTTTCACATTCCATCTCCATCAAAGGATAAATCATCCAAACAGAAAATCAACAAGGAAAGAGTGGCTTTGAATGATACATTGGACTAGATGGATCTAAGAGATATATTCAGAACATACCATCTCAAAACAGAATACACATATCTTTTCAAGTGAATATGGAACATTAATAAAAAAGACTGAAGTCCTTCATACAATGCACCTTTTCTGACCCCAATGCTATGAAACTAAAAATTAACCACAAGAAAAAGTCTGGAAAGAACACAAATACATGGGGTTAAATAACAGGCTACTAAACAATGAAGGGGTCAATGTAGAAATCAAAGATGAAATCAAAAAAAATATATGGAGACAAATGAAAATGAAAACACAGCAGTCCAAAATGTTGGAGATGCAGCTAAAGCTGTTCTAAGAGGGAAGTTTATAGCAATACAGGCCTACCTCAAGAAATAAACAAACAAACACAAAACCTCAAACAACCTTATACCTAAAGGAAGTAGGACAAAGGAGAACAAACAAAACCCAAAGCCAGTGGAAGGAAGGAAATAACAAAGATTAGAGCAGAAGTAAACAAAATAGAAAATAAAATAATTAATTAAACAGATCAATTAAACTGGGAGCTGGTTCTTTGAAAAGATCAACAAAATTGATAAACTTTTAGCCAGACAAAACCAACCAACCAGCTAACGATAACAAACAAACAGAAAAAAAAGAGAGAAGCCTCAAACAAAAGCAGACATGAAAGAGAAGAAATAACCAATATCACAGAAATATAAAGGATTATAAAAGAATAGTATGAAAAATTACATGCCAACAAATTGGACAACACAGAAGTGTATAAATTCATAGAAACATATCTTACCAAAACTGAAGAAGAAGTAGAAAAATTGAACAGACTGATTACCAGTAATTAAGTTGAATCAGTCATCAAAAAACTCCCAACAAACAATGTCCAGGATCAGATGGCTTTGCCAGGGAATTTTACCAAATATTTAAAGAGAAGTTAATACTTTTTCTTCTCAAACTATTCCAAAAAGAAGAAGGAAAGCTTCCAAATTCATTCTATGAGGCCGGTAGTACCCTGATACCAAAACCAGATAAAGACACTCAAATAAAGAAAAAAGAGAGAGAGAGAGAGAGAGAGAGAGAGAGTGCACTACAGGCCAATGTCTCTGATAAATGTAGATGCAAAAATTCTCAACAAAATATTAGCAAGCTGAACCCAACAATGCATTAAAAAAAGCATTCACCACAATCAAGTGGGATTTATTCATGGGAAGCATGGCTGTTCAGTACTTGCAAATCAATCAATTTAATATATCACATCAATAAAAGAAAGGCTAAAAACTATATGAGCATTTCAATACATGAAGAAAAAGCATTTAACAAAGCACAACATCAATTCATGATAAAAACCCTCAACAAAACAGGCCTAGAGGGAACATACCTCAACATACTAAGGGCTTTATATGAAAAACCCACAATGAACACCATACTCCGTGGTAAAAAACCAAGAGCTTTTCCCCTAATATCAGGAACAAGATATGAACATCTGTTCTCACCACTTCCATTAAACATAGTACTAGAAGTCCTAGCCACAGTGATCAGACAAGAAAAAGAAATAAAACCCAAACTGGTAAGGAAGAATGAAATTTCCACTAATTACAGATGACACGATGGTATATACAGAAAACTCAAGACTCCACCCAAAAACTACTAGAACTGATAAATTAATTCAGGAAGGGCAATAGATATAAAACTATATGAAAATCCATTACATTTCTATACACTAATAATGAAGTAGCAGAAAGAGAAACTGAGAAAACAATCTCATTTAAAATTGCATCAAAAGTAATAAAATACCTAGGAATGAACTGAACCCAGGAGAACTGAACTCTGAAAACTTTAAAACATTGATGAAAGAAATTGAAGATGATGCAAAGAAATGGAAAGATAGTTTATGCTCATGGATTTTAAGATCAGGTATTGCTAAAATGTCCATAATACTCAAATAGACATTCTTCCAAAGAAGACATACAGATAGAACAGACACATGAAAAGATGCTCTACATCACTAATCATCAGGAAAATGTAAATCAAAACTACAATGAGATATCTACCTCATACCTGTCAGAAAGACTAAAACCAACAACATAAGAAACAACAGATGTGGTGGGAATGCAAAAGGGTGCAGCTACTCTGGAAAACAGTATGGAGGTTCCTCAAAAAGTTAAAAATAGAACTACCCTATAATACAGCAATTGCACTAGTAGACATTTACCTGAAGAATACAAAAATACTAATTTGAAGGAATAAATGCACCCTGATGTTTATTCTAGCATTATCAACAATAGCCAAAATATGGAAAGAACCTAAATGTCCATCCACTGACGAATGGGTAAGAAGTTGTGGTAGGTTTATACATATACACACACACAGGCGCGTGCGCGTGCACACACACACACACACACACACACACACAAGAGACTATTACTCAGACACAAAAATGAATGAAATCTTGCCATTTGCAATGACATGGAAGGAGCTAGAATGTATTATGCTAAGCAAAATAAGTCAGTCAGAGAAAGACAAACACCATAAAATTTCACTCATATATGGAACTTAAGAAACGAAACAGATGAACATGGGGGGAAAATGAGAAAAGCAAACCATAAAATAGACTCTTAACTATAGAGAACAAAGTGAGAATTGCTGGAGGAATTAGTGGTGAGGGGATGGATCCAATGGGTGATGGGTATTAAGGAGGACACTTGTTGTGATGAGCACTGGGTGTTGTAAGTGATGAATCACTAAATTCTACTCCTGAAACTAATATTACACTGTATGTTAACTAACTGGAATTTAAAACTTGAAACTAATAGATAGATTATATATATATATATATATAATCTCCTCACTGCAAATCAGAGAAACATATACTACTGACCTCATTTAAGAACAAAATACGAATAAAAAATAAAACGTCCATACTACCTAAAGTAAACTACAGATTTCATGTCTCTAACCATAGAGAACAAACAAATGGTTACCAAAGGGGAGTTGGGGATGATGGGTAAAATGGGTGAAGGGGATTAAGAGTACATTTATTGTGATGAGCGCTGAGTAGTGTATAGAATTGTTCAATTACTATATTGTACACCTGAAATGAATATAACACTGTATGTTAATTATAATGGATGTTTTTTTAAAGGAGCAATAGAAAGGACATAGGTCATTAAATATCACAGTCACGTTAAAATGACAGAGTCTCAGTTTAAAACAGTATGAAATTACATGCTTAGTTCAAGATTCAGCATTCAATATTGAATATTTTGAAGATTCAATATTTCTCAAGGTTGCCTGTTAAGAGTGGAAGAAGTACAAGATTTTGCTTCAGAACAAGCATTCCTTATTCATATACTGATGACAAAGAATTTCATTACATGATATCTGAGAGACATTCCAGTGGCAGTTTTCTCATCACATTTGGGCAGTGTTAGCACTGGTATTTCTTTGTTTTCTAACGTGTTTTTCTTCATCAATAAAGTCAGATTCCAGAGTTCCTATGTTACTTCTTGACTTTCTTATATAAAGTCAAATTTCTAATTAGTTTACATTTCACCCAATGATGACTGTAAAAATATAGAAGTTCAGGCAGAAAAATAAGCAATAAAAACACTTAAAATGCCAATCTATTTATCATCTATAATACAGAAAGAAAATTGTGGCTCCAAATGTAACCAAATAATGTCCTATAGTAATAGAGCTTTTCAGACAATACATGTTATTTTTCTGAACTATATATTATCGAAATAAAACAGGATGGCATAGCTTATACTGTAACACAGAGCATTCAGCTTTTGGGGGAAGAAGCTTTGTTTTTGTTGTTCAATAACAGCACTGGGCTCTGAGAAAAATTCATAAAGTTGTGCATTGCTGACATCTAACTCCAAATTCTCTCTATAGAATGTCCAGTGGTACTTAGCCAGAAAATACATGTACTTCTAAACATATTTTTTAATAGCAGCCATGTATTGTACAATAATCACAACTTAAAAAAAGGAATAGACATGGAAGAGGTCAAAAAGAAACCATGCTGCAGGTACATGTACTCTATACGTATTCCACATATAAAGAGTATGCTCTCCTCTTTCACGTAACACTGTCACTTCCTTGGTTCAGGAACTCTTTTTCTTTTTCCTGGATTATCAAAAACATAATGGTTCTACTGCCAACAAATCACCTCCCCAGCTCACTGCAATGTTATTTCGTAGTCACTCCCATCAAGAGGTGAGTTCCATTTCCCTAACCATTTAATGCAGACTTGCCTTGTGATTTGTTTTATCCAATAGAAAATAGTGAAACTGACATTTTCTAGCCTCAGGCAGCCTTGCAGTTTCTAGTTCTTTCAGAGACCTGCCCAGTCACCATAAAATACGCATACGCAAGCCTGATGGATGAGAAGAGAGCCATGTAAACCATTCTCCAGGCCCCAGCTTGTCATTCCAAGCAAAATTCAGTCAACTCTCAACAACAGAAGCCTCTCTACTAAAACTGAAACTGAACCCAGAGATATAAGTCCCAGAGAGCCCAGGAGAACCAGTGAACTGAGCCAATGCATAGATTTGCGGGCTAAACAATGAGTTGTTTGTGTGTGTGTGTGTGTGTGTGTGTGTGTGTGTGTGTTTAAGCTATTCAGTTTAGGTGTTGTTTGCTAGGCAGCAGTAGCTAACTGAATTGGTACAGTTACATTTTTTCATCTTCAAAAATTCTACAATGGATGCCAATCAACACAATTAAACCTCAGCAATTTTCCCTCAGACGAAGCCATTCTTCCTTGAGCCTATTCAGCCTTATATCCTTCTTTCACCTTGTACTTAAGTGATGAAGAATGGAATACTCTAACATTCAAAGGCCCTCAAACTGATAGATTTACCCTCACAAGATCCCAAATGCCTAAGTAACTTTTCAACATTTATCAGATGGTAAGAGCAGTAAAAACTCAAGTACATAATGTTTACCTCCAGAAAAAAGGCCACTAGGTTTAGGATGCTGAGTCCATATGACCTGAGTTCAGCTGGGTCTGGGCTTTGTTGCAACTTTATTCAATTCTGATCATCACCGGCTTAGGATGATTTGAGGGAAACATGAGACTTTTTCTTTGTCTTCAGCAGAAATTGAAATCTGAGCAATGATGAGATTCAAGCAATCTCTTCTGTTTTATAGCTTAAGGACGAGCTTTTCAAATTGCTCTACTGCCTAGCAATCATCCTTTTTTTGGAGGGCCATGAGGATTTTTTCCTCTCCAGGCTTGCCCCAGCTTTCCAAGCTTTTGGAAGAGAGGTGCCTTACTCTCTGTAAGGCCTGTAATGTCCTAGAAAACTTCATTCATCTCTGCTGCCCTGTCTCCGCATTTGGAGAATCCTGCCTTAGAGCATAAATTATATTGTAAAGATTCAACTTAAGAAAATATATAAATCACTTGATTTCCTGTCTGAAATTTTAATTTTTTAGTGTGATATTTGCCTTTGAGAAGAAAATTTGTAAGAAAGATGAGGTTGGCTTTATAACTTCAAAATGTACACAAAGCATTACGATTGATTACATGATAAGAAAAGAGAAAAGAAAGAAAAGAAAAGAAAGAGAAAAAAAGGGGCAGGAGGGAGGGAGGGAGGGAGAGAGGGAGGGAGGGAGGAAGGGAGGGAGGGAGGGAGGGAGGGAGGGAGGGGCAAGGAAAGAAAAGAAAAACCTACACGACCTTACATTCTTCACAAAGATTAACTCAAAATGAATCAAAGACCTAAATATAAAATGCAAAACTCTTGAACTCCTAGAATGTAACATAGAAGAAAACCTAGATGATCTTGAATATAGCAATGACTTTTTAGATACAACACCAAAGGCACAATTTATGAAAGAATAGCAATCAAGAGTAAGAAACAACAGTATGCATCAGAAGTTGGAATGTTGGCAAATTATAGCCCACAGGCCAAATCTGACTTGTGGCCTGTTTCTGTAACAGACACTATATGTAGCCCACAAAGCCTAAAATAAATATTCCATGGCCACTTACAGAAAAAGTTTACTGACCCAAAGAAGAGAAAAATAAAGCCAACCAAATTTGTAAGTGGAATCTCAGACAGAAAACATAAGATAATAGGGGAGAAGGAGTTTTGAGACAATAGTGGCTGAACACATAAAAGAGCAGAAAAGAACAAGGCAAATTTTTAAATCAAATAGGGAAGGGGAAAAAAATAACCATCTTCAATGAAGCAACATTAAGACTGCCCAGTGGTTTTGAAAACTGGTTTTTAGAAGGAACTGTATTAATTCAGCAGAGCTTCCCTCTGACAGATGTTCAACCAAGGAGATAGTAAAAGGGTGTTGCCTAGACAGAAGAGATAAGAGCTCAGAAAGGTCAGAGACTGAGAATGTAATGAAAGCAACAGAAATGTTAAAATGTCACTAAATCAAAATAAATGTGAATTTTAAAAATAAACAATGATTTTTGCAGGTTTGAAATAGTCATGGAATTGAAATTGCCAATGATAGCACATAGGTAGAAAGAAGTTAAGTGGTGCTAATGAAGTCTAAGACCTCTGCATTTAGAGGGAAAAGATAAAAATGTAACATTATAAAAGACTTGAGAAATCAAATCTGCAGGTCTCAGTTTCTAGGTTAACTGAAAGCAATAGTAAGAGTCTACAATGGCCAAACTTACAGAGAGGTAAAGTGGAATAATAAATAATAATCAAAAGAAAGGAAGAAAGAAAAGGGGAGGGAGAAGAAAACAATTAAAAGTAAGTAATATAATAAATTTAAAGTGAAAAAGTAGTTAAGTTATATTACAATAAATGTTGCAGCAAAAAGACAATAATTATACAACTGAATAAACCCAACTACATGGTGCTTGCAAAGGATCCTGAAAATAGGTATATAAAACATTTGAAATAGGAAAAAAAAATTAATGGATGCTTTAATAAAACAAAGTTTATATGGCTATATTACTGGGGCAAAAAGCATTAATAGAGAGTTGTTTAACAATCATAAAAAGTTCAATTCATCAGAAAGATATAAAATTCTAAATATGTATATACCTAATAACATTGCCCAAAAAATGGTAAAGCAAAAGCTGAGAGAATTAAAAGTAAAAACAGAAAAATCACAAAAATATTTTGATAAACTTTCTCAGTAACTACTAGAACAAAGAGAAAAAAAATCAGGAAGGATAAATCTATTTAAATAATAACATTAACAGGATGGCCTAATCGAAATATATAAAACAAGGCACTAAACAAATCCAGTATACACATCCTTTTCAAATGTACATGGAACATTTACCAACTTTCAGCATACATGAGCTTTAAAAAACTCCCAAGAAATGTCAAAGGTTTAAACTCATGCTTTTTGACAAAAATGGAATTAAGATAGACACCAAGAACAAAGGATAGAAAGTAGAAAATCCCCAAGTCTTTGGAAATTAAACCATAAATGTACCTCATATTGTCAAGTTAGAAATCACTAAGAAAATTAGTAAATACTTGAAGATAAAAAATACAATATATACAAATGCAAAGAATGTAGCTTAAGCTGTGTGTAGAGGAAAATTTATAGCCTCAAATCCATATCTTAGGGAAGATATGCTAAAAAGCAGCTACCAAGGAATCATCTCAAGAAATTAAAAGAAACACAGCAAATTTAACCCAAATAAAGTATAGGAAAGTACATAAGAAAAATGAGTTAAACATTTTAATAAAATAAATATTTAATAAAAAGTCTCAATTGGGACACTTGGGTGGCTTAGTCAGTTAAGCAACTGACTCTTGATTTCGGCTCAGGTCATGATGTCAGGGACATGAAATGGAGTCCTGAATCCAGCTCCACACTGGGCATGAAGCCTGCTTAAGATTCTTTCTCTCCTCCCTCTGCCTCTCCCCATTCCACTTATGCATGCTCTCTCACTTATAAAATATAAAATAAAATAAAATAAAATAAAATAAAATAAAATAGCTCAAGAAAGTCAAAGGTTTTTTAAAAAGTAAGAAAATTGTAAAGTCTGAAAAGCTTGATCAAGAAAAATGGGAGAGAAAGGGAGGATCCAAACAATAGTTTCATGAATATAAAAAAAGACATAATTATAGATTCAATGGACACTGAAAATATGATTACACTATAAGTGATTTTATGCCATTATACTTAAAAATGTAGATAAAATGTACAAACTCCTAAGGTAACACACTAAAACTGATACAAGAATAAAAGAAACTAAGAATTTATATTTATTAAATAATTTGAATCTATAATCTAAACCTCTCTGACAGGGAATACTTCAGTTTCAGTGGTTTAATCTTACAATAATTATTTAAGGAATAAATAATACCAACACTACAGAATCCTTACTTTTTGCACAGTAAAGAGAGAACATATCCCAATCACAGGTAATGGTGAAATATTGAACATTTTCCCTCCAACATCACTTTCAAGACAAAGATGCCTGATAACATCACTTCAATTGAATGGTGTATGGGAGCTTCTTGATAATATAATGAACAAGATAAAATAAAATAAAATACCTGAGGATTGAAAAAATAAAATTCTCATTACATCCAGATCACAGTACTATCTACAGACATTTGACAAATTTAGAATCCATCAGTAACTTAAGTAAAGCTGTTAGATACTACATGAAAATCAATTTCATTTCTAAATATAAAACACAAGAAAATCAAATTTTAAAATACTATGTAATAAGATTAATACAGTAAACATAAATTTTTTCCAAATTGTGATATAGTTTCAATTATATCATAATAAAAAAAATCAAATTACCAAAATTTTGGGTTTGTTTTGTGAAGTGGGAATGCAAAAATTTGTGTGATTCTAGAATTTATATGGCAGTGGAACAAGCCAAGAAATGCTAATACTTACTAAGTACAAAATCAGAGGTTTTCTCTACAGAATATCAAACTTAATATAAAGCTACAGTAATTAAGATATCATGGTATTGGCCCAAAATTGAACAACAAAATCAAAATAACAGAATAGAGGGCCAAATATAGACACACTTCATAATTAATGGTTAAAGTACAATCATTTCAATAAAATGTAGGTACTTGGTAAATAAAATATCAATGAAGAGAAAGGGTGCCAATTCCCAGCTTCAGATTTCACACATCCATCAATCCCCTGTTGAACTCTACATCAAATTATGAAGACCATTTCAGTAAAGGTTTTAGAAAGCCATAGACTATTTTTATGACTTTAAATAAGGAAAAGATTTCTTAAATTGCATACAAAAGCAATGACTATAAGAGAAAGAAATGATAAACTGATCAACTGATAAACTGAAAAAGTAAGCCATGAAGGGGAAGAAAAGATTCGGAATACATATAACAAAGTGCTACTGTTCAGTAATAATATAAAAGAACTCATGAATTGATAAATACTGAAAAATGAATAGAAAAATATACAACAGAATTAAACAAACAAAAAAAGACATCCATATGTCTCATAAAACTTTGAAAAAGGAACTAAACTCTTCAATAATCAGGACATGTGAATTCTCTCACTGATATGGCTAAAATGAAAATGACTAAAAATATAACTTGTTGAAAAGGGTGTGGAGAACACTGCTAATGGAGTCTAGGTTGTTAAACCAGTTTGTAAAACTCTGTTATTATCTACCACAGGTAATATATGCTGACTTTCTGACCCATCAATTCTTCTCCTAGGTATATATGCAACAGAAATGCATCAAGTGACATCTCTAAGACCATTCATGGAAGTTTTATCGCCCCTTTTTTTTAAGATTTATTTATTTATTTGAGACAGCAAGAGTGAGCAAGCATGAGCAGGGGTGGCGGTGGGGGGGGGAGGGTAGAGAGAGAATCCTCAAGCAGACTCCCCGCTGGGCATAAAGCCTGACATGGGGCTCAATCCCAGGACCTTCAGATCATGACCTGAGCTGAAATCAAGAGTTGACAGCTTAACTGAGTGAGCAACCCAGGTGCCCCTGGAAGTTTTATTTTTAATAATAGCAACCCAAATGTTCATTAACAGAATAAAGGAGGACATAACTAAGTAAATTAAAATTACTGAATATAGCCACACACAATAACATGGATAATCCTCTCACACCTTTTATTGGATGAAATAATTCAAACACAAAAGACTATTTTTTTATTACACACAAATTGTAAGTCAATCAAAACTAAATAACAGAATTCTAACTTGAGACAGTAGTTATTTTTAGGAAAGAAGAAATATAATGAATGAGGTGGAGCAAGAGAGGTTTTTTACAGTATTGTTTACATGGGTTTTACTTTATGGTAATTAATTGCTTTAAACTGTTGGGGTTAATGTAGAACATAAAATCATCCTTAATACCTGGCTTGCTAAAATGTAACACAGAGGCCAAGGCGCTGAGGGCAGGGGAGGTTTCAGAGAAGGGCATAGCCCTTTGGAATGCAGAGGCCTGCGACCACTCTGCCCTTGGAATGCCACTGGGACTTGCCTTCCCAGGAAGCTTTCCTAACCCAAACAGCAGCCCTGTGATCTCAGAGATGTATGCATTGTCCCTTAGGCTATGTTTTGCAGAACTCATAGAACAGATTAGCATATCCTATCATTCTGTAAACAGATCCTCCTAATTTCAGTAAGACCTCTTGTCACACATCATGCTTGAGAAACAGTGATAAGGATCTGTGATTATCCGGAAGGACCAATAAAAGTGGGAGCAAAGAAGAGCAAAGGGTGTTCCTCTCTGAGCGTTGACCCCCTTGCCTTCTCCTCTCTTTCACAGCAAAGTTTGGAGTAATCTTTCATCTGTTGGTAAAGGGATTATTGGCCATTCCCAGCATTAAATAATTACGCTTTTGTACTTGTCTCTAAGTATTATACTACTTTTTTTAATGTTCTAAGAAGGAAAGGAAAAATTAGGTAAGTAAAAATATCAGATATCTCTCTCGCCTGTTTTTTGTTTTTTTTTTTTTTTTGTATTGGACTTGATCAAGAAAGGAATAAAATTCACTAGCTTCTATAACAAATATCAAGAATATCATGCTTTGGAGTATTGATAAAGATATGGAGAATTGGGATTCCCATACATTGTAGCGAGAACTGTAAAGTGGTGCAACTACATAAGAAAAAGTTAAACATACACCTACCCTCTGATCCAGCAATTTTACTTCTAGGTTTTTATCCAACAATGAAAATATATGCCCACCAAAAAAATGTGTTTAAAAATGTTCATAGCAAGTTCATTCAAAACAACCCCAAAGTGGTAACAACCCTAATATCCTTCAACAGAAGATAGGATAAACAATGTAATGCAATGTAGCAACAAAGATAAACAAACTATTGCTACATACAACATAGATAAATCTCACAGCAGTATGTTGAACAAAGGAAAGCCAAAACAAAGGAGCGCACACAGTATAAATCTAACTATATGAATCTCTACAGTAGGCAAAAATATCCATGTTGATAGGAATCAACCTCTTGGAAATGGAAATTAAATTGCCTCTTGGGGATGGAAATGAAATGTAAAGTGAATGAGAGAACTTTCTGGACTGAATGGAAATGTTCCATGTCCTTATTAGGGTGCTAGTTACATGTAGATAAACATTTTTCAGAACTCACTGAACTTTTATTTCATATACAAATTGTACGTTAATTGTATGTTTTATATATATATATATCTTACATATGCAAATTTAGAACAGGATATTGAAATAATTCAAGATATTGAAATAATTAGAATAGCTGGCCCTATCTCCTATTTCCAGATTTGCAACCTGGCAATTGAGATATACTTTAGAGAACACAGGGTCCAAACAGAGCTGCAACCCAAGTCTAAATCATGATACTAATATTTAATTTTGTGATAGATAGTAGAAATGGAAAATAGAGTAAGAGGTTTTAAGCCATTAATAATTCAATACTAAAGAAAAATAAGTAATGGAAAAACAGGATTGTGATTCAATAGGTTATTACTGGGGATAATGGCTTAAAAAAATTTTGAATAGTAACTTCATCACAAATAATGCTAATTTGATATTTGCATTCAAAATCTTATAAGATTTTTAAAGGAAACAATATAATATTGTGGATTAGTCAAAAGCATTTGAAAAGAGAGTTTCCAATGAATTTTATTTAAAAGCAAATAAAGTGACAGTCCAATAGTAGTATATATAATGATTATGATCTAAACTTATTAATGAATAAAATCAGCGAAGACAACAAATGAAAACTCAGAGTATTAAAAAAATCCCAATAACTTGTGACTAACAATAAAGCCTCAAAATACCATAAAAATATGAACTACCTGCAAAATGATGACCAGGCTACTAATTCATACACACACACAAACACGGCACTAATTTTGTGCTAGACTAAGTAAAGCTTCTGATTTATGAAAACCAGATATTTTAATAAAAACATGATGCTTAAATAGTACTAATAAACTTGAATGTTCTAATTAGTCCCATAAAAATGCATAAAGCCAAAACTAGTAGACATGCAAGGAGAAAATTTTACAAAAAATAAAAATAAAAAGGAAGATTTCATCCAAGCTTTAACCTGTAAAAGCTATAATGCAAAGAAATAAAATAGGATTTAGATGAAAACACAATATACGAGATTAGATATCTAGTAAACTCTTTTCACTCTAAGCTATGTACCATTTCTTATGGTATGATTCATGTTCCTAAGCTTATCTTATAATAAAATTCAAGAAAAAATATATAATAAAAATAACCAACCTATTAGCCATGGTTCTCAAAATGTTACCTGATAGAGACAGCTCCAAAAAAATCAATATCCAGGATAAATTTTTATTCATATGTAATGAGAATTCCAAAACCATAAGTTAAAACCATTACTTAAATAGTGGAAAACCACCTTAGAAAAACTGAATAATGACTTGAGGAGCAGTAAACATAGGCAAGGCAGATTACAGTCATAACACTATGCACCATGATAAACTTCACATAAAATCAAACAGTTGTAGATCTATATAAAAACACTTATAAGAGATAGGGAATATTTGTTACCCATGTGGAACAATTGTGAATTTCCTAGCTTTTAAAATCACAGAATAAATCATAAAAAATTGACAAAATTAAATACAAAAACTTTTCAAACTTTGGTCTGATAAAAAATAAAAATAGGAAGATAATAATTAAGATATGTAATAGTTCAAACATTTATCAGAAAAAGTGAAGGTTCCAATATAAGCATATATGAGAATTTATACAAAAAGAAATAAAATTAGTAGAGTAAAACTTATGCCAATATTCTTTCTTGCAAGTTATCAAAGAACTGCCAAAGAGCACCTGGAATAGTGAGCAAAAATTTTATAACAAACCAAACATAAATGACCGTAGTGGATGGTTCCCATAGTTGTCATGAAATTGGCATCTTCATTCAGAGCTGGTGGGATTATAATTTTGTACTGACTCTTTGGAAATTATTATGAGAACTTACAGCAAATGTCTTATAATGTACATGCGTTTTCTAAGTCATTCTGATTCTAGGATTCTACCCTAAGGAAATAATTCAATAGAGTTTCGAATAGTATGCATGAAAACATTTGTTGCATCATTATCAGTAATACTAAAAAAAAAAGTCCGAACTTTGAGGACACATTAAATAGAACCTGGTATATTGAAATGGTAATATTATCAAAAGCCATTAAAAGACTAAATATGGCTGTTATCATAATTATTAAGACCAAATTTTTAGTGAAAAAGAGATCTATAACGTATAATATGTACTATGACAGTGATTCTGTTAAAAAGTACTATGCATGTGGAAGAGAGTAGACACAAATGGAAATAGTGGTAGAATTATAGCTGATGTCTTAAAGTTGCTATTCCTTAAGAATCTGTCTTCAAAGAAACAGTTGTATTTAGACAATATGTCTATTTATAAGAATAAATTAATGAGGCAACTTTTTATTATACTATATACTATACAACATCACTGCAAACTTACAAAGTACCTAACAACGAATAGGAAGGAAACTAGGATAGAGAAATCTTTGCCTTCTCCTTATGGAAGAATAAACTGTCCTTCAAAATAAAAGGGGAAGAAAGGAAAACTATTACGCATTAACCAAGTCACTTTGCCAATGTCTGCCAAAGAAATGAGATAGGAAAAAGGCATAGTCCTCACTGACCTTCCAGATACCTGTGACACAGTATAACTTTGAGGCCTCAAATAAAAACTGCAGTCTATTGTACCTGACAGCAAGCTTTGCACTTTCATTATGCATATAATATCTAATAGATCTTTTGAAATCATTACCTGTCAAGAGGGGAAAAGGAAGGCAGAGGAAAACCTTGAAGAATAGAATTTGTCAAGGGTCAAAGTAAATGGCAATATACTTTAATAAGCAATAAGCTCCACATTATCCCTGAGTGGCCTATACACTCAGTGGACTGTGGTATCATACACTGAAATGCAGAATAACTTCTTAGTGGCCCAAAATACCCTTCTGCAATATCTATTTATCAGCTTATATTTGTCAAAAAAAAAAAAGTTAATGCCGTTGTTAAACTAACACCTAATTGGGAAGATAGATTTTTGAGCAACCAAAACCTTAAGGTGTGTTACATATTTATGATTTTTATATTACTTACATTACTGTGTCATCATATTTATAGTAACACTGCAAAGTAATCTTGTGTCTTTCATCTTTTTAGCACTCAATATCTAAATAATGTATGCATGCTAAGGACAAATCCACAGAATAGATGTCATAAAATTCAAATTTTACTTGCTAACAATGAGGGAAACAATATTTTTCAGGTAAATGGCTCTTATCACTGCATGCCAGCAAAACAGAAACTGCCTTTTCACAAACAATCCTGGATCTAAGATCATGGAAGATAATCATTCCCTCTTCTCCCAAACATCCCATGGATCACAACGTGGTGGCAGTGATGACATAAGAACAGATGAACAAGAGTCCAATTACTCAGATTTTAGCTTGTGCTGTACTGTAAAATGCTTGCCAACTTCTCTAAGTCTTTGCAACTCATTTTTCTCATTGTATAAAAAAAGGAGTAAACCTCAATACACAAGATGGTCTCCAAAGTTACTGCCAACATTAGGGCCCTAATTCTATTTGGAAGTTAGAGAAAAATTTCCCCTTTTTTTTCGATAATGAAAAGCAGCAAAATCACTACCTTGGTGGCTACCACAATACAAACAATAAACAGTTTGGCAGGTTGTTAAAGCCATGTATTTAACAAAGTTTTAACGGTATCTACTACAGAAAAACAAAATCTTCCTCCTCCTCATACTACGAAGTCTATGATGAAAACTGCCCTTGCTGGTAGCTTGCAATGGGCCTAAGGACAAAGTACGGAATTCACTATCAACATTTTTCTTTAATTTTAAGAGGATAAAGTGACTTTCAGGGATTCCTTCAGGTTATGCAGTAGCAGAACGCTGTAAGTTTCAGAGCACAGTGTATGGCATAGAGTGGATTAATTGTCCTTTTGCAGAAACTTTTATGGCCCAAGGTCCTACTTTATTAGTGTGTTCAGTATTACTTCCCAAGATTCTAAACAGAGCATACTGGTAAGGGACACAAGCAATCCTAATATTAATTAAAATTCAAGTGGATTTTATAGGAAAAAAGGGCTTTACTGAGATACCTAAAAGATTTAGATTCTATGTAATATATTTTATTTTCAGGCTTCGAAGATGAACTTTAAAAACACGGGTTTAAGAAGATAAGGTATTATTGCTCACTGGATTCAGCTGACAATTTTAGATTCTACAAATGTCCAATAATTTATCTTGGCAGTTAGTTTCAACTCTAATGCATACCAATACTCTAATAATTCCTACAATTGTGTGTACATATTTTTAAGTTTCTTTTAACCTAATAGTAAATAGATATCCAACTGCCATTTCAAAATGAAATAGCCTTAGGCCCACACGTTAAATATAGTTTAAAGCTAATAATTTGAATTTTAGTTACAGAGCTATTTGACTGGATTTGGTGAAATATTTCCTTATCCTTCTATTTCTCTGTGTTATGGAAGTTCCAGTTTTCCACCATCTCTGCTAGACAGTCTTCAAATCTTTACCATTTTTGCCTTTTAATTCCCTTATTAATTCAAAATAAATTTAACTCATTTCACTTTATTAATTCAGTATTATTTCAATTTGTATTTACTATGTAAGAAATTCAATAGCTATGTGACACGCTAAAGAAACTAAGACTTGAAGAGAATTCTAGTCACTAAGAATACACAGGCTTGCGGTTCTCCTTGCAATCTTTGTATAAATGCAACATAGAATGGCAAAATAAATAGAAGAAAATATGTTTTCAACATTGTTCATTATTTAATTGTGGAAATACTATAGAAATCACCTATCAGTATTCTGAACTGCCATCTTACAAGTATCTCCTACATTTAAATTGTTTTCACCTTTTCCCCAATTTACTATTGTTTCAGATTGTATACCTTTATATTCCAACTTATTTACCTTTGTATAGATTGTATATATATATATATAGATGTATTTAGACTAGCACTGTCTGTATCATTAGACAGTGACTCATATATAATGTTATGTTCTGAGCTGACTCCCTGCCTATTCATATCAGCAAATGCTAAATAACAGCAAGCAACTCAATCAGGAAAATCAGCAGGAATTGTAAACACAATACACTAAAAACTGCATATGCTGTAGTTCCCTGGGAAATGGACTTATCTTAACGGTTGTCTAAACTTAAAAGGGGTAAAAATATTTTATCTACATGTTACAGGAAGGTATTTAGAGGTAGTTGTGTATGTGTATGTTTATATTTGTATGTGTATATATGTATGTACGTATGGTTTTGTAATAATGAACACTATTTTTTTTTAATTTACACAAGGAAAAAATTAACTAACTGGTGATGACCCCCCCCCCCCACTAAGGACTAGCTTATTTTAAAAGTTAATTAATTGTACATCTCACAAAAGGTAACATGCAAAGCATGGATTGGACACTTCTCATTGATTATTATTTCTGTTCTCCTTTAAGTACACTATGTCACTTACCATATACTTCCAAATTCATATTGGTCTAATGAAAAATTTTATAGACATACTCTTCAAGGAAATCATCCAGTGTTAATTCACACCTGAGAACTACTTAATTGGTCTTTACCCATAAGAGAAATAAGCAGACCATCTGTTCTCTCAAGGTAGTATCTCTCAAAAACCTAAATATTCAAAACTTTTAGTGCAGTTTGCAAGAAATACTATTCATATGATCAATATATTTCAAAATTTTTATGGTGTGACACTCAGCTTCCATTGGCTTTACCCGATTTTGTTTTAGTAACCACAGTTTCTGCTCATGGCCTATCATTCAGAAATTAGGATGCACCCCCAGTTGTGGCAACATGTGGGAAGCACAGAGTCATGACCAACCACCAGATGGGATATGTGGATATTGGCAAGAATTCTTTATTTTCCTGGTGACCAGCTGACAAACTCCATCTTGCTTCATATACTACTGACCCAGAGCAGAAACTATAAGACAGTCCTGAAAACTAAGGCCGCAGACTGCCCATCAGGAAATTTTAAACTCTAAGGAGTTCAAAGGTTTTTCATTAAGTTTTAATTATTTTTTTTCCTTAAGTAGCCTTATTGTTGTTGCTGAGGCTATTTTTACTGTTATTTGGCAACAAGGTTGAGGGGAAACAGAATTGGGGGGTTTGGAAGACCAAGATTTTCATTCCCAAAGAGTTGATTGTTAATCTGATGGCAAGTTGCTACTATGATGTTGGCCATAATTTTTCTTTGTGAGATTTTGTTCACTCACATGTAAAGCTATGACTGAAAATATTACTTGCACAAATATTAAGGACTTGACGTAACAAACATAAGAAGTGTTTATCACAATGCAAAGCACATAGTGGGTTCTTAATGAATGGGAGATACTCATGATCTTATTAGTGACTTTTAGACTCTTGTTCCATATCAAATAACTAGAAAGGGGGTTGGTAAACTTTTTCTTAAGGGCAAGACAGTAAATATGTTAGGCTTTGTAGGTCAAGAAAGAACAATCAAGGATGTTATGCAGATACGTATATAATCATTTAAAATGCAACCGCTTAAAAAATATAAAAACCATTTTTAGTTCAATGCCTATTAAAAACAAAACAAAACCAGACAGAGGGTGAGGCAGATCAGAGCCGCCAGCTATCATGGCCCACCCCTGAACTATATGACTACAACTGAGAAAAGAAGTAAAACAACTCAGCTCATTTCCCGTTCTTTTGGTTAAAAAAAAAAAAATGCTTAGTCTCAGCTAAAATGAGGAATGATCCAGGAATTGCATCTATCAGTACTGCTATTATTCCTTAGAATAAAATTCCATTTTACAAAACTAACCTCAATTGTCAAATACTTCCATCATCCAAAAAATTCGAAGACATAAAGTACACAAACCTCCATGGAAAAAACTCATGACAGGGAAATAAGTGAAAAAAATTTTATGGAGTAAAACACCCCAAAAAAGTTTTCTTTGCCATTCAAGACCTAAATATGGCCTCATAAGTGGCAGAAACACTGCGATTGAAATAGTCATTTCTAAGTACACTACAGCTAATACTGACTTGGCTATTCATTTATTATGCACTTACTGTGTTCCACATCCTGTTTTAGGCCCAGAGGATATACCAATAAACCAACCAACCAATTACCATCATTTTAAAGCATGCATTTTGATGAAGGAATACAGGCAATAAATAAACAATATGGTTTTTTAGAGGGTGATGAGTGCTATGAAGTGCTATGTGTTCAGTGTTCTGAAAATTAACAGAGCAAGCAAGCAAGAAACTGTAGTGTGTGTGTGTGTGTGTGTGTGTGTGTGTGTGTGGCATGGGACAGGGAAGTTGCAATTTTATATAGGGTAGTTAGGGAACATCTCACTGCTAAGAAAAGAAGCTGAAGGAGGTAAAAAAAAAAAAAAAATTAGCTCTCTGCTACCTGGGGGAAGAGTGTTCTTGGCGGACATAAATAAAATGTCTCTAAGACTGGAAGATGCCTGGCCTCAAAGAGAAACTGCACGGTGGCCCCATGACTAAGGCAGACTAAGGGAGATGGGGGAAGGGGAAGAATGGTCATAAAAGGTTCTGCCTTGGAAGCCACTATAAAATGAAAATGCTTTTATCTTCTGAAAGAACTGGGAAGCCATTAGAGGGGTTATAACGGAAGAGTGACATGATCTAATTTCCATTTTGACAAAATTCCTCAATAATTATTTGTTTCTGGGATTCTTTTTGTTACCTGACAATGAGTATAAGTAAATTACATATCATAGTGAGAGATTTTCTTCAGCCTGATAAGTATCATTTATTTTAATTTATTTAGCTTTATAGAATCGTTTTTCCTTCAGAATAAGTAGTTTTCAATAACCAAATTATCCATTTATCCATTTATTGTGAAAACCAATAAAGATATATTCAATGTATGTTAGGTGTTAGATTCTGTTTGCGTCACCTACAATATAAGAATGGTTCAGATGTATTAAAAAGGACTATAATCTATTGAAAAACTGTAATACAACAGTAAGAAAACACAGGACAAAAAATATCAGTTATAATGAAGAGTAATCCAATTCATCACCAAGCCATAACACCTGCTGTATCTTATTATTATCACTAATTCTACTACTAACAATGCTAATCATGATGATGATAAAATAAATAGTCAACCAAAGAGCAAATGGGTGGCTTCTTGGGAAAATAATTGCTACTATTAACTCTATGTGTGATCCAAAGGACCTCATTTCCCATTTATATAAAATCAGAAGGTACGCAGTTCTTCTATCTGTACCTCCTGTCTTTAAACATTTTTAACTGTTCTTCATTCAATTTCATAAAAGTGTCTACTTTTCTAGAGGTTTGACTATCTTTACCCTGAAAATGATATGAATTCAAGATTTTTTTTTTTTGAGATTTCCAAGAATCATTTGCTACCAACTAGAAGCAATTAAAGTACCACAAAATTAGAATTGGTAATCAATAGCATAAAATCAGGTAGCCATGTGGCATGGATTTCCAGAGAGGCATATGAGAAAGGACACAGGATTCGACATAAAGAAGGACTTAATTTAAATGCTAGCTCTGTGACTTGCAGTTGCTATTGGCATGTCCATTGTGTATCAAGTTAAATGTATTTATTGTCTTGTTTATTTCCTTTCTATCTAGGACAAACTTTTATCTCAAGGAAATTAAGTGACCTGACCATAAAGGAAGTCAGAACTACTGGGACTTCAGTGCAATTGAAGCTAGATGAAGAAGTACTTGAAATATTGGGTGACTGTTCACAACTGCAGCTCAGGAGCAAACAGCATGTGCACTGGGTGATAAAAATCAAGAGTGGTATAAATGGTGAAGAACGTCTAAGGGTTCAGAGGATATAGAAACCACAACTAGAAGGACCGATCAGTAAAACTTTATAGAGGAGGTTGATCATGCACAAGAAATGATATTTGAAGGAGAGGTAAGACTTCAAGAAATGGTAAAAAAAAGGGAATTCCAAATGAGTGAAACAGCTAGTGATCCTAGTTGGTAAAACAAAGGGCATGAACACAACATGGGAAGATGCCTACATTTAGCTGCAGTAGAGAGCTCAGAAAGAGAAAAGGGTAATAAACTGTGTGGGGAAGATAGCTTGTAGCCAAATTGTAGAGATCTCAAATAGATTTTTGTGATTTCAAAATTTTGTTTCCAAGCCATGAAGTACTCACCTCACATTACAAGTTCTTGTTCTAATATTTATTACTTCTTTTAGGCAATTCTCCCACATTTGATTAGGTCATATTCCATACTGAATTTGCAGGACAACCAATATAATGGACAAAGAGATCAAATTGTAATGAATATGGCCATGAGAATTTGTAATAATGATATTAAAACTTTGTATAATAAAAGCTCATAGCCATTTTTTTTTTCCTGTTAAAGCTTTTCGAGTAAAGAACTTTTAGCTTAAAGTTAGAATTATGGGTTGCAGGTTATGGTTTGCTTTATAATATAATTTTTCTAACTAGCCATAAGAACTAAAAAATGTTGTTTAAGCTCTCATCTAAAGTTTATTTTGTAAACTTATAAATCGAATAGTTTGGGTTAAATATCTTATGAGGTCATGTCCAAATGGAATATTTTAAATTCTTTTTTTTTTAATTATTTATTTACTTATTTATTTGACAGAGCGAGAGAGAGCAAGAGAGAGGGAAAGACAGAGAGAACGAGCAAGGGGAGCAGCAAAGGGAGAGGGAGAGGGAGAGGGAGAAGCAGGTTCCCCATTGAACAGGTAGCCCAATGCCGGGCTTGATCCCAGGATTCCGGGACGTGACCCAAGCTGAAGGCAGATGCTTAATTGAGTGAACCCCCCAGGTGCCACTATTTTAAATTCTATAATTCTATTTTTTAAGGAAAAATTATCACGTGCAAATTAATACTAATACCATAGGTCGTGTCTAGAAACATCTTAAGAAGGTAAATCAATTTACTACAAAGTTTCTAATAAAACCAATCACCCTTGCCATTTAAACAGTTTTCAACTTGATGAGTCTCACTTCTCTTTTGCGGTTAATAATATATGTAATATTATGTTATATATTACATATATTCTCTATACCTCTTTGCTTTTGAACCACTGTCCTCAAACCTTTACTGGCTTTGCCATTTGCCTTTTTGGGCAGAAGCTGAACACTGGTGGATCATATTTTCCTTTGTGGTTGACTTAACTCATTTATTTAAATTGATTTTGGTATTTTTGAAGAAACAATTTATCTCACCAGTGCATCACATATCACAGAAACACAGTATGTTTGATCTGGAAAGCCAGTCTATTCCTCTCATTTTACACATGAGTAAATAGTCAGAAAAATTAAATGACTTTCTCAAGATTAAACAGTTATAATATTTCCTCACTGATTCTACCCCAGGAGAGTATACAGAGTCTTCTACATAGCCATTGCATTTTAATTCAATTTCTAAAATTTTACTCAAATCAGTCCTATTGGTTCATTGCAAGTTAACAATAAGAAAAAAAAAATATTTGGAAATTTTTTCTTTCTCTCAAACAATGGACTCTTGAAGTTCAAAGTCATATTGTATTAAATAAAATATTGGTCAGTTAGTAGAAAGTTTACAAAAGTAAAAAATTAAGCCTGAAATGATCCCTACTTATTTTTTTATCTTAGTATTTATTATACCAAGTCTGTGTCACAAGTTGAGCACAATTTGAGATCAGAAAACCTGAACAGATGTAACAAAATGGAAATATGTTTAAAAAAAATCACGAAATATCACTTCTATGACACTAATAATGTTCTATATTTGCCTTTCTTTATATAGTTTCTTTATACAGTCAAGACAATTTCCTGAAAATAAGTTCTTTGTTTTCTGAAAGCCCATCTGCTCTTGATGTTTACATATTATCTAATGAGTTGACTATTATAATTTTCATCATACATCCTGGATTCATTGCAAGATGCAAGTTCCGGCTTAGTTCTCTCTTCACATAAACCTGCTTGACCACCTCTAAACATAGTTAGCACCTATTAGAAGCCAACATCATTCTCTCCGCACACTCCCTAGACTCAGTGAGTAACAAAATAAAGTCTTTTAGCCAACTTCATATCGAAAAGGGAAAAGGTGAAATCAATGGAACAATAAAAACTGCAATCTCTTTTTGTCACATTTTATGACCTCATCACCAACAAACTCCACAAGGTCATCACTCCTTGTATTAGTCTGTTAACGGTCTGGGCACAATCACTGCTACCTTTTGAACTGGCTTTTTTTCTTTTCTTTCTTTTTTTTTTTCTTCTTACAATATTGCTTTTTGTTTGTTTGTTTTATTGGATGTTACTATAGGTTTTCCCCTTTTGTTTAAAATGAACTTCAAAGAAGAAACTTATCACAGAATGCAATAAATCCATTCAAGAAAGATACATGTGGTCCTCCAAAAATACCATTCCAGATAATTTCTGTTGCCCAGCCATATCAATTCTTTACAGTCAATTCAGATATCAAACCAAAAGCAGGCAAAATGAATGTACTCAATATACAGCTGATCTCAATTCCTCCTGTAACTTCTTGAAATGTAGAAGTACTTTTCTAAATATGAGAAATAGTCTAGTATATATGTGATGTTATTAGCATGGAGATAGACAAATTTTCTTTCAACAAATAACAAAATTTTAAATGTATAATGAAAAGATTCATCCAGTTTGGTTATAATTGATTTGATTATAACCTCTAGTTCCTTGTTGAAGTATCAGAGCCAAGAAAGATATATTTTTATCCAAAGTCAAAATAATAACCTATGATGGTTTTTAAAGTTTATTTAGATTTTATTTATTGTAGAACTGAGTTTAATAGTGACTTTAGAAACTTGTATTAATGAAATATTGGAAAGTTAGGTAGGAACTCTCAGCTATACAGATCCTATGAATTTTGCTCATAATTGTCCTCTTTAATTTAAGCATCAAGATGTTTTCTGTCTTCTCAGTATCCTCCAGGGAACTTTGCATTCCATTCCCCAAGTCTTTCTTCTACTCCTTATCAGAATACTGACTCTTTCCAGGTGGTTGTTAAGAACATGTACATTCTTCAGGCTTTACTCAGAAATTTTTTGCCTGCCTCTTCACATAACTGAATTCTGGATCTCATTCACAGTTTCTGTCTTCTAGGCAATTTTTAAATTCTTCCATCCTCTGTTTATCTCAGAGGCCAGACATCATCTGGATATTAACTTATCTCCTTATTGCCAAATTTAGGTCATTAATTTTGCACCAACAGGCCCACATGCCTCCTATTTTGAATTGTATGGCATCCACCTTCCTTTGTATTTCTGTTCGTAATTCTCACTATCAGTATCTTACCAATTCCCTTAGTTCTACAAGTAAACTGGCAAGCAGGAATAGTTATACTTTTCATTTTAAGCCTTCATTCTGAAAGTAAGACATGCTTTTGAACTCACACAATGCCCTAGTTACAAAGCTTCTCCTACTATTATATGAAAATAAGCTTCACCCTATCTCCTCTTCAGCTATCAGCTTTCAAGTCCAAAATGGACTTGAAATCAACTTTTCAAGTCTATTTGAACTTGACAAACTTGACTTGAACTGGACCTGAAAAGGACAAAACAGACTTTTCAAGTTCAAAATCTTAAAGTTCTAATCTTTGCACAGAGCTTCCGATTTTCCCTCGGTCTTACTTCCTTAATCCAGCACACCTGCTTCCTACTCCTTCAGAGTGATCTCGATCACTTCCTTTCCGCCAGTTTCAGAAGACAAAGAAGTGTGTTTTGTCCCTTTCTAAGCTGAACTCAGATGTGAAAGAGTGCTATCTTAATTACCCATGTGACCCTAGGCAAGATATTTTGGTTCTTAAATTTTCAGTCTTCTCATCTGTAAAATGGAGTTATTAAAGTTCCATCAAATTGTTTTATTAGTGGGTGGGGGGATGGGTGAAATAGGTGAAGGGGATTAAGACTGCACTTAATCTTGATGAGCAATGAGTAATATACGGAACTGACAAATCACTGTATTGTAAACATAACACTAATATAACTCTATATTCTAACAACACTGGAATTAAAATAAAAAATAATAAAAAAGAAAAAAATTAAAATAACACTCATGAATGCTTAGCAAATTTCCTGATATTTCAAGTATAATAAAATGCTGTGAATATTTGTAATTTACCTCTTTTTTGTTGTTTAGAGAAACAATCAGAAATGTTTGCAAAACTTCATGTACCAAGGTTGTGTAAAGTCAACAAAGGTAAATACCACAATGTCATTCACTATTAAGGGACAGGCTTTGTAAGGGAAGCCTGAAAGCCAAACAAGAGAAAGACAAGACACATGATTCATCATATTATCATCATCCCAGGAAGAGACTTGCAGTGGCCAATGGGATAATGTCTCCAAGAGGGGACAAAGAGTCCTTACACTTACCTATTTATAGGGTAAATAAAGAAACATACTTTGGCAGGGATAAACAGGGAGGATTTAGGAATCAAGCAATCTACATCTAAATTTTAGCTACAAGGAGAATTTTCTGAGGATTCTTAAGTTAGCTTTCCAAATCCTTATGAAAATTCAGATTCAAGCTTCTGAAGAAAAGGCACATGTTGGTCCTGTAGGAAACTGAATTTCATTCATTCATTCCTGCTGATGCAGAGGGAGCCCACTCTCCTATTTACTCTAATGCATGGTGACTTGATATTCTGAGGCCAGAAACCCTATAGTTTTCCTTATTGTTCTACAAATGTATGTTTGGTAAATATTGTTTCTAAGTGAAAAATTGCAATCAATCGGTAATAGTTTAAATAAGTTATATACATTTGGTGGAAAACTAAAGGGTCATTTAACAAATTTTCCTTTTTTTTTTTTTTAAAGATTTTATGTATTTGACAGAAAGAGAGACAGCCAGCGAGAGATGGAACACAGGCAGGGGGAGTGGGAGAGGAAGAAGCAGGCTCCCAGCAGAGGAGCCTGGTGTGGGGCTCGATCCCAGAACGCCGGGATCACGCCCTGAGCCAAAGGCAGACGCTTAACGACTGCACCACCCAGGCGCCCCTAACAAAGTGTTTTATTGAGAATTTAAATTTTGAAAAGGAAAACAATTCAAAGAAGTAACTCTAAAATTAGCTTATAAAATATGATAGATAGGACAATCTGATATACTTGAAGTCTTGTAGAAATCATAAGTTTGCTCCTTAAAAAGAAAAAAACAAAAATACAGATTTAACTTGATTGAAATATAATACACAGTGAGAATCATATAAACATATAAAATGCATGTATCAATTAAGGAAATAAAGAGTATTCTTAAAGAGAATCTAATTACCCATGACTAGTATCATTTCAAATTCAAGGAAGTTTTAAAAAGAGGTTTATGCTTGACAGCAAAACTAAAACTTGGGGGCAAAGAGCAAGTAGTCTATTAAACATCACTGTCAATCCTATAGAAATATAAGGCTTTGTGGAATTTTATTGATTTGCATGTACGTTTATTCTATTTCTGTTCTTAAAGCCAACACTACTGAAAAAGCCACGCACCAAAACCAGCATCAGCAGGAGTAGCAGCGGCAGCAACAATGAACGCAGAAAAGAAAAAGCCATAAACATTCATTTAGTTCACTAGAAGCCCCATGATCATCACTGCAATCTTCAAAGTTAGATCACTCCGTGGTAGCTTCAGATTTAATGTTAGAATCTTCTGCAACTAAATTGAAGAAATCAGCTGCTATCATCTTCTGAGCAGGGAAATTTATTCTGTGTAATTTAATGTAAAAGAGCCTTTCATACTTGTGACCGTTATGCTCTGCCACATTAGAGCAATAGCAAGACACACCGAAAAGCCAAGGGAAGTTTTTACAAGCTAGACTGCTTTATGGACACTACAAAGAAATAGAAGAAACTTGCAACTTAGGACACTGCATGCTGTTAATATTTCCAAAGCATTTTCCCCTAGTTTGTATAGATTTCTCCAACACTGGATTTGTAGACATCAGGCTCAAACTGATGTTTATGCTGATAAGGGACAACTCTAATGGCGGATGTAGAAGTATCTTAAAGAGGTCGGTTTGTACTTTTAGTCTGACCTTGGATGATTTTGACTCAAATAATCTACCATTTATAAAAGAAGTCTCAGAATATTTATGAGCTCTACATCAAAGCTAAAAGAATAGGAACCTGTATCCCTTTATGCCTGACCTGCTAGTCATCATGTTGAATGGGTCCAAAGATCTCCACAGATGTTGGGTCTCATTAGCATTAAGATAAAATCAACATCTATAACATGGCCTCTAAAACCTTGCAGGGTCTGGGCTCAGCCTACCACAAGGGTAACTTCTTGTGCTTTTCACCCTCTTGCCTTCTAATGGAGATTCACCCACAGTAGTTTTACCATAGTTCTTGGAATTTATCAGACTCTTTTTTGACTCAGGACCTTTCCTCTTCATCGTATCTATGCTTTACACCTGACTCAAGAAGTCTCTGCTGCCCTCCAGAATTAGATTAGGCTTCCTCATTCGTTAGTTATTATAACATCTTACACGTTTCCTTTGTAGCACTTTTCCGAATTTATTTATTAAATTATGCAATTAATGAATTGCTTAAAACCTTCTCTTTTCCAACCCACTGAAATGTAGATTTTGTAAGAATAGAGGCTGTACCTCTATAGTTCTTTATATTATCACCAGTGCCTATAAAATGGTTATGCAAAAAATGTACTCAATAGTACTGGTTGCATGAATCTGGGGATGTCACTCCCAGGTGTTTTGCATATGCTAGCTAAGGAATTTGGGCATTAACCTGGCAAGGCTGTAGGAGCCAATTTACATGACCACTGAGGGACTATCAGTCCAACAAATTTTATAAGAGATTTCTTTTTTTTTCTTTCTTTCTTTTTTTTGTCAGATGCTGAGGAAGGGGGGGAAATGCTGTCCTGACCGAGTAAACCCAAAAGACCTTCAGACTTCAGAATATCCACTTTTGCTTGGGGAAAAAAAGTAAATATTAGTCTATCTGGCATTGTCCTGCCATTTCCCCATGTACTCTCCCAGTTCAGGCACTTTTAGCAAATGGGTTCTCCCTAATCATCTCTGCATCTTAAATATGCTGAATGCTCACACTCCAGCAGGGCAATATAAACTAAAAGCCTATACTCTTCCTAGCAGTACTCACATTTAGGCATTATCAGTATCTTTTCTCTCTGGACTTGGAACAAAACTCAAAAGACATAAGCAACAAAACAAGTTAAAAAATGGTATCCTAGGCGTTGCCGTTACACTACAATGAGGCTAATGAAGAGATTATAAAAGGTTTTATGATATGCTATCTTCTATTGTGATTCAGTAGCACATTAATGACGTTAAGAATGACCCATTAATCTCAGACAAACGTTTAACTAATATACTTGCTGCACTAGGCAATATATACCTTTCAGTTAAAAAGGACATATATTTTATAATTTAAAGGACAAAATAGCTGAGTTCAAGGCCAACACTGCAAGGAGAACTCTAGAATTTTAAATTTCAAAAGTGCAATTTGGTTATTTCATGTACCATAAATCAATGTCCTGTGTAATCAAAAAAGGAAAACTGAAAGTCTGTCTAAATTAATAATAGTTGAGCAGCCCATGTATATTAATCTAATCTAACAGGTTTTATTACTCTGCAGAAATTTTCTCAAGGCTTAATATCTCTTATATAAAAAAGAAAGGATTGGGATTGATTAAAAAATATAATTGAGGAAAGTATTCATTTCAACTATAAATGAAAACTGGTAATGAATGAGCAATGAATGACCATGAGTTCTGTCATTGCTCAGTAATCATATTTAACATAGAAATATAGTTCAGATTAAAATATGCTGAGATAGAGCTGGAGAGGAATTAAAAAAAAAAAAAAAACCTAGGTATTTTAATTTCTAATTAGGTGCCTTGAAGCGGTGAGCAATTTCACTAAGACTAAATTGCCCTTGCTACTTAAAGCCTTATAGCTAGATGATATGGTCTAACAACCCTAACACTTTCACAATTAAAGTGCATAGGTTTTTGTACAGTTTAAAATATTTGAATAAAGCTTCAAAGTACAGTAAAATAACTGGTTATTATAAAAAGTTAATGTATCTATTAAGAAAAATATCAAAATATGGTTTTGTGTACATAAATGTAGATATATGTGTGGTGTGTATTTTAAATCTATTAAAGTAATACAATAAAAATTAAATTAGGTAAGAAAAATTAAGCAAAGAGAAAAATGTTCAAATAAAGGAACATAAATTTGTTTTATGGTTAAATGACATAATACGCACATCAATGATAAGAAGAGAATCTCAAATGGATTGAATTTCTATTAGCCAAGAAGAGAAAACAGATTCTATGATTCAAAATGTGTCAAAAATGACACCAGATATTTAGAAGAATTAGTAATATTCATGGTACTTAGTCCAGAAAAATTCCTCCTAAAGGCTATCAGAGGGCACTGTCAAACAATGAACAAGTGAAAATGGCACACTCAAATTAAATATTTATTAATTATTCTGTGCTAGGCAACCTACTGGGTGGTAGGTATTTAAAAAGTGAACAAAACAGGCATGTGCACATCCTAATCTCAGCTCGTCCACTTCAGACTCTCTGAGCGCCAACCCTAGTCCCCCATGTGGTCCCATTTCTGCTCCAACAAGATGAAAGAACAATTGTGAACCAGGAGAAGCTTGCCAAACTGCAAGTACAAGTGCTCAGTGATGGGAAAGGAACTGTGAGTGGAAAGAAGGGGTTCATAGAATGGTTATCGCAAATGATAAAAGCCTTCAGCTCACCTTCAAGAAGTGAGGGGTAAATAATATGTCTGGTATTGAAGACATGAATATATTCATGAACCAAGGAACAGTGATCAACTTTAACAATCCTACAGGTCAGGCATCCAGGGCAGCGGACACTTTCACCAATCCAGGCCACGCTGGGGCAAAGCAGCTGACAGAAATGCTACCCATGATCTCAAGCCAACCTGGTGCACGGAGTCAGACTAATTTAAGAAGACTGGCTGAAGCTCTGCCCAATCTGTGCATGGAAAGCACCACTTACTGGAATTTAAAGAAAAACTGGGGAAAAAATTAAAAATAAATAAAGTTTTTAAACTTTTAAAGAAAAAAAAGGCAGGGGGGAAGAACAGTCTACTCCCATAGAGGAGGAGGAGGAGGATAAAGTTTCAGATCTTGTGGAGAATTTTGATAAACCTTCCAAGAATGAAACAAACTGAATTGAGTCAATTTCTGAAGAATATAAAACTTGAAGAAGTTACTAAGAGTGGCTATTTTTTTTTTTAAGATTTTTTATTTATTTATTTGAGAGAGAGAGAGCACTAGAGACAGCAAGCACGATTGGGGGGCAGAGGGAAAGGGAGAAGCAGACTCTCCATTGAGCAGGGAGCCCGATGTGCAGTTCAATCCCAGGACCCTTGGATCACAGCCTGAGTCAAAGGCTGATGCTTAACCAACTGAGCCACCCAGGCACCCCTAAGAGTGGCTATTCTATATTATGCCTGCTTTTTAAAATTTTCTTCATGGATCTGACAAAATCTAGATCTCCAATATTTTTAAGCCCAAGCACCTTGGACACTGCTGCTCTTTTCAGTTTTTGCTTATACACAATTCATCCTCTGCAGCTAATTAAGCTGAAGAAGCCAGGGAATAAAGTTTTAAACAAGGTTAATAAAGTTCTTTGCCTAGTACACAAATGAAAAAAATTTAAAAATAGAAAATAAAAAGTGAGCCAATAGGGATGCCTGAGTGGCTCAGTCAGGAGTCTGCTCAAGATTCTGCTTTCCCCTTCCCCCCATCTGTGCTCGCTCACACTCTGTCTCTCTCTCAAATAAATAGTCTTTTTTTTTAAGTGAGCAAAATGAAAAATTCTTCACTCATTAGATTTTCATTCCAGCTAGGAATGTCATAAAACAAATATTTTATTTTAGAAAAGTGCTATGTTGGGGGCGTTCCTGTTAGTTATTGGAACACACTGTTAGCATGATGAATTTCATGGAGTCTTTGCTTACAAAGGTATAAATGTACTTGGTTTAGGTCAGTGGTATCGTACCAGAATATACTGCAATGGAAGCACATCTTTCCTGGTATAAAAAGGATACTTATCTGTGCATACTTTCTTAATGCTCTGGTATAACCAAGCTCTGTCATCACAAAACTGAGGGTTAGCATAGCCTTCAACGTGTTTCAGTCAGGATAGATCAGGTTATAATGTAGTAACAAAGAATCTGCATATTTTAATAGCTGAAAACAACAATCTTACCCACACTATGTATCAAGCATACACGCAGAGTGTGGTACATTCTACCATTTGGATGACCACCACAGCAGGAAGAAGGGAATATGGCAATTCATACATTGAGTCTCTTGACATAATACATCTCACATATGTTTTTAACCAAAGTAATAAGACTACAGCTAAATAGAAGGTAATGATGCTGAAGATGATGCTGAGAGAAGGGCTGAATGAGATAATATTTCCTAACAAAGACTTGGAACAAAACGAGGGCCTAGGACTGAAATCTTCCTGCACAATTTAAGGAAAAAAAGTCATGTGAGAGGAGAAAGTGGCCATCAGGTCTGACATTTTCTTCATAAATTTGGGGATGATAATAACATTAAAGATAATAATAAAGGCTTCAATG
This sequence comes from Ursus maritimus, assembly GCF_017311325.1. Taxonomy (NCBI): domain Eukaryota; kingdom Metazoa; phylum Chordata; class Mammalia; order Carnivora; family Ursidae; genus Ursus; species Ursus maritimus. The sequence continues at coordinate 16,553,688 of NW_024424119.1, read as the reverse complement.
TTCTGAGCCATATTGTGATTTGGCCTGTGATATTTTTTGTTAAGTAGGTGATAACAAAAGTCCACCTGATCGGCAGAAGTCTCAATCAAGCATAGCACTGGAACTCCCAGGATGTCTGTTAGAATAAATAAGTGATAAAACCTACGCCAAGATAACTAAATGAAGAATCTCATTGGATGAGTGTGTTAGATATAAGTCATTTAGAAGCTGTGCGATCTGTACCCCACGTGATGATTTCAATATGAGAATCGGTTTAAAGTCCTTTTTTCTGGTAGTAGTTAGAGAGCATGGCCAGAATTACCTCATAATCAAGATATGAGATTTAGCCAATAAGTCAATAAATAACACTTCTATTACTCTGTTCATAAATTCAAGCACACATGTATACACAGTGTTGAACACACATTCCTCAATTAAAGAGCATGCACTTGACTTTATAAAGGCATATTTTCATTGAGCATCGCTTGATGCTAAATACTAGTTAAATGCACCCTATGTAGGAATATGATTCTCACACCTGAGTTAACCTGATGACTTATTTAAGACCATGAAAATCATGAGGCCTAAGCTGGGATTTCAATTTGAGTCTAACTTTAAAGCCTCAATTTATTCCTCTATACCTAGGTTAGAACTTGGCATATTACCTCATTCTGGGAACAACTATTAGCAAATTCATTAATTAAGGTCATGTTGACAACTTCTATTTTCAACTAAAACATCTGTTAATTTATACAGAGGTCTCCTTGGTTTAAACCAACTTGTCATTCCTGCCTCTCAATGAGGGATAATGTGCTTGGTTTTTACAAGTACTCCAAGTGTGAATTGAAAAGATTAACAGCTCTTGCCAATGGGCACTCTCTGTCCATATTTTTACATAATAATACTTATCAGAAGGCACAAGGTCTTAAGATAATAAATGATCATTCCTCACAATGGATCTATAAACAGATCAGGATTAATGAATTTGCTGGCAGCTATTGGTTTTAATTAGCCAAAGTTCAACTGCAGCAGAATCATAACTGTCCAAAAGATTTGGATTGTGTTACTATAGATCCCAGGCAACTACTTCTATCAATTTAGTAAAGGAATTGGCTACATTCTAATTTTAAAGCCAGCAGTGCAAATAACTTGGGGGGGGGGGGACACAATGAGAAAACCTTTACATGTTCGCTCTTTCTTTTCTCTCTATCTGGCTGCAGGTCATCACATCTTTTATCCTACCTGCCTGACTTTTTAACTACTTTCAACACTGTGTCATCTCTCCTGTTCTTTTCCTTTTATGTATCCCTTCTCTTATATGTTTACTTTTAGACATGCCTGCAATTTCCTTCCTCTCTTTCTTATCCTGAACAATTACAACAAATTCTCAACTTGCTTTCTCATCTTGGACATCACCTCCTTCAGGAAGCTCTCTCTTAAACTCACACTAGATTGTAACCTCCAGTAATATCTTCTGAATACCTTTTGAAAAACCTTCTCATGCTGGGCTGGAGTTGTAGGACTATTCATTATTTTTCGTAAACAGATTCTGAACCATCTGAAAAATGAACAGAACTTGCAAGAAAAGTATGTTTGTTTAATGAAGTCTTAGCAGTCTGGCTATCAGATTAAAAGTCCTTATATCCTTCGGCAAGTGTCTGCTCTTCAACCGAGACACATAATATTTGCACCAATGAAAAACATTCCTCTGCTATTTGTGCACTATTTTCAAACAGCTAGTTTGTGCTGACGCCACTCATCCATAGTCAGTTCTCAGTCTTCAAACTTCCCTCGCAAGAGCTGAAGAATTAAACATCCAGATATTTAGAGATATTTGGAGAAATGCATTGCACCCTTGGGGGCAACTACCCCCAAAATCACTAAATAAGGGGCTAGACACAGTGTATTCTGAGGACTGGAGTTTGAAAAACCGTTATCAGAGATGAATTCCAGAGAATCAAGAAGTTCTGGTAGGAGTTTATTGTTACCAGAACTGCACCAGATGAAAATCAACAGTGCACCATGAGAGCTTTTATTCAGTTCTAGACTTGAGAAAATATTATGAGTGGAAACCTTCCTTGTGTCAAGGTGAGAAGTTCCAGGGGTTAATGGAGAAAGGGTGGGAAAATAATTAGATTACATTTGGGCAACAATTGGGTCTAATTACTTGGAAAAAAATGATTGAAAACAGACAATGAGACATGCCGTAACACCTCCGAGACGCTGAGATCTGGCTCTCTCTACCTCAAACCCCAAGTCTAGCTCTTGTAATATATGGCCAGCACTCCTGAAAATGAGATTCCAAAACACTCTTTCCTGGATTGTTGGTCTCTATCCATACTACAGCCTTCATGCTAATGAGCTCCATCTATTGAGTATTTCATCTTATTACTCATGTTCTTTTTACCAACATTGCCAAAGCCTTCATGCTTAATCCAATCATCAGCTGTGAACTTAACTCCTTTTTGTGGCCACGATTTGGATTTTCCAGGTACTCAACTGCCCAAACAATAGAACTTGGAGCAATCCTTCTGGGATCTAGCTCTTTTTGAGGGACCCTGGGAATGAGAGTCATAACTATGTCTCTTTGTTGTTGTTCTTGCTGTTCTTGCTGTCGTTTCGTTTTTCTTCTTTAACAGACTGAAATGTTAGTGAAATGCAAATATTAAGAAAATTAAAGTCCACACTCATTAAAACCTATTGACTCCCTACCAGTTTTAGAATCCAGAGTAGGTATGAGAGCAAAGTTAATTTGTGACAGATCAGGGATACTAATATGTATGTTTCTGACACCAAATCTCCTTCTCTCTTTCCCCATCCTTATTATACAAGAGCATTAGAGCTTGAATTTCAATGGCACCCTCATCTCAAAAGTAATTGTCAGCCTGTATTTTTGTTCATTTACTGTTATAGTCCTCAAATTAGTCTTTGTTATAGTTATTGCTTAATATAATCAAACCTTTGTTTGTATTATTCATGTGTCTACCAATTATTTTTTTGTATCACCCTATTTTCTTCTAGAGTTTTCTTGTTCTTTTAAATGTGGATCTGGTAAAAAGTAATTTTGCTGAATATAGATATGTAAGTTGACAGTTATTTTTCATCATCACTTTGAGGCTATTATTCTGAATCCTTCTAGCCTCCATTGTTGCCATTGAGAAGTCATTTACCCTTTTGCGTAATGAGTCATTTCATTCTGTTTCTTTATTTTCCCCAGACCTTCTCTGTTCAGTTGCACTATTGTGTCTAGGTATGTATCTATTGTTACCAACCCAATTCACATCTCATTCTGCTTCTTCAATGTGAATATTCATGTATTTCTCTTATTATGAAAAATTTTCAGCCATAAATTTCAAATATTGCCTCTCCCCCAAATCCTGTTCAACTTGATGTTGGAACTTTTCACTTCTCTTAAAGAATTCTCAATTTCTTCAGTCTCTTAAACACTCTTCCATATATTTATATATTTTTATATATTATATACCTATAAATATGTACATACGGGTGCACATTTTTATATTTATATATTTTGCTGCATTCTGGGAAATTTTTCTCGATTTTCTGAGACAATGGTTCTTCCTTCAGAGATAAAGTGTGGCTTAGCGTACTTGAGTTTTTATCTCAATCACTCTCCTTTTTTTAATGTTGTTTTTGTTTTTTTAAGCTGGACTTTCTTTTTATCATAGTATCTTTTTATTCCATTATATACGTTATAACAGTTTTATTGAGATATAATCCACATACTTTAAAATTCACCTTTTAAAGCGTAAAGTGTTTTTCTGTATATTCATAGTTGTGCGGCCATCAACACTAAGTTTAGAATATTTTATCACTCCAAAGGGAAAGCCTGTACTCATTAGCAATATCTTCCCATTTCCTCCAACCCTCAGGCCGTAGCAACCGCTAATCTACTTTCTGTCTCTATAGATTTTTCTATTCTAGACATTTTATATAATCAGAATCACAGAATATGTGATCTTTTGTGACTGGCATCTTTCACGTATCATGTTTTCAAGGTCTATCCATGTTGTAGTATGTGTCATTACTTCATTAACTTTCATTGTCCAATAATATACCATTGTAGATATACCACATTTTGTTTATCCTTTTATATTGATGGACATTTGAGCTGTTTCTACCTTTTGGATATTATGAAAATTGCTATTAGGAATATTCATTTGCAAATTTTTGAGTGGACAATGTTTTCATTTCTTTTGGATTTGTATATATACCTAGGAATGGAATTGCTGGGTCATGTGTAACTGTGTATTTAACATTTCGAGGAACTACCAAACTGTGTGCCAAAGTAGTTGCACCATTTTTCATATTCGTTGGTAACAAATGAAGGTTACAGGGTCTCCACATCCTTATCCACACTTGTTATTGTCTTTTTTATTAACATCATTCCAATAGATGTGAGGTTGTTTCTCATTGTAGTTTTGATTGTGCTCTTAGTGATAAGGACCTTGATCATCTTTCATGTGCTAACTGGGTATTTGTATTTCTTCAGAGAAATACCTAGGCAAATCCTTTGCCCAAATTTTAACTGGTTTGTCTTTTCATTTCTGAGCTCCAGTTATTTATATCTGGACACTGGTCCCTTATTGGATATATAATTTATAAATATTTCTCTCCTTCTGTGTGTTTTTTTTTCCACCTACTATATGTTGCTCTTTGGAGCACAAAATGTTTTGAATTTTGATCAAGTCCAATTTATCTATTTTTTTTTTCTTTTCTTAATGGTGTTTTGTGGTCATATCTTAGAATTAATTGCTAAATGAAGATTTATTCCTATCTTTTCTTCTAAGAATTTCATAATTTTGGCTCCTATGTTTATGTCATTGCTCTATTTGTGTTAGCTTTCATATATGTGAGATAGGTGTCCAAATTCATTCTTTGTATGTGTATACAATTGTTTAATGATTGTATTTCCCACCATTGAATTGTCTTGACACCCTTGTCAAATATCAATTCACCACAAACATAAGAGTTTATTTCTGGACTCTATTCCACAGATGTATATGCTTATCCCTATGTCAATATTATAACTATCTTGATTACTGCCCCTTTATACTAAGTTTTGAAATTGGGAAGTATAAATCATCCAACTTTATTCCTCTTTTTCAATATTGTTTTGGCTATTCTCAGTCCATTGCATTTCCATATAAATTTTAGGATTAGCTTGTCAATTTCCTCTCAAAGGCAGTATTTTGATGAAGTTTGAGTAAAATTTGCATACAAATTTGGGGAGTATTGTCCTTTTAACAATAAATTTAAATATTCAAGAATTCAAACATCCTTTGAATCCACAAATATGGAGTATCATTCCATTTATCTCACACTTCCTTCATTTCTTTCAATATTTTTAGTTTTCAGTGTACACATCTTTAAAATTCTGTTAATTTATTCCTAATTTTTTATGCTTTTTGACTCTATTATAAATGGAATTGTTTTTCTAATTTCATTTTTGAATTTTTCATTGTTAGTGTACAGAAATACAACTGATATTTGTTAATGATTCTGTATCCTGCCACATCGGTCACTCATTAGTTCTAATAATTATTTATACGTTCTTTAGGATTTTCAAAATACCTTATCACATCATCTGTGAATGGAGACAGCTTTACTCATCAAACCTAAATGCCTTTTATTTCATATTCTTGCCCAATTGTTCTTCCAAAACCTCCTCTACAATGTTGAATAGAAGTGTCAAGAGCACACAATGCTGCTGTTCCTGATGTTAGCAGAGACCATTATGGTTTGGCTCTCTTCTTTTATGTAATTATCCAATTCAATCTTAACTATGTAATAGTCTAAAATGATCCTATTATCTAAACTTCTTCATATGATATGTCTGTGTGTTTTATCTGTTGACTCACTAATAGTTGATTGTTGCTCTATTTTTTTTTTTTTTTTGGTGGTTTCAGAATACGAGTTCACCTTTTACCTGTGGTAATTCTATGTGTTCTAGGTTGAAGTTTTTGTACTTTCAGATTAATTTTTCTCTTTGTGTCTGCCAAGTTCCCATGGAATGTCATCAATTTACCATCAATTCCCACCTTTATTTTGCCATTTGAAGTTTACAAAGTATGAGAAAACGTAAATTCAAATCTGCAAAAATACTTGTGACAGGGACTATAGTTATAAATTCTCAGAAGAGATATTTTCCCACTTACAACCCGGTCAGGAAGACAAACTTCCATAGTGTTTTCTAATGGGTGTAACTTTTCAATCCATCTTACTCTGAAATTTAGCTCTTTTAGTGCCCTAACTGTAATTCCAGTTTTCCATTCCAGCACTCCTTGTGAGAGACTAAATCTCTATCCAATATAGCTGCAAGGGACTTAAAAATCAAAGCCATTACTTAGATTGGAGATATCCACCCTTATTTCATCCCATTATAACTCATTTACGTATTAAACATTCTTACTATTTTCATTTTCAGATGTTTTCATGTTTATGGCACATGTACATCTTCTTTGAGCTCAGTATTTATGTTATTTATTCTGTATTTCTGGGTGCACATAATGAGAGTTTTTATGTTATTTAGTCCATTCATGTCCAATAGAAACTCTGAAACGATGAAAATTTATTTTTTGCACTGAAAATACATCAAATATGTTTAACACTGCTCACATGCAGTTTCTGAGCACCTTAAATGTGGATAGTATGGCTTAGAAACTGATTTCTAAATATTATTTAGTTTTAATAAATTTGAATTTAAATAGCCACATGTGGCTGAGAGCTACTATACTGAATACCTTAGAATACAATCCTTCTATTGAAGGAAATGGAAGCTTTACATTCAAAGTTTTTTTTTTTTAAGATTTTTTTTATTTTATTTATTTGACAGAGATAGAGACAGCCAGAGAGAGAGGGAACACAAGCAGGGGGAGTGGGAGAGGAAGAAGCAGGCTCACAGCGGAGGAGCCTGATGTGGGGCTCGATCCCATAACGCCGGGATCACGCCCTGAGCCGAAGGCAGACGCCCAACGACTGCGCCACCCAGGCGCCCCTACATTCAAAACTTTTTAAGTGAAATCATTTAAACTGCAAAATCATGAAGATACAGAGTATAATCTGAAAAAAAAAA
>NW_024424119.1:16516814-16546606 GCF_017311325.1 Ursus maritimus | reverse complement strand
AAAAAAAAAATTTCCAAAATTGATGTTTTTGTTTTTTAGGGAAAGAAATTATATTCTGAAGTATTCGCCACACTGTGTATTGGCCAAATCTGAGGATATGCCATTGGGCTATAATCCAAGAGGCTGGTACTTCCTCTGTGCTGTGCCCAAATATAAAAAATAAAATAAAAAGACACATATCTTATATATACAAGCATCTTCCTCTCCCTCTCTCCTCTTTCTTTATAGCTAGTAAGGTGAAACAAATTGGCGAATGTGCCCTCTTCCCTGATTTCAAAATATATGGAATTCTTTGCCTCTAGTAATTGGAAACATTCTCTGGGTTCTTGTGATTTCTTTTACTTCTTGCTGGCTAGCATGCTCTATAGTCTAGACTCATTTTTTCACACCTTTAAGTGTGAGTTAAGAGAGTAAAAACTAGAGTGAGACATCTGAGCTAAGATAAAGCTATCTTAGGTAAAAGGAGTTCTCCTAGGGGTTAACTTCTGTTCACTAGATTTAATATCATTATTGATGCCTAAGTACAGTAGTGATAATGAAAGTTCATTTAATCTCCTTTGGTTTCTCTGCAGGGTCCCCTGAGGGAAAGTGATTATGACAGATTTGGATTTTATATTCTTGTCATGTGTTATATATTTATCTTTACCTCTAAATACATTTCAAACTATTTTAGAATGCCTGTAATCAATATTTGTGTTTGGATGTATAATACCCATTCTTCTATCTTTGATTGTCTTTTGGACAATTTCCCTTCCTCTACTTTTAGTCCATGTTATTCAGTAGAGCTGCTGAACCTACTCTTGGAGAGTGCATATGATATAGACCAAGATATCAAAACTCAATTTCAGAATTTTAGTTGGAAATTCACTTATATTAAATTTACAGCAGTATTATGTTTTATGAATTTTTGAAGGACATGGGTAAAAGAGAACAAAGCTGAGCTGAGAAATGAGAGAAATATTGAATATTTGGAGTCCCTGATCCAGCCATTCCTAAATACAGCTACATCCATAGACTTCTCAGTTATATAAAGCAATAAATTCCCTTTTGTGGTTAGGAAAGTTAGGGTTCTAACACCCGGGGGAAAAATTTGTGACTAACAAAACTGTACAAACTCCCCATTGTATTGCCTTTGTTCCCTTCTCAAAGATCAGTTGACTATATTTATGTGGGCCTATTTCTGGGCTATCTATTCCAATGATCTATTGATCTATTCTTTCAACAATACCACACTACACTACTTTTTCAACAAACTGTTGTTATTCACTTTGACTAGTCCCTCCAAAAATTACCAATTTTTTTTCCTCTTGAATTAATATTTGTCAACTTTGAAAGCAAACTAGAGCATAAATATGCATCCCAGGAGTTTTTTCCACTTCTCTTCTATAGAAAGATCAATTTGCATATGTTACATTATAAAAAGTTATTCTCTTTTTCAGGAAGATAAACACAGAACAAAACATTTATTCTACAGATCATTTCAACAGTTCTGATATTCCTTCTTCCTCATTGCTCTAATATACTTTTTATGATTTCACTAAAAACTCTTCTTGTAAATTCCCATGGAGAAAGACTCTTTAAAGTTCCTATTCACCAAGCATCATTTAAGAAGATTATAAGAAGCATGATTTCATCTTACTACCCTCAAACTCTTCCTTTTTCTTCCTCTTTTTAACATAAGATGTTAGGAATTGAATAAAGTAACTAACACTCTCAATGTGTCAACTCATCCCTTCAGAAGATATGTACCATTTTCTGTATTAGTAAACTTTTTCTGTACAATGAATCATCTCAAAACATTAAACAACAACATTTATAATTTCTATTAATTCTTTAGGTTGTCTGGGCAGGTTTTCTGATTTTGGCCAGCTTTGAGGTCTCACTTCCATTTTTGGAAGTTGTCAGACTGGTTGACAGGTTTATCTGTGATGGCTTGTCTCTACGTAGTCTTACATTCTGCAATAAGCTAGTCCAAGCTTCTTTCTTCACCTCACTGTCTCAGGGTTCAATCACTGCATAAGAGAGTAAATGCCAACATGCATATATCCTATTAAGACAACAATTAACAATCAACCTGAGATTCAAGGGATGGAGAAAAAGATTCTGTATATTGATGGGAATGAAAATATTACATCCCAATAGGGTGTGAATGCAGGAATGTAAGGAATTTGTGATTTTTTTTTTGCAATATACCTTAGCCTGACATATCATAAACCATAATAATTTACGAGTTTTTCTTTCTGATTTTTCTGAACATTTATTTTTTTGGAGTCCTAGCAGTAATAAAAAGTCAGGGAAGGTAAAAGAAAAATTTGTGATAGGCATAACAGAATGGATAAAATGTGGAAAAATGAAATGATGAGTAATGGAATCCCAGCCCACCAAATTTCTATGCTATATTTAAGAATTTATTTTTTTAAGATCATATTTATTTATTTATTTATTTATTTATTTATTTATTTACAGAGAGAGAGAGAGAACGCACAAGCAGGGGGGCAGGAGCAGCAGAGAGAGAGGGAGAAGCAAGCTTCTGCTGAGCGGGGAACCTGATGCAGGGCTCGACCCCAGGGCTCTGGGATCAAGACCTGAACTGAAAGCAGATGCTTACCTGACTGAGCTACCCAAGCGCCCCATAAATATTTATTTGAGAGAGAGAGCGAGCACGGGGGGGGGGGGNGGAGAGCAGAGGGTGAGGGAGAAAGAAACTCTAAGCAGATTGCATGCTGAGCATAGAGACTGACGTGGGGTTTGATTCCATGACCCTGAGACCATGACCTGAGCAGAAACCAAGAATCAGATGCTTAACCAACTGCACCACCCAGGCCCCTGTGATATATTCAAAATCGAATAATAGGAAATTTATAACTTGCATTTTAGTAAAAATAACAATAATGGTATGCATTTGTCATGTCCTTTATAATTTGTGTGTTTTCACATCCATCATATCTCATTTTAGATAGAAAAATCTTATCATAAAAATACGGAAAAGGCAAAGGAAAAATCAATGACTGATTAGAAAAGCACATGCATACACCCCTCTATGGCAATATTTTGATTCACTATAAGTCATTTAGAGATAATAATGTTCTGGATATAATAAACCAATAAATCATAGAGTATGAAATACATACCCATCATCCTATGAGAACGGACAGACTCTCACATGTTATTAATAGTTAAAAGAAAGGCTCAGATTAACCAATAGATAACTAATTAATTTGTGACAAGAATTATAAGCTATATTTTACTAGTATTTTTATTGAAAATACAATTCTATCTTGCAGTTCTAATGACCTTGTCTGCATTTCAAAATGGGAATCAAGCTTTACCCAAATAAAAGTTGAAAATTACATCTTATGTTTTTCTACAATATGTAGTATTGTTTCATATTATAAATGCTGAGCTATACAATTTTGTCTTATATTATAGATTATATAAATACTTAGCACTCCACTTTAGTTTCACCACTGAGTTGTATGTTAAAGTAAAAATTAACATGTATGTAGAAATATAAGATGTCAGAAACACTTGCCTATGCTGCTGTCTAGGCAATGGTATCACAGACACCTCCCCAAATCCTTTTTAATTCTAGGAAGGAAATTAAGGATAAACCTAATTTAAAGCCCCTCACGGAGCTATGATAGCCTGAGCTAAGTAGTGTACAGTGCAGTCAGTAAATATTCCAGGTTATCTTGCTCTTGTCCAAGACTTAAACGCTTTGGGTACTTTACACATGAACAGCTCCCTTTCAATCACTTTCTTTTCTTTCAAAGTCTTCTCAAAGAAGTCAGATGAACTCATAGTAACAGAAGGTACAATCACTTTGGTTTGGAAAAGGAGTCCTGAAGGCAATGAGGCTCTCTATCAAACACCCAACAGAATACACCCATTTCCATCATTTCCTTCTATTTTGCTTCTAGTCTTTTTACTGGCTTCATTTACAAATGATACTTTTCCACATTCTTCCTTTGGTTTCTTCTAAAAGCTATCCCAACACCTCATATTTGATTCTGGCTTTACTCTTTTTTATATTGGAGACTATTTTTCCAGTTGGATAGTTTCACCTCAGCTACTAGAGCCCAGCCTTGTTTTATTTTTAGTTTATAACACCTGAGCTATGTATAAATCTTTTATTCCTGCTAACTTTTCTTTGGTCACCCTTCTTACGTTCAAATAAGATTTGTATTTTCCCTGAAATATTGATAAACATATTTGACCTTGAATAAACACATCTTGTGGAAATATCCTAAGGGTTTTATTATAAGCTACAGAGAACATAAAAACAAAACAAAAACTATACAGGCAAATATCTAGACCTATGACACAAGGGCAAATGTAGAAGAAGGAACCAAATGTGATGGTTCATTTTATGTGTCAATCAATTTAATTGGGCTAAAGGATGCCTAGAAGCTGATAAGACATTATATCTGGGTGTCTATGAGGGTGTTGCTGGAAAAGATTAGCATTTGAATTGGTAAACTGAGTAAAAAATATCTCCCTCACAAATGAGAGTAGACATCATCCAATTCCTTGAGGTGTGAATGGAAAAAAAAAAAAAAAAGTGAAGGAAGGACAAATTTACTCTTTTCTTGAGCCAGAGTATCTGTCTTCTCTATTTCACGTATCTTTGCCTGTGAACATGAGTGCTCCTGGTTCTCAGACTCAGACCAGAATTTACAATATCACCTTCCCTCCCATTATTGTCAGGTCTTTGGATTAGAACTGGGATTTTTCTGGTTCTTAAGCCCTAAGACTGAATTACACCCTTCGCTTTCCCAGTTTTCCAGCTTGCAGATAACAAACAGATCATGGAACTTCACAGCTTCCATAATAGCATGAGGCAGTTTCCTGTAATTAATATGTGTGTAGTACAGATAGATTTACATATTTGTATATATTTATATTTATTTTTAATTTTTATATATCTATTTTCTCTATGTGTATATGTATATATAGGCATATATATGTATATGTACCTATATATGCATACACACATGTGTACATATACATATACATGTGTGTGTGTATATATATTTAAATATATATATATATATATATCTCCTATTGGTGCTGTTTCTCTGGAGAGTCCTGTCCAATATACCAAACTTCATTGGACCTAGTAGTATATTATCTTAGTTAATGCTCACAACAGACTGATGGGTTATGTACTATTATTTCTATTTTAAAGATAAGAAAGCAGATTCGAGAAGGTTAAATATTCTTGTCCAGGATTGTATAATCAGTAAATGGATCTGAATTTGAACTCAGATTTTTCTGACCTAATGGCTGTATTTTAATCATTGAATCACACAATATTTATTTCACAAGAACACCAAGACTTATTACATCTTCTTGAACAATACATTATGGGAAACAACCATTGAAGGATTATTTGGGCAGAAATGTAGTAATAGCAAGAGGGTTGTGAAAGAAATAGATGGGTTCCAAAGGGTATTAGACCATCTCACATGAAAATCATGGAAGGTTAAATGTCAACACATCATATGGCATCTCCTCCAAAAACATTTTACTTGAGTTTCTAAAACGTCCTACAGTTCCATATCATAAAGTCTATCATTTAAAAAAAAGCTTATTAAAACCACATGTTCTATAATTAGAGAATTTTTAATAAAAGAGAACTTCGGTGAATTACAAAAATGTGAATATTTCAGAGAAAGTGCCCTTCTTTTGTGAAGAAGACAATGGATCATACAGGTAGGCACTCCCACTAATTTTACTTTATCTGAAATATATCACTGAGAAGACCAAACCCTTCAAATCAAAGTCAGCAATTTGAAGTCTTCTCAGAAGAAGAACTCCCACTATAGACTGAAGACTAGTGATAGGTACTTTCACTATATGTATATATATTTTTTTACATGTAAAGACTGAGACTTAGTTAACTAATATATTTGTCCCTGAGGGAAAAACAGACTTGAACTTAATATCTATAATTGGGTAACAGCTTTTAAATGGTAATTATGATCATTGTTTTATTGTCAAATACAATCATTTTTTTCAAATAAATTCTTTTTAGTTATGACCGCCAGTGATTATTCCTCTGTAAGAGGTCTTGTACTTCTATTTCTAAAGTATACAATGTTAGATAGTAGCTAAGGTTACATTTTATGGAGGAAGGATCCAAAGCAGGCAGTATTTTCATAAAATTGCATTTATCACCAAGGCAGAGGTCTTATTTAAGTTTATGAGTGATTATTGTTTGCTATAAATTTGCAAATTTGTATTCTAATGAATAATTGTACAAATAGCTATTAGCAAATGATTGGCACTTTGAAAGATTGATATTTAGCCTTTGTGTATATTGCCCCCAGATCTGAAAATAAAATTTACTGAAAAAATTAATGAAGAAGTATAAAGGCAAAGACATACTAAGCCATATTTATGTTTAATAAACTATCTTTCTCGTGTCACCTTGGTGTATATTCATTGCCTTAATTAGAACCTAACTAAACATAAATAGATTTTGTAAGAAATGGAGACTAAAAGAAAGCAGCTAGCATTTCTGATAATCTCATATAGATGTCTTTTTTAATGGCCCAAAAAGAATTTGTCATTTTATCTTGATTTTTAATCACATTCTTTGGGGGAAAAAAAAAAAAGAACATGTCTCCTTGAATAAAGCATATGTCCCAATCTACAAGTTGAAACTAAAATGCATTTTGCAAGTGGGTATGTAATGTTTATAAACATCTTCTTGATGTATTTAATGCATGTGAATGCATTGGAGATCTCAGGGTTAAAAAAAGGAACCTTACCTAATTTGAATAAGAACCTTTCTGCAATGGAGGCAGAAATGTATTCCGCAATCCAGTGTAGGGCAGGAAATTCCATTCATATCTCACTTTAATAGATTTTGGACCTCTCAGAGGGAAATCCACCCAATACAATGTCATTTTAGGGAAGGTATGCTTTAATTTAAGAAGGTATAAAAAGAATTACAGTGTTTTCAGAAGAAAAAAATGAAGCTTGGTTTAACCACCGTCCTTGAATAACTAAAATGCATTCATGACAAAAATCCCTTTGATAATATCCATGAAAATAGCAATGTAAACTCTGATTTTCATCAAAATCACAGATTAATTCTACATTGGGTATACTCTTGTTCCACTGACAATTCAAATAGAAAAATATACTTAACTTGTTGCTGAGTTGGAGAATTACAATGTTATTGCAAAGGCACACATTTCTTATTTACTACAAATGTTATCAACTTTTGAGTATCTGCTTAAAATATCAGATAAAAGACACAGATATCCCAAGCCAATGCATAATCTTACCAATGAATTGTGTTTTGCTGTGAAATTCATTCTATGTTTATATTTGCAGCATATTTTCTTAATGTATTTCACTTAGACAACTATATATGGAATCTAGGTTCTACCCCTAATTTTGTCACTAGGAATCTGTATTGTACTTAACTCATATTGCCTTGCTTATAAATAATAAGATTTGCTCACACCAGGTCAAACAGAATGGGTATTATAAAAAAAAACAAACAATCAGATATCATGGAATTCTAAAAGGGTCTATTGTACAAAACCACCTTAGGGATACTAAGACTGGGTCTAGGGACCCACTAGAGTTTATAATTTCCATTTATGTATTAACATGACTCAAGAATCTCAGAGATTCTATTTAATTCATTCACTTTTTCCTTTCACAATGTTTTATTAAGCCCATTATATTCCAGGCATTCTTCTAGGCATTTGAGTTCACAGTAGTGAACACTAAACAAAGCCTTTACCTTCAAGTAATTTGTATTATAGTGGATACAGATATAACAGAGGTGTGTGTTGTGATAAGTAATACATAGAAAAATAAATCTGAAAAAGGAGGAGAGCAGTGCATTGATGGCAGTAGTGATGGCAGTGGGTGTTATTTAACATATGATTAGGGACAGGCTATATGAAAACGTGGCATTTAAGCAGAAACCTGAAGGAAGTGAGGGGATAAACTATGATGATATTTGAGAAAGAGCATTCCTAGCAAGGGGAACAGCAAGACTAAATTCTATGAGTTGTGAGCCTTGTTGTTGTCTTTTTTCTATCCCACAATCAACTGGGTTCCCCACTCGCCACGTGTCATCAGTACATGATCTACATTAATTACTGTTTCCTCATTATATTTGCATGTTCATAATGAGATATGACTTTTACTTTACTCCATTATCCTGTCTCAATGCATCCTTTGAGTTTCAATTCCCATTGTTCAACTATGTGACTGTTTTGTCTATAGTTTCCAACTCACATTGTAAAAAGCAAAAGTCTCATTAAGCATTGTTTCTCTGACTACATATGATCCTTGGTCAGTTTATAAAGTGAGTTAGGAGAATTGAGAGTTAGGTCATGTAATACCAAATGCGGAGGGTATGCATATCAAGGATATGTATCATTAAGAAGTGTGGTTAAACATTTGCCCTTAAAAAGGGCTAAGAACATAGCAGAATTCAACCTTTGGTTAAGTTTGCCTCCTATTCAACATCTATTCAAATAAGTAATTGAATTTTGAGGTTCTAAAACTTTTAACAATTTCCTATTCTCAATATATCTACAGGTTATTAAAAGGCAGATGTATTTAGATTTTGGACCAGTTTCCTCACGTGATGAAAACTCTAATGTAGTGAATAGAATATTGGCTCCCAAAATATATGCCCATGCAAAATCTCAGAATGTGACCTTATTTGGAATAACGGTATTTGCAGATGTAAGTTAAAGATTTTGAGATGAAATCAACTTGGATTTAGGGTCAACTCTAAGTCTTATAAGAAGGCAGAGGGAGATTTGAAACGTGGAGAAAGAGAAGGAAAATCATATGAACACAGACGTAGAGATTGGAGTGATGCACTTATAAGTCAAAGATTATCAAGAATTGTTAAAACTGGGACACCTGGGTAGCACAGTCGTTAAGTGTCTGCCTTCGGCTCAGGGCGTGATCCCGGCATTATGGGATCGAGCTCTTCCGATATGAGCCTGCTTCTACCTCTCCCACTCCCCTGCTGTGTTCCCTCTCTCGCTGGCTGTCTCTCTGTCGCATAAATAAATAAAATCTTAAAAAAAAAAAAAAAGAATTGTTAAAACCACCAGGATCTAGAAGAGAGGTATGGAATGGCTTTTCCCTCAGAGCCTTGAGAAGAAACCAAACTTATCAACACCTTAATTTCAGACCTCTAGTCTTCTGAAATGTGAGGTAATAAATTTGTGTTGTTTTAAGTCATCAAGTTTGTGTTAATTTGTTAAGGCAGATGTAGGAAATGAATATATCTACATATGTCCTAGGATATCTAAATCAATGCAGATACCCAAATTAACATCTTCACAAAATAAATAGAAAAATAAATACATAGCACGAATTTGTTCTCAGACTTTCATTTCACACCTGGACAACTACTTCCAAATAGCCATTCTTTGTCTTTTTTGCTTGTATTGCTTGCTTATTTTTTGTTAAGCATATGTGGCTACTCTCTTTCATTGTACATATAAGCACATATGCCTTACTTTAAAACACTATCTTCTTTCTAAAATAATTTCAAGTAGCTGAAAGGAATATGTATAAAATGTAACTATATCAAAAAATAAAATGGAGTCAAATTATAAGAAAAAAGGCAAAAGAAGAGCACACAGTGGAGATTAAAATAGCAACTGATGAATACCATGAGGATTTATACACTCTTACATTGACAATTACTATCTATCTATTCTGTCATCCTGACTATTTGCATAATAAATAAGCACATATAAGTGATTATTAATGGAAAGGAATTTGGGGGCATAAATACACAAAGACAATAATATATGATAAAACGGATTGTACAATTCTCAATATTGCTATAGTGGATTCAACAATAACTTTTACAATTTTTTTATAAAATCATAAAGAAGAAAACCACAATAAAGACTACTGTTGGAAGGAGTATGTCAGAGAAATATAAGGTGGTCTAAGAACCCAGTTCTCTAAGTGATCCAATTATATACATTCTTGGAATAGATTAAAATTTTAATAAAAAACTCAGAGCATTTTATAGCTCTGAGGTATACTACTTCCAGCTGTACTATAGATATTTTTTATTAAGTGAAAAACAATGTTATTAAGTGATGTGTCTTGTTTTAAGAAATTGTTACTTTAAATGTCATTTAATAATGGGGAAAGGTGGTTAAGTCCACCAAAATATCATAACACCACTTTTAGAATAGCTTAAATTTAGTTCTTTCTTTGTGGTTTTAATTACCTTGTATAGTCAACTGACTATTCAAATTATAAAAACATGTAATATTCACATAAATATTTCTTTTCCTTTTTTTTTTTTTTAAAGATTTTATTTATTTATTTGACAGACAGAGAGACAGCCAGCAAGAGAGGGAACACAGGCAGGGAGAGTGGGAGAGGAAGAAGCAGGCTCCCAGCAGAGGAGCCTGATGTGGGGCTTGATCTCAGAACGCCGGGATCATGCCCTGAGCCGAAGGCAGACGCTTAACGACTGAGCCACCCAGGCACCCTTAAATATTTATTTTTCTAAGATAAATGGGAAGAAGGAAATCTACGTTAAAAAATTATCAAGTCATTCAGAAAAATGGAATTTAAAAGAAGATTTCTGTAGCAGTCATTACCAGTGACCCACCCATATCTCTTCTGCATTCACCTCTACCCTCCAAAGGCCACTTACTGTGAATGCCAAACTCTCTGCTTGAGGAATGTATGCCACAAAATTACACTAGCCTGTGTGCAGGAACATCAAGAGCAAGGCACATCAGAAATGCCCCCAAATCAACGCACCCAGAAGTATTCCTTGATGATGAGGCTCCTGAATAAGATATATGCGTAGGAAAAAGTGGTGAAACAAGCAAAGTAACAATTATTAGGCAGTACAGAATAATGAATGGCATCCCTCTAAAATTCATGTCTACCTGGAACCTCAGAATGTGGCCTTATTTAGAAACTGCAGATTTTGTGAATACAATTTGTAATGTTACTTAAGATGAGGTTATGCTGGATTACAGTGGGCTTCAAAACCAATGACAGGTTGCTTTATGGAAAGACACACATGTGGAGACATACAGTAAACAAAACCATGAAACAACAAAGGCAGAAAAGGAGTAACGAAGCTACAGCCAAGGAACAACAGAATCCCTAGAAGCCAGGAGACTTTAGAAAGTTAGGAAGAGACAAGGAAGGACTCTTCTTAAAGCCTTTAGTAAGAGGATGGGCCTGCCCATACCTTGGTTTTGGAATTGTAGTCGCCAGAACTGCGAGAATAAACATCTGCTGTTTTAAGCCACCCAGTTTGTAGGACTTTGTGATGGCAGTCCTACAATATAAAAACATCAGGTTAACCCAGAAAAGTATGACTGAAGTTTGTAGCTTCAGGCTGTAACTGAAAGTCTCCTCACCTGTCACCCCCATCAACACAACTATTGTCACCCCCTTCCCTGCCCAAATCTGAACCTTAGCGCCTTCCACAGCCCAGAAGTCTGTGTGGAAGCAAGAGCAAAAGGAAAGAACTGGCACTAGAAAAAGGTGGCCTAGACTGGCCTGTAAAGCAGATACTGGGTCTGTTTATTTGAGTGGAAGAAAAGAGATGAGGAGCCATGCCTGCTTTTAGACTTTGCATGCACGTTAACTCTTTTTATAGGTAAATTGTACCTATCATTGTTTTGGGGTTCTTAGCTGCGCTAACTTAGTAACTTCTCCAGCAACAAGGGACGAAAGAAAAGAAAGGACAAACACTTCCTTGGACAATACTCTCCCATCAGAGGCTGATTTTTCCCTCTTTTGCTCTCTTTAATGTAGACGTTAAATTTCCTATTCAAACCATTTGGTTAACCAGAACATAACCAGACTATACATCCCAATGGGAGAAACTTGAAATCTTAGGACTGTCCCAATCCTGCTTTCATTTGGTCATGTTCACTGTTTTCCAAAGTGCCTACCTTCCACCAAATGACTAACCTCTTGAGGAGATTCTCTATAATGTTGCTCCCAGATTCTTTAAAAATTGGTCATGACAATATATTAATTGATACTTCAAATCACACTGTCAAAGAATTCACCCCATTGGCTCCCACAACAAAATATGCCCAACTACTGTTAATGAGATCCAAACTCATCATACACTCTTGATTGATTCTGTGAGAGACAAAATGCCCCTGACAATTAAGGAGTTAATTTTATTCAGGGTCCTATAGTAGGGAAAACACTTATTAAAAACAATGTATTAAAGAAGTGGGAGAAAATCTGGTCTTTTATAGAGGCACATAAACAAGGGGATCATGAGGAGGACTAGACAGCTAGTCCTGAGTAAAAATACAGCCCACAGACCAAACCAACCAATATCCAAATCTACAAATTAGAAAAATAAGAGCTATGATCCGTTATTATCAAATTGACCTCTTATCCCAACACAGAAATACAATGTCCTCAAGTACATTTCCTTTCACCTTGCTCTCAAGATAAAGGGGAAGACAGAGCCAATAAGAGTCTTATCAAAATGAGGAAAACCAAATATCCCCCACTAAATCTAAATCCCTTTCTGACCTAATTTGAAAGCAACTGACAATGTTGAACTTTAAGCTCTGAGTTCCCAGAAAGTAGCAAAGGTTGTTACGTAATCTACCCCTATCCTCTGCACATATTTTTGTGTTCGAAGAAACAGCTAACCAAAATAGACCAGTCTTCTCTGGCAGGTTCCAAAATAAGCCCCTCATCCTTCTGAGTGGAGATTCTTTGTCCACGCTTCCTAAGGACTCCCTTATTTACCTGCCTCATAAAATCCCAGGTTTTCTCGTTCTTCTCTGACATGTTCCGCATGAATGAATGCTATCTCTAGAGCAATAGCTTGAATAAAATCATCTCCTTAATTACTGGGGTCAATTTGTCTTTCACAGAATCAACCAAGAGCCTACAATGAATTTAAATCCCATTAACAGCAGGAGTAGCCTCAGTCATCTGCACCAGATCGGCTATTGTTGGGTCAATACTTTGAAGGTGGGACCTACCATCAGTGATTAATAAGTCTCCTCATGGGTTCCTCTTTCCTCTTCCCATCCTGTCAGTGTTCACTAAGAGTCCTAGGTATATCACAGAAACAGTTTCACTGACAGAAAATGCAAAAAAAAAAAAAAAAAAAAGGCAAGTCCTTTGACACTAGAATAGTTCATATCCTAAGTATGAACTCCCTTAAGAAATTCACAAAAAAAGTATATTTTCTGAAAATAGTAGGTATCTCAATCCCTACCCATATTGTTCCAAAGTAATTCTGGAAATCCAGGATCCCAGTCTAGAAATGGACTAGAAACGTTAATAGTCAATATTTTTTGATAGGGCTAGAAAAAAAGAGACTGATATAGGTCACCTAGAATTCCAGTCTGCACAACCTTGTTTAGTCATCCCTCCAGTGACTCACTCCTGCAATCTCTCCTCATTGCTATATGTAATGATCAGTAGCAGTTTTCCCATGAAACTTTCATTTTAGCCTTTTTCAAAGCAATAAAAGTTATAAGTACCTTTCTATTTTATTTGAGAAACCACTTTTTTTTTAATTTTCTTTTCTTTTTAGATTTTATTTATTTACTTGACAGAGACAGCCAGCGAGAGAGGGAACACAACAGGGGGAGTGGGAGAGGAAGAAGCAGGCTCCCAGTGGAGGAGCCTGATGTGGGGCTCCATCCCAGAATGCTGGGATCACGCCCTGAGCCGAAGACAGACGCTTAACAACTGCGCCACCCAGGCACCCCATTTGAGAAACCACTTTTAAATTTCATACAGAATAACTATAACCTCAGTAAAGTTTTATTATTTGTCTATTAATTTATTTGGCTATCTGATCATACTCATCAAATTTAACATTAGGAATATGAGATCCACATTTCTTTTGACATTTTAGAGTTAAAGCTGGTTTAAGTTAACCAAAATCTGCAGATATGGGAGGAGAGGAAAAATTTTGAAGTTTTTCTCAGATAATAAGAAACAGATAAATACTGAAATCAAGTCAATTCATCCTACCCTTTTTGCTCTTTGACTTTGCTATATAACTAATGTATATAAACAGTATCTGGGAGGGAGTTAGGACCAGGTTAAAATGAGGGAAATGATACCCCCTCTATGATTTTAAGAAAGATGACAAGTATAAACCTATTAACAGAAATACAGTCTTTAGTATTGGTCCCATAGCACAGATATGAGTAAAAGTTCCCCCACATTTATCCCACGTTATAGTAAACACCAAATAGATTAGTCCTTGAATTAATTTCTAGAAGAATCTTATAAATAAATACATCTACCTCTAAAATGTTCCCTAGAAAAGACATCATACATTTTTCCATTAATCGTTACACCAACCTTTACATTCAAGACTAGCCAATAATTACATTCACTATGGAATATTTAAAATAAAGTTTAAAATAGATTGTGGTCATGGTTTCACAAGCATAGTCGTATCTCCAAACTCTTCCAGTTATAAACATTGAAAATGTACAGCATTTTGTATGTCAATCATACCTCAATAGAGTGTTAAAAAAAAATTCAACATGAAAATATTTGTCCAAATATTCCATGTATAGGTTGCTGAGAGAAGTAATCTCTTTATTCAACAGTTATTTAATGGGTACCTTCTAATTGCCAGATCCTCTTTTATGTGCTAGAATATGTTAAATGAATCACATTACGATTATTGGGAAATAGTATCAAACCAACTGAAGAAATTCTGGCACATGTGTTAGGTAGCTCAAAATCAGTCTGTCTTCAATAGATAATAAAACTGTTTGCATCTATTTATATGTACTCATATGTATTCACTTACATTTTAAATCCATAACCATAATTTTATATTCATGCATATAGCATATATACATGACATGTTTGCAGAGATATATATGAACATAAATGTATGCATGTGCATGTGTAATGAACAGTTCCAGCGACAGTCATGACTGCTACCAAATTGAGAAATTTACCAAAGTACTCTTCCAATTGCAATCCATGCCAAATTAAAGGCCTATTCTTACTAAAAATGTGTACATTTGAAGTTAAGAAGTAAATAACAATGGGTAAAATAAGTAATTGTGCCTTATTCATTCCTTCTAATTTATTTTGAATTGAACATCAGTCATTTAGTTCCCCAAAGTTAGAAATTAACTACTTTAGTTTCAGTCAACAAATTTATCTTTAAAACTTACTATATCCTAGGCATTTGAATATTAAACATAATCACTGACATTAATTAAAGGAACATACAGAAAAATGCCATGTCTTCACTGCTCCAAAATTATATCTGGTTCTAGTTCTCATAGAGTTGTAAAATAAGTTATTCAGGTTGTATGTGTTCTACCCAAATATTAATATTCTTGTGTCTTTGTGAAAATAAACGATAAAGTGAAAAACCTTCACCAATAGATGGAATAAAGATGTAGATCATGAACTTTAGTTATCCTAATGATAATTTTCCAAGATGACCTCTGGGATCATATGTAATTGCTTCCTATTTTTTAAATTTGTTTTTCGCTTTTTTCTCATCCTTAACATATGCAAATTAGAGATTGCACAAAAATACAAATGTATAAAAGAAATCCCTTTGAAACAGAACAAATGAAAATATTATCTTTACTTTTTTAAAAAATTTTTGTTCAAATCCATATCAAAGCAGGGATGGGAGATGAAAGCATAGAGCAGAAAGAGAAGTTTAGCAAAGTCAAATAATATTATTGCACAACAGACATAAAAGAAGGTTAAGGGTCAGGGTTCAGGGAATACAGGGAGGAGCAAATCGAGTTCAAGTGGAAAGTAGAACCCTGAAACAGGATGACAAGTCAGGTCTGGTAGGTCCATGTTACTATGAGAAACACAATAGTGCAAAAATAGGAGAATGCATTTTTTCAATTATGGAAGAATTCTTTATGTTTTTGCTGGCTTTTATGACATCTGCTGGTGATGCAGAGGTTCTAGATCTATAAGTATTGAAAGACGTAAGAATCCAAGGTAGCAATCCCAGTGAAAACATCAATCTTATTTTCTCTATCACCATTTATAAATTTATATCACAGACAAGGTCTTAAGTACTTTAAGTCTTTCAGTTATTCAATTCTTACATGTTATTATCCTCATTTGATAGCTAAAAAAATAGGTTCAATAACTTGCCATAGTTCATATACCTAATATATGGCAGAACCAGTCTGTTAAGGTCTAAATTCAAAAGCTCAGCTCTTCAACTTTGCTATACTATTTACTTGGTATTTTCAGAAGTAGTGGTCAGGCAACATCTGTAGGCATATATGTAAAATGTATTCCTCCATCAGGTCAAAATATTTTAAAAATATTTTATTATGTATTTATTTATTTATTTGGGAGAGAGAGAGACAGATACAGCGAGGGAGAGCATGAGTGGGAAGGAGGGGGAGAAGCAGTCTCCCCGCTGAGCATGGAGCCCAATGCAGGATTCTATCCCAGGACCCTGGGATCATGACCTGAGCCGAAGGCAGATGCTGAACCAACTGAGCCCCCCTGGCATCCTCATCAGGTCAAAATATTAAGGTAATGATGCTATCTCCATGACTGGCCAGTAAAACAGACGTCTAACTTAAGGACTCACACTGATAAGGATCCACTGAAGTACACTGTTTTTTGGAAGAAATTTGCTACATTTTTTAAAGCTTCAAACAAAGCATACTTTTATCCAAATTAGAGTTGCCTAGACAAAAACACCAAATTTTTGTTTTCAGTTACAATTTAATCAACCAAATATAATAATATTGTTGGGTTCATGGTAATCAAAAATAATAAGGGACTTTGTAAGACTTTACTGTGTCTTCATTGTAATATTTCTTTGATTAATAAAAATTGGAAGCAATCTTGCCTTAATCCTTTCATTTTTTAGATATGAAGCACTCATCCTCCAACCTAAGCAAGCTTATAGAAGACAAATTCATAAAATTTGATCTCCAGAGAAATAATCAAAAGACATCATGTTCTAAACTGACTCATTCATTCACTTATTCTTTCGACAAAAATGTATTGTCATTCATACATCATGCACTAGGTTTGGTCTCTGAAGATAAAGCTGTAAATGAGACGAAACCTGCGTTTTCATGGAGCTTGTAACAAACAAATACAAAACACTATATAATGTCAGGTAGACATAAGTGTTATGGGAAAAAAATAAAGCAGGACAAGTGATAGTGAGGAACAGAGCTTGTGATTTGGATGGGATGGTCAATGAAGGATTCTTGAAAAAGGGAGTATTCGAACAGAGACACCAAGAAAGTGGCAAGCAAGCCCTCTAGATACCCTAGATAAGAGTGTTTTAGACAGAAGGAATAACAATTCCTAAGTCATCAAGGCAGGAATATTTTTGGCTTTCTAAAGTAAAAGCCAAAGTCCAGTGAAAGAGGTAACTAATAAAAGAGATAAAGGGAGAGCAAGAGCAGAGACATTCATGTCAGGCATTGTGTGGTGATAGAAACCCAAGGAAGGATCTTAAGCAAGAAATGACAATGATCAGCTTTACATTTTGCGGAAACACTGTGTCCTCTGTGTTGAGCACGGAGTGTGGAAGCAGGAAGGCCACTCCAAAGCTATTGCAGTATTCAATAAAGAGACCACAGTGGGTGGATAAATTGTGAAGAAGTTATCTGTCATAGTGGTGAGAAGTGTGCTGATTTTTCATGTATTTTAAAGACATAGCCTGAGGAATGGGTTATGATGTATGAGAGAAAGAAGAGTAAATGATAATGGCAAGGGTTTTGACAGTGGCAAGTGGAGGAATGGAGATACCTTTTTCTGAAGTGCAAAAGAGAGAGGAGGAGCAGGTATTGACAAGTTTGGGGACCATGAACTTAAAATATTGTTCTTTTGACATGTTGCATGAATAAAGAACTCCTCAGAAAGATGATGTTGTTGAGTAATGTTATCAAGCTATAAAACAAGGGAATAATTGTAATAGTAATAGCAATAAAATATTTGTTGACTACTTAAGCCAGTTCTTAACTTACTTATATCTATTATATAATAATTAATTAAAATAAATAATGATCTACATGTACACAGGCTTTCACTATTGATTGAGAGGTGGTACATGTATCACTATACTATTTGGCTTTCATCACAATTCACTGGAATAGACACATTATTATTATTGCTATTTTCCAAATGACCCAATGAGATTAATTCATTCCATAAAGATAATTCAAAATGATTCCTCTAATTTCTATACTAAGCTCTTTTCATTATACTACCTTGCCCCATATATATAAGCTGTTGAATTTTCCTTATTTTATACCATCAGATAGATCCTCTGTGTTCCTGTAAATTTCTATTGTTGTAATGAACACACAACATTCTTCACTATTGGCTAGTTTTTAGCTGTTCAAAGTTAAAGTACTAATTTTCTACATTTCAAATATTTATCAGGGCATCTCACACTATACTGGTAACATCACTTGTGCTGAAGATATATTTGTTTTAAAGAAAAGACAAGAAGAGGGAGGAAGGAGAAAAATATAATACGGGGAAATATTATAATAATCTATAACAAATAGCCTCATAAAGGAATAAGATGATGACATGCTAAATTAGTACATTTGTATCCTTATTTTTCTATCTACACATGAATCAATAAAAA
This sequence comes from Ursus maritimus, assembly GCF_017311325.1. Lineage (NCBI taxonomy): Eukaryota > Metazoa > Chordata > Mammalia > Carnivora > Ursidae > Ursus > Ursus maritimus. The sequence goes on along the minus strand of NW_024424119.1, from coordinate 16,527,981 downwards.
ACTAAATTCACATTTTTGGCAGATCTTCTACATCCTTGGTTATGCTGAATATAGTGTTCCCAGTTGTTTTAGTCACATTTAGAGTTTTAATTAGTTTTCATCTTTTATTCTGGCATAGGATATTCTTTTGAGGACAAGCTATGGTATGTGGAACTGTTGTTATTTTTCCAAGCAATAAAAGAATGAATTTGTAGTGATGATAGTGACAATGGAGTGCCAAAGAGGAGTAAATAAAACTCTTCTTGGTGGCATAAAAGAAATGTCATCCAGCATGAAAAGGTGCAAAATGTGTCCAGAAAAACATTAAAGAGCAGTCAGTGTGCTTCAGTGAAAACAAAAGAAAAAATAAATTCTAGTTAACTAAGCAGAAAAACTATTTTTGTTTGAATATTGGAGAGTTCAATAAATCATAAATAAGCCGTTAAACCAGGCTCATAATTCAGACAGGAACCAAGATAATCTAAGAAGTTATGAGTATAATCATGGGGAGAATCTGGTTATGGGAAAGATGTTTTGGAGGCTGCCACCATTAGACATCATTGTCTTTTGGGTTGGCTGGAATCTAAACTCCAACATCACTTCCACCATTCCCAGTGAGCACAAGACTCTGGATACTAACACTTCGGTAATTTCCAAAGGTCCCAAGAGGGGCATCCAACTGACCAAGCCTTAATCATCTGTCTACTGACCAAGACAGTCTTAACATTCCCCTCACCATGACTAAAACTTTTGATAGGTTTATTTGTCACTATAGTCCCCTGGCATCCCTTTTCTTAGAGCATTTACTTTAGAAAACTTGCAATTGTAAATTATTTCTCCGTCCCTTTGAGATGTAAATCTTCTCTTAGCCTCTTGCCAGTTCCACAACTCAACTTCAAGGACCTGAGAGCCATGCCTTTGAAATGTAATCATCAAAGAAGACAGCACCCCTATTTCCCAGTCTCGGTGGAAAGGTAGAAGTTTAATTTTGATGAGATAAGTGCCAATTAGCAAACACAAATGGTCTCATTATGTTTGCTAATTGGCCCACCTCCTCTGTAACATTCTCCAGTACTTTTCCACTAGCTCATTCCAGTATTTAAAAACATTCCCACCTTTCACTTCAAGAGACTTGAATTTAATCTCTCTCCATTATTAGTCTTTAATAAAATCATCCCTCACTGTTTAACTTGTCTGGTGTAATTTTTCTTTGATGCACCCAAGCTTCTATAAGTCTGAAAGAACAGATATCTGATCATATACAATTTTCATGGGTGGAGGCAGAATCCTACCTGTCAAGATTCAGACTGCAAAAAATTCCCCAAACACAAGAAGGAAATGCGTATGCCGGTTGCTAAAAACAGACTAATGTCTACTATTTCTTTACAATAGAATGTCTACAGGAGGATTGTTCTCTCTTGCACACACTGAATACCAATGCAGTCATAAAAATTATCTTTAATATTATTTCCCTGTTAGTAAATTCTCGAAAATCCTTAGACTGGGTTTGTCACCAGCTGGAGTCCAAGACCTGAACTTTCCTGCTCACTTGCTTGCATCCAAGGATCTTTGTCCCACAGTTTTCCTTAAGTTCTTTTTCCTAGCTTATCTCTCAACTCAGGCAAAAGATCCAAGGTGGAACAGCATCTGTGATGGAAACAATTACAACTGCCCAAAGAGTTCTGGCTTGCCTAGACTAACCAGACCAGTTTGAATTTAACCACAGACTCATGCCTGTGCATATGGACCATGGAGGGACTCATGGAGTGATGGAGAGTTACCTTTACCTCATTATAATATTAAAATCTTCACGCATGGAGGAGCACAAGCCTCATTGACATAACGCACAATGTACGCATAGGCATGCTTCCTTAAGGTGCATGGGCCACCTTATGTCTGCCTCTACCTAAAACAGTAAGGCTCTTTTATCTAAATATTCATCCTAACCCTAAAAGGAACCCGACCACCCTCGCCAGGGTAGTCATGGCTTTGCAAGTTATCCTCCATGGTCTCCTTATTTGCTGCAAATAAAGTTACTTTGAGGGACAACTCCACCTTGTGTGTCTATTTTTGACTTACCAAGGAGTAAATTCAAGTACGTTTGTTGGTTCAGTTACAGGTTCTGTGACAGTAAGTAGCTTCTAAAACTATCTTGGCTAGCATGAGTTCATCTGTATGGTTGGAAGTGTTATTTCCTATCACAATAATAATTAACATTTGTTTAATGTTAATTCTGAGACTTTATCTAAAGCACTCAGAATTTTTTAAATGAACAGTTTTAAAACTTAAAACTTATTAAAATGTTATTTCATCAAGCCTAAACATCAACCATGAAAAGAAAAATCCATCAACTACCACCACATCATAGGTTGCAAACTGATTCCATTTCTACACTTGTAATCAGCATTGTATAGAAATAATTTGAACATCTAAACAAAAATTACAACATACACCAAAACAGTGTATGGATTTGAACTAACTCCCAAATCATCATTTTTGCTGCCGTAATAAAACTTCCATTGAAAACATTAACAATCGAACAGCAACCTATAAGGATTGCTGTGTTTTCCTCTCCTAGGGAGATCTAGTGGTCATCTTTTTTTTTTTTTTTCCACTTCAAAGAAAGGAACATACATAATATTTTTGGCTGAACACTTTTCTTACTCTTAATTTAGCTCAGTATATTTGGCTGCTGTATAAAAAGGCTTTGAATGACAAACATAACTATAAGCTATATTTTCTCCAAGAAATATAGGTTTTCACGACCCACCAAATCTACCCCACATCTCTGCTATTCTTTACAGCTATACCCTTGAATACAGCTGTTTACACTCCAAGTCTCCGTTTCTCTTGACCATCCCCTTTAGAACCCACTCCAATTTGAATTTGTTATTACCAACATCACTCTTCACAATATCAACTTTTAATAATTTATTTGATTTTTTGGGATATTTATTAAACTTTCATTTTTCTTGATTTGGGGACAGCTTTTATCGATTGGTTCTCATCTTACCTCCCTGACTTCCCCTTTTGGGGTTCTTTTGCAGGTTACTTCTCACATTCCTGAATTTTAAATTAATTGAAAGTCTCAGTGTTTCATTTTTTGATATCTTCTAACCTTTATTTACATTGCTTTAATTCCACAGAAGATTCCACCCCATCCAAGGTCTTTAAATATTGTCTAAATCCTGGTAATCCTCACATTGTCTTGTATCCCAGCCCTCTTCTCTAAACTCTAGATTAACATATCCAAATGCCTGCTCAACCTCTCCATGTCAGGAGGCAGTTGCAGTTGGATATAATTAAAAATAGACTCTATTTTCTAAAAGATACAAAAATGTATATCAAGTTGGCTTCAAAATTTATGCATGAGTTAGTTCTCCACCAATCTGCCAATGACCATCCCTAATCTCAATTAGAGTTGGTCTTTGTGTATCCTGTCTCATTGTGCTGAAGAGTTACATCCATCATGCTGTGAAGAGGTTGTAAGTCAAAGCAGGATGCCTTTACATTAAACTATTTGTTATGAGCCTCCAAGTGGCTAATTTATGTTTAAGCCTTTTTTCATATTTTTGTTAAGGAGGATCTCTGAGAAGTATTTCATAGTGTTAAAATAATGACCTGTAAAACACCAGTGGATGTAAGTGTAATAAAAAATTTTCAGTACAGAAATGTACGTATCAATTTAAAAAGTTGATGTTAAAATGATTTGTGACTAGATCTGAAGTAAATTTGATTTATCTACTTCACTTATTTTTTCTTTTATAATGGAAAGCCAGGAAGCATTTGAAATAATTGCTAATACCATGGTTTTCTTCCATTTACTGGTCCCTCAAGAAATACCAGTAAAGTCATATATTGATCAGGATTTTTATCGTTATTAAAAATTACAAATGAAGGGGCCTGATTTAAATATGCTATATAATAATTCTACTAATCTAGTATTTCCATTCTTGTCATAATTTTTAAAATTTGGAACTTTACCCCTATCTGTAAGAAAAAAGGCACAGCACAACTAACATGTGGATGATTACTTGGAAAACTATTATAAAATAGATACAGTCAAAAAAAAGTGTTTTCTGTCATGAATTTTTCAGTTTGGACATAATAGAATTTATAAGCTATCAAAACACTACAGAAAGGAATTATACAACTTTGACTTTGAGAATTAAAAGAATCTTACTAATTGATCATTCATAGCTCTCAATATCCGCCAGATATCCAGTCCCCAAATCCCTCATTTCCTTGAGTTAGAGTACTAGACTATCACTTTGGTTAAGCATTACCCCAGAAAGTGGAACCCATTTGTCAGGAAGGATTCAAGGACCTTCACTTCAATGCACAGGAGATTTGGAATCAACATTGTTTTCTGATAATCCCACAGGGAACAGGAGTTCTAGATCTGAAGGAAAAATATTTTTCTCCCACGTTCCTGTGACTAAAGTTCTACCTTTTACTTAATTTCTGGTAACTGGATTTCTACTTTATTCCTTTATGTTTGAGCCCAGTCTTAATAACCTATTTGCCAGGTTCTGCTTTCTATTTCTGGAGTTCCTCAATGCCCTTCCCAACCCCTCTCTTTTTCACCAAGGTATTGAGCTCTAAACCCCAATTCAGGCAAAAACATATTATCTGTAGTATATTTCCCAGACCCTAACTGCCCTTTTGCCTACCTAATTTGGTCATAATCAATTTATCTGATTAAAAATAATTACTATTTTTACAATGACTATGCCAAGGTTTTGTGTCATTGAGCCAGCCTGATCCTGTGCTCCAGGAATCTTCATGAAAGTAATTCAATATTGGATCAGAGTTCTTTAAAGAGGTTAACTGTGCTCACCTTGCACCATAATAAGTGATTAGCAGAAAGTGCCATAGAATAATGAATAGACCGTGAACGTAGCATAAGAATCCAAACCTAGTTGTCAGGTCAAGTATCTCACAGCCCTCATGAGAGGGGATATGGGAAGAGATTTTTTTTTTCTCATGCTTGTTTACTGAAGAGTGCCAGGCCATGATACAGCTGAATATTTTAAAATACCTTCACAGAAGGTATTTAATTAATAATACCTTCTGTGAAGGTATTTAATTAATAATTAATTTAATTAATTAAATACCTTCATAGAGACTCCCAACTAAGGTTTTCAGGTAACAACCCTCCTAGAATCTATGACATTTTGAACACACACACACACACACACACACACACACAGCCACTTAAATTTTAAAGCATTTATATTAGGTCCACAGTAGAAACAGTTCACTGAATTTCTATGGAGGCTCTTTATCTCAATATTCTGTCTTTAAAAACATTCATTGCAAAAACCAAACTCTAAGAGGACCCGACGCCAGAGGACCCAAATAATCAAAATCACAAATCAAAGAGGAGCAATAATAACCAATACCACAGAAATACAAATAAATTTAAGAGAATATTAAGAAACTTTGTATGTTAACAATATGGACAACCTAGAAGAAATGAATAAATTCTCAGAAACATATAACCTACCAAAACTGAAGCAGGAAAAAATAGAAAATTGGAACAGACCAATTAGAAGCGGTGAAATTGAATCAGTAATAAAACAAAAATAAAAAAAAAAAAAAACAGAAAAACAAACCTCCGAACAAACAAAAGTCCAGGACCAGATGACTTCACAGGTAAATTCTACCAAGCATTTAGGGGCGCCTGGGTGGCTCAGTCGTTAAGCGTCTGCCTTCGGCTCAGGGCGTGATCCCGGCATTATGGGATCGAGCCCCACATCAGGCTCCTCCGATATGAGCCTGCTTCTTCCTCTCCCACTCCCCCTGCTTATGTTCCCTCTCTCGCTGGCTGTCTCTATCTCTGTCAAATAAATAAATAAAATCTTAAAAAAAAAAAAAAATTCTACCAAGCATTTAAAGAAAAGTCAATACCTATTCTTCTCAAACTATTCCAAAAAATAGAAGAGGAAGGAAAACTTCCAAATTCATTCTATGAGGCTAGTAGTACCCTGACACCAAAACCCAAATAAAGACACTACACCTACACCCACACACACACACACCCACACACACACAGAACTACAAGGCAATATCTCAAGCGAACACAGAGTCAAATATCCTCAACAAAAGCAAACTGAATCCAACAATACACTAAAAAATCATTCACCATTATCAAGTGGTATTTATTCCCAGGGTGCAAGAGTGATACAATATTTGCAAATCAATGTGATACATCACATCAATAAAAGGAAGGATAAAAACTATATGATCACTTCAATAGATGCAGAAAAAGCATTTGACAAAGTACGACACCCATTCATGAGGGAACCTCAACCAAGTAGATCTAGAGAAACACACCTCAACATAGTAAAGGCCTTATTTGAAAAACCCACAGCGAACATCATACACAATGGAGAAAAACTGAGAGCTCTTCACCTAAGATCAGGAACAAGACATGGATGTCCACTCTCCCCACTTTTATTTAACATAGTACTGGAACTCCTAGCCATAGCAATCAGACAACAAAAAGAAATAAAAGGTATCCAAACTGGTAAAGAAGTAGTAAAACTTTCCCTATTTGCAGATGACAGGATAATATACTGCAAAAACCCAAAAGACTCCACCAAAAACTACTAGAACTGATAAATGGATTAATCAAGCTACAGGACACAAAATCAATGTGCAGAAATCTGTTGCATGCCTACACACTAATAATGAAGTAACAGAAGGAGAAACGAAGAAAAAAAATCCCATTTACAATTATACCAAAAGTAATAAAATACCTAGGAATAAACTTAACCGAAAAGGTGAAAGACTTCATTCTGAAAACCATACAACACTCATGAAAGAAATACAAGATGACACAAAGAAATAGAAAGATATTCCATGCTCATGAACTGGAAGAACAAATATTGCTAAAATGCCCATACCACCCAAAGCAATCTACACATTTAAATGAATCCCTGTCAAAACACTAACAGCATTTTTTACAGAACTACAAGAAACTATCCTAAAATTTGTATAGAACCACGAAAGACCCTAAATAGACAAAACAGTCTTGAAAAAGACAAAGAAAACTGGAGGTATCACAATTCCAGACTTCAAGTTACATTACAAAATCTGTAATGTAGTAATCAAAATAGTGTAGTAATCTGTAGTAATCACATCTGTAGTAATCAAAATAGTGTAGTACTATCACAAAAATAGACACACAGATCAATAGAAGAGAACAGAAAACCCAGAAATAAACTCATGATTATATGGTCAATTAATCTTTGACAAAGGAGGCAAGAATATACAATGGGAAAAAGATAGTCTCTTTAACAAATGTTGGAAAAACTGGACAGCCACATGCAAAAAATGAAACTGGACCATTTTCTTACACCATACACAAAAATAAAACCAAAATGGATTAAAGGCCTAACTATGAGATCTGAAACCATAAAAATCCTAGAAGAGAACACAGGCAGTAATTTCTCTGACATTGGCTATAGCAACTTTTTTTTTTTTTTAAAGATTTTACTTATTTATTTGACAGAAAGAGAGACAGCCAGAGAGAGAGGGAACACAAGCAGGGGGAGTGGGAGAGGAAGAAGCAGGCTCATAGCGGAGGAGCCTGACGTGGGGCTCGATCCCATAACGCCGGGATCACGCCCTGAGCCGAAGGCAGACGCTTAACCGCTGTGCCACCCAGGCGCCCCTATAGCAACATTTTTTATATGTCTCCTAAGGCAAGGGAAATACAAGCAAAACTAAACCATTGGGACTATATCCAAATAAAAAGCTTCTGCACAGCAAAAGAAATTATCAACTAAACTAAAAGGCAACCTATGGAATGGGAGAAAATATTCACAAATGACATATCCATTAAAGGATTAGTATCCAAAACAAAAAAAAACTTACAGGACTCAACCCCCTAAAATTAAATAATCCAATTAAAAAATGGACAGAAGATATGAACAAACAGCTCTCCAAAGAAGACATACAGATGGCCAACAGACATATGAAAAGATGTTCAACATCATTCATCATCAGGGAAATGCAAATAAAAACCACAATGAGGTATCACCTCACACCTATCAGAATGGCTAAAATCAAAACACGCAAGAAACAACAAGAGCTGGCAAGGATGTGGAGAGAAAGGAACCTTGGTGCACTGCTGGTGGGAATGCAAACTGAGGCAGCTACCGCAGAAAACAGTATGAAGTTTCCTCAAAAAGTTAAAAATAGAACTACCCTATGATCCAGTTCTGGATCACTATTGGATATTTACCCCAAAAATAAAAAACACTAATTTGAAGGGATACACGTACCCCTATGTTTAATGCAGTATTATTTACAATAACCTAATTATGGAATCAGCCCAGGTGTCCATTGATAGATGAACGGATAAAGAAAATGTGGTATATACACACAACAGAATATTATTCAGTCATAAAATACAATGAAATCTTGCCATTTGTAATGACAAGAATGGTGCTAGAGAGTATAATGCTAAGCAAAATAAGTCAGTCAGAGAAAGACAAATACCATGCGATTTCACTCATATATGAAATTTAAGAAACAAATGAGCAAAGGAAACAAAAAGAGAGAGAAACCAAGAAACAGATTCTTAACTATAGAGAACAAACTGATGGTTATCAGAGGGGAGGTAGGTAGGGGGATGGATAAAATAGGCGATGGGGATTAAAGAGTACACTTTTCATGATGAGCACTGGGTAATGTACAGACCCGGAAAAAAAAAAAAATTGGGTAAGGGTATGGCACTAATAGCTACAACCTTCCAAAACAGGAATGAGACATACCTAATATTTTGAGTATTTTTATCATTAAAATTTTACAAATGAAAGAGATAAGAGATCCTTTATAAGAGACTGCTATCAAGACTGCCTTCATGGCACTGGTACAATACTCCAGTGAGCTGTAATTGGTACTCATCGACCCCCACATTTTTTAACCATATGTACAAATCTATTTCCTGTCCTCAAAAATCTTTCTCTTTCAGTTTTCTTTCATTTTCAAATTTCTCCATATCTACCAAGTCACCTTTTGATTCTCTCTTTTTCCCACCTCTCTCAGGTTTTCTCCATCACAATGTACTGCATAGAGAATTCATCTCTGACACAAAAGTAAAACCCTCTCCAAATGGTTCTATAAACTTATTAACATCTGACATTCCAAGGTGCTAGGGAGACGCTGGTTTCCAGAAATATCTGGACACACTCCTTGGATATAGTTCATGAGAAAAAACCTGAGAGTCAAGAAAATGTGAATTAATAGGTCATTGTTATGGATCTGAACACACATAAATCAATAATCTGGAGATGAACACAGTATGGAGAAACAGGCAGGTGATGGCACTTAAGAGAACACATAAATGGAAAGCCAGTAAGGTGTACTAGAGTTGAGATCAAACTCAAAGAAGACAGGAGAAGAGCCAGAAGCTAGATTCTGATCATCTCTCCTCTTTACATGCCATCTTGTAATGTTTCTCTTATGCATGGAGTGAAGTCAAGGGTAAAAACTCAAAACTTAGAATTTTCTAAAACAAAATGCTATAATTTTCCAGTCACGTCATTTATTTGTTAATCCAAATGAAATATCAAGATGTCTTCCGCATCATTTTAGGGAATGTAGTCAAAGATCAACCTTTATATACCTGCCACCTTAAACACTCTTCTAAACTCCCGTAGTTCCATGTTTAGGGGGTTAAAATAAGTATGAAGAGATTTAAACTATGTATTAACTAAGCCTGTTATGCAGAATAAATAATATTTTATTAAACCTCTACAGAAATTCTCCTCTAAAGTAATGATTGGCTAGTTCCTAATCAGTGAATTTGATCTCAGTATATCTTTCCTTTGATCGCATTTGCTGTTGACCTCCAAATGTCAGCACAAGATTTCCTTCTTCCTGACCCCAACTAAGAGGCTTTGGTCTTCTTGACCTCCATTCAGGTCTGATCCTGGTCTAATAATTAGACTCAGAGTTCTTTTATTTTACATATTAATCTCGAATTTTCTTTAAACTGTGATTAATCCTATGACAGTTCTTCAGTATTAAAATTCTATACATGCCCAATCAGAACAGTGAACATAAATGATTTTAGTGACTACACCAAAGGAATAGTTGCAAATATTTTGATAGCATGAAGTATTTCATTTCTCACCAATGTGCTAGAGCTAATATAAAAAGTATAGGACACGGATGCCACTTTAATAAAAACACAGAGAGATTACATAAAACTACCTAACTTTTCTATAGTTTAATTTCTTACTTTGGCCATTTACTTTACCATACACGTGATAAGAAAAAGAAAACACTGCAACCTGAGATTTCAACCTAATCTCTTTTCACATGAGAGTTCTGTTGAAAAAATATCTGAAAAGACAATTCATGATTTAGGCAAAAGGCTGCATTTTGCTCAGAACTTTCATTCCCTCATTCAAAAAGATTTTCATGGAAAGAGAGCTATGATGGTGAGACTTTGCATTTTAATTATGTCTTACTCTTTATCACAGCGTATTTTTATCAGAAAGTGGCATTTACTGATTTTGAGATACTTCTTTCTCTTTTTTTTTTTTTGTTTTTTTTGTGGGTTGTTTTGTGTGTGTGTGTGTGTGTGTGTGTGTTTTTGTTTTTGTTTTTTTTTTTTTGCAATATTACCTGCACTTTTAGGGCTTCTAACTTATCTAGGATATTCTACACCAGTAAAGGCAATGGACTTGTGTTTGCTTAGGAGCCATTCCCATTATAAAATCTATTACTAAATATTTCTGTACTACTTCTTTATTTGATCAAGTTACTGAATCTTTTCATTTTAACAATCTGGAAGAATTTCCCATTGTAGGATTTTTCTATCAGTACCCTTTGGAAGTGTTACACCTCCCTGGCTTTATATTTGCTATTCCACAGGAGTGTCAAAAGCAATCTGAGGGCCAGCAAATGAGGGAGTCCATTGTGTATAGTTATGAGTTCTTCATTTTCTATCCTGTCAAGTCCCTGCTTAGTTGTTTTGCATTCTCTTATTGTCCTCCTGGTATTTTCAGTTTTATTTCAGTTTATTCCTCTGTGGATCTTTTTAAAAGAGTTAGACATTAAATTAAATGCTTTATACTTTATTCCACATAGAGTTCATCTCATTTTTTAGCTATCCTTTCATATTTTCAGTTTTATTTTATATATATATATATATATATATATATAT
>NW_024424119.1:16490030-16516804 GCF_017311325.1 Ursus maritimus | reverse complement strand
TATATATATATATATATATATATATATATCCTCAAAACTAGAACTAGATCAGCAATTTGAAATGTTTTCTTTAGAAGATTTTTAAATGTTTCTTATTACTTATTTTTTTAACTTATTTCTAAGAATAAAGTCCTATTTTAAGTACTCTTTTTATGAAGTGTAAAGACTGAGTGGGTAGTTTGTGAGTCTTTGCGTTAGGTAACCACATCTCTATGCAGATAAAATTAAAGCCATGATAACACCTAGTTCATTTCACTCCATTTATACCTGGTCTTTAAAAGCATCAAACTCTCTAATAAATTTTCCAAAATGTTCTAGTCCTCTCAAGTGAATTACCTTAGGTTGATTTGTGAAGAAGTCCTATTGGCTACCACGTGTCATCTAACACAAGTAGTCCAGAACACTGCTGGACCTATTGACTGATATTCCATAAACAATCCAATACTAATTTAGATTGAGCTTGCATTTTCAAGTTGAGGTCACTTGGAAATAATAAACAAATGGAATAATCTATTTTTCAAAGAGAGTATGGTAATTTCAGATCCATTTCCAGAATTATGTTTAACACTGCCTCTTAGAGACTGGTGGGAAAATATCTACACAAAGAGGCAATAAATTTCTTAAGTCCCTGTCTCCAAAAGATAAATATTTTATAAAATCCCTTCCACTGATTTGACTGGGAAGATTCCCATTAGTGCAAACATCAAGCTGTGTTGTGATAGTTTGCTCCTTCATTTAATAGAGCTAAATATACATTCTACCCCCACTGACTACTGAGCCAAAGCACAGACCAGTCAAAATCAGCAAGCCATTCAAAATAAGATCATGCAAGCAGATTCATCCTAAATTGGGCATAAAATTATTACATTTTAGGAATATTAGATACTGCTAAAGCATCCTTTGGGAATGAGAGTGGACACCAAAAACCAAAACATATATGTTGATGGTTATTTTGTTTTTAGAATCTTGATTTTCAGCTCAATTTATTTCTTCACATTACATAAGGCTTGATTTCCTAGGGGAGTTGGCAATCAGTAGACTGCCAAATAATACTCCTTAATAAGACTTGGCACTGGTGTTTCTAAATATAATATGTATATATAAATGCTCACCCTTTCAAGAAAAATCTAATATCTTTTTTAGAAGTTCAGACTCTTTATATAAACTGTCCAGAGAATGTTTGAATTTTATTATTTTGTATTTTTCTTACTTTTTTCAAATTTTAATATAAATTCTCATAGTTAACATACAGTGTAATATTAGTTTCAGGTATACAATATAGTAATACAACACTTCCTTATAACACCCAGTGCTCATCACAACAAGTGCACCCCTTAATCCCTACCACCTATTTAACCCAGCCACGTAACATCTCCATTCTGGTAACCATCAGTTTGTTCTCTACAGTTAGTAAGCTAAATTTCATTGTTCTGGACGAAGGTGCTCTGAAGATCTAATAAATTATACCAAACAGAAAAGTACTCAGACTCATTTTTTTTCAGACTCTCATTTTTTTTAAACCATAAGAGACTCTTTTTTTTTTTTTTTTAAGATTTTATTTATTAAAAAAGAGTACTTACTAGGAGGAGTTAAGATGGCGGAGGAGTAGGAGACACCGTTTTCAGCCGGTCCCCTGAGTCGAGCTGGATAGGTACCAGACCAGCCTAAACAACCACGGAACCAGCCTGAGACGCAGGAAGATGCATCTGGATCTCTACAAATGAACATCTCCAGCGCTGAGTATTGAGAAAGTGCGAGCGGGGAGCCATGAAACTGTGCAGAGATATCCAGAAGATAAATGGAAGGGGGAGGGAGCCGCCGCTGTCGGGCCCGGGAAGCGTAGCCACTTGCACGGGGAGCGGGGCGGCTCGTGGTCGGCACCCTTAAAAACAGCAGACTGAGACCGGGAGATCCGGAAGCGCGCGCGGGGCGGACCGGGTGCGCGTGCCACCAGGCATCTCGCGGAACACCGGAATCCCGGTGCGCTCACTGGATCCAGACTGAGACCGGGAGATCCGGAGGATGGCGGCGAGAAACACAAAGGACAGAGACGCTACGCCCTGGAAGTGTGGGCTGGATCACCGAGTTGGTGCGCACATCCCGGGACGCTGCAGGTTTGAGCAGCACCAACAGAAACAGAGTTAAAGTGGCCAGAACATTAGTAGAGAACGGGCCGCAATCCTTCTGTTCCGTGACAGAGGCTGAAATTTGGCCGCTGCTGCTCTGACTCTCAGAAGAGGCACAGCAAACCGCCAGGGAAAGCCGCCAGAGAACAAAAGCCTGGAAATACCGGCTCAGAGAGTGCCCATCCCCATCCTCCCTCGCAGGGGACACGGAGACTCTACCCAAACAGGGTTGCCTGAGTATTGGCGCGGCAGGCCCCTCCCCCAGAACACAGAAGGCAGGCTGAAAAATCAAGAAGCCCACAACCCGGGCGCCTGGGTGGCGCAGTCATTGAGCGCCTGCCTTCGGCTTAGGGCGTGATCCCGGCGTTCCGGAAAGGAGTCCCTCATCGGGCTCCTCCGCTGGGAGCCTGCTTCTTCCTCTCCCACTCCCCTGCTTCTGTTCCCTCTCTCGCTGGTTGGCTGCCACATAAATAAATAAATAAAATCTTTAAAGAAGAAGCCCACATCCCTAAGATCCCTATAAAACAAGGGGCACGGCCTGGGACCCAGTCAATAATTTGGGCTCTGGAAACCCCGCAACCTCTCTTCATCAGAATGACAAGAAGGAGAAGCCCCCCCCAGCAAAGAAAAGACAGTGATTCTGTGGCCTCTGCCACAGAAATAATGGATATGGATGTAACCAAATTATCAGAAATGGAATTCAGAGTAACGATGGTCAAAATGATGAGTAGAATTGAAAAAACTATTAACGAAAAGGTTACTGAGAATATAGAATCCCTAAGGACAGAAATGAGAGCGAATCTGACAGAAATTAAAAATTCTATGAGCCAAATGCAGGCAAAACTAGAGGCTCTGACGGCCAGGGTCGCAGAAGCAGAGGAACGGGTTAGTGAATTGGAGGATGGGTTAATAGAGGAAAAAATGAAAATAGAAGATGGTCTTAAAAAAATCCACGCCCACGAATGTAGGTTACGGGAGATTACTGACTCAATGAAACGATCCAATGTTAGAATCATCGGCATCCCCGAGGGGGTGGAGAAAAACAGAGGTCTAGAAGAGATATTTGAACAAATTGTAGCTGAAAACTTCCCTAATCTAGCAAGGGAAACAAACATTCGTGTCCAAGAGGCAGAGAGGACCCCTCCCAAGCTCAACCACGACAAACCTACGCCACGTCACGTCATAGTGCAATTCGCAAATATTAGATGCAAGGATACAGTATTGAAAGCGGCCAGGGCAAAGAAATTTCTCACGTACCAAGGCAAAAGCATCAGAATTACGTCAGACCTGTCTACACAGACCTGGAATGAGAGAAAGGGTTGGGGGAGCATATTTAAAGCTCTTTCAGAGAAAAACATGCAGCCAAGGATCCTTTATCCAGCAAGGCTGTCATTCAGAATTGATGGAGAAATAAAGACATTTCAGAATCGCCAGTCACTAACCAATTTTGTAACCACGAAACCAGCCCTACAGGAGATATTACGGGGGGTTCTATAAAAGTAAAAAGGCCCCAAGAGTGATACAGAACAGAAAGTCACAGCCAATACAAACAAAGACTTTACTGGCAACATGGCAACATTAAAATCATATCTCTCAGTAATCAGTCTTAATGTAAATGGTTTGAACCATCCCATAAAACGCCACAGGGTTGCAGATTGGATAAAAAGAAATGACCCATCCATTTGCTGTCTACAAGAGACTCATTTCGAACCCAAAGATGCATTCAGACTGAGAGTAAGGGGATGGAGTACCATCTTTCACGCAAATGGACCTCAAAAGAAAGCTGGGGTAGCAATTCTCATATCAGATAAATTGGATTTTAAACTACAGACTATAGTTAGAGATGCAGAAGGGCACTATATTATTCTTAAGGGAAGTATTCAACAAGTGGATATGACAATTATAAATATATATGCCCCCAACAGGGGAGCAGCAAGATACACAAGCCAACTCTTAACCAGAATAAAGAGACATATAAATAAAAATACATTAATAGTAGGGGACCTCAACACTCCACTCTCAGAAATAGACAGAACACCCTGGCAAAAACTAAGCAAAGAATCAAAGGCTTTGAATGCCATACTCGACGAGTTGGACCTCATAGATATATATAGAACACTACACCCCAGAACCAAAGAATACTCATTCTATTCTAATGCCCATGGAACATTCTCAAGAATAGACCATGTTCTGGGACACAAAACAGGTCTCAACCGATACCAAAAGATTGAAATTATCCCCTGCATATTCTCAGACCACAACGCTCTGAAATTGGAACTCAACCACAAGGAAAAATTTGGAAGAAACTCAAACACTTGGAGACTAAGAACCATCCTGCTCAGGAATGACTCGATAAACCAGGAAATCAAAAATCAAATTAAACAATTTATGGAGACCAATGAGAATGAAAATACAACAGTCCAAAACCTATGGGATACTGCAAAGGCAGTCCTAAGGGGGAAATACATAGCCATCCAAGCCTCACTCAAAAGAATAGAAAAATCTAAAATGCAGTTTTTATATTCTCACCTCAAGAAGCTGGAACAGCAACAGAGGGACAGGCCTAATCCACGCACGAGGAAGCAGTTGACCAAAATTAGAGCTGAAATCAATCAAGCAGAAACCAGAAGTACAGTAGAGCAGATCAACAGGACTAGAAGCTGGTTCTTTGAGAGAATCAATAAAATTGACAGACCACTGGCAAGACTTATCCAAAAGAAAAGAGAAAGGACCCAGATTATTAAAATTATGAATGAAAAAGGAGAGGTCACGACGAACACCATTGAAATTGGAAGGATTATTAGAAATTTTTATCAACAGCTATATGCCAATAAACTAAGCAATCTGGAAGAGATGGAATCCTTCCTGGAAACCTATAAACTACCAAGATTGAAACCGGAAGAAATTGATTCCTTAAACAGGCCAATTAATTATGAAGAAATTGAGTCAGTGATAAACAACCTTCCAAATAACAAAACTCCAGGCCCGGACGGTTTTCCTGGGGAATTCTACCAAACATTCAAAGAAGAAATAATACCTATTCTCCTAAAGCTATTTCAAAAAATAGAAACAGAAGGAAAGCTACCAAACTCATTCTATGAGGCCAATATTACCTTGATCCCCAAACCAGGCAAAGACCCCCTCAAAAAGGAGAATTACAGACCGATTTCCCTAATGAATATGGACGCCAAAATCCTCAACAAGATACTTGCTAATAGAATCCAACAGTACATTAAAAGGATTATCCATCACGATCAAGTGGGATTCATACCTGGGATGCAAGCGTGGTTCAATATTCGCAAATCAATCAGCGTGATACATCATATCAACAAGAAAAGACTCAGGAACCATATGATCCTCTCAATCGATGCCGAAAAAGCATTTGACAAAATACAGCATCCTTTCCTGATTAAAACCCTTCAGAGTGTAGGAATAGAAGGTACATTTCTCAATCTCATAAAAGCCATCTATGAAAAGCCTACTGCAAATATTATTCTCAATGGGGAAAAGCTGGAAGCCTTTCCCTTAAGATCAGGAACTCGACAAGGATGCCCACTCTCGCCACTATTATTCAACATAGTACTAGAAGTCCTTGCAACAGCAATCAGACGACAAAAAGGGATCAAAGGTATTCAAATTGGCAAAGAAGAAGTCAAAATGTCTCTCTTTGCAGATGACATGATACTCTATATGGAAAACCCAAAAGAAGCCACTCCCAAACTATTAGAAGTTATAGAGCAATTCAGTAACGTGGCGGGATACAAAATCAATGCTCAGAAATCAGTTGCATTTCTATACACGAATAACGAGACCGAAGAAAGAGAAATTAGGGAATCCATCCCATTTACAATAGCACCAAAAACCATACGTTACCTTGGAATTAACTTAACCAGAGACATAAAGGACCTATATTCTAGAAACTATAAATCACTCTTGAAAGACATTGAGGAAGACATAAAAAGATGGAAAGATATTCCATGCTCATGGATTGGAAGAATTAACATAGTTAAAATGTCCATGCTACCCAGAGCAATCTACACTTTCAATGCTATCCCGATCAAAATACCGAGGACATTTTTCAAAGAACTGGAACAAATAGTCCTTAAATTTGTATGGAAACAGAAAAGGCCCCGAATCTCCAAGGAACTGTTGAAAAGGAAAAACAAAGCTGGGGGCATCACAATGCCGGATTTCGAGCTGTACTACAAAGCTGTGATCACAAAGACAGCATGGTACTGGCACAAAAACAGACACATAGACCAATGGAACAGAATAGAGAGCCCAGAAATGGACCTTCGGCTCTTTGGGCAACTAATATTTGATAAAGCAGGAAAAAACATTCAGTGGGAAAAAGACAGTCTCTTCAATAAATGGTACTGGGAAAATTGGACAGCTATATGCAAAAGAATGAAACTTGACCACTCTCTCACACCATACACAAAAATAAACTCCAAATGGATGAAAGACCTCGATGTGAGACAGGAATCCATCAAAATTCTAGAGAAGAACATAGGCAGCAACCTCTACGACATCGGCCAAAGCAACCTTTTTCATGACACATCCCCAAAGGCAAGAGAAACAAAAGATAAAATGAATTTATGGGACTTCATCAAGATTAAAAGTTTCTGCACAGCCAAGGAAACAGTCAGAAAAACTAAGAGGCAGCCCACGGAATGGGAGAATATGTTTGCAAATGACACTACAGATAAAGGACTGGTCTCCAAGATCTACAAAGAACTTCTCAAATGCAATACACGAGAAACAAATAAACAAATCAAAAAATGGGCAGAAGATATGAACAGACACTTTTCCAATGAAGACATACAAATGGCTAACAGACACATGAAAAAATGTTCAAAATCATTAGCCATCAGGGAAATTCAAATCAAAACCACACTGAGATACCACCTTACGCCAGTTAGAATGGCAAAAATAGACAAGGCAAGAAACAACAATTGTTGGAGAGGATGTGGAGAAAGGGGATCCCTCCTACATTGTTGGTGGGAATGCAAGTTGGTACAGCCACTCTGGAAAACAGTGTGGATGTCCCTTAAAAAGTTAAAAATTGAGCTACCCTATGATCCAGCCATTGCACTACTGGGTGTTTACCCCAAAGATACAGACGTAGTGAAGAGAAGGGCCATGTGCACCCCAATGTTCATAGCAGCAATGTCCACAATAGCTAATTCGTGGAAGGAGCCGAGTTGCCCTTCAACAGATGACTGGATTAAGAAGTTGTGGTCCATATATACAATGGAATATTACTCAGCTATCAGAAAGAACGAGTTCTCAACATTTGCTACAACATGGACGGCACTGGAGGAGATAATGCTAAGTGAAATAAATCAAGCAGAGAAAGACAACTATCATATGATTTCTCTCATCTATGGAACATAAGAACTAGGATGATCGGTAGGGGAAGAAATGGATAAAGAAAGGGGAGGTAATCAGAAGGGGGAATGAAACATGAGAGACTATGTATGGACTATGAGAAACAAACTGAGGGCCTCCGAGGAGAGGGGGGTGAGGGAATGGTATACACCGGTGATGGGTAGTAAGGAGGGCACATATTGCATGGTGCACTGGGTGTTATACACAACTAATGAATCATCGAGCCTTACATCGGAAACCGGGGATGTACTGTATGGTGACTAACATAATATAATAAAAAATCATTAAAAAAAAAAAAGATTTTATTTATTTATTTGACAGAGAGACAGCCAGCGAGAGAGGGAGCACAAGCAGGGGGAGTGGGAGAGGAAGAAGCAGGCTGATGAAGGGCTCGATCCCAGAACACCAGAATCACGCCCTGAGCCAAAGGCAGCCACTTAACGACTATGCTACCCAGACGCCCCCAGACTCTCATTTTTAAGTACAGAATGTTGTTTCCTGGGGCACCTGAGTGGCTCAGTTGTTAAGCGTCTGCCTTCAGCTCAGGTCATGATCCCAAAGTTCTGGGATCGAGCCCCGCTTTGGACTCCCTGCTCCGTGGGAGGCTGCTTCTCCCTCTCCCAACTCCCCCTGCTTGTGTTACCTCTCTGGCTGCCTCTCTCTCTGTCAAATAAATAAATAAAATCTTAAAAAAAAAAAAAAAAAGAATGTTGTTTCCTATGAAAAGTAAAATGAGGAGATATTATCCTAATTATACAGTGGCATTTACTTTCTTATAATAGTCTGATATTTAACTGACAATGCAGAAGTGCTGACCGGCTCTCTCTTTCAAACCTCCCCACCCAAAAAAAAAAAAAAAAAAAAAAATTCAAATTTGTCCTGTACGCTGAGCTTATAGTTGAAGCTAAATGGCCTATAAATATCACTGTCTTGGTTTTATGGAAGTTTAGGCTGTACAGAAACAATGGTTTTCTAGACATCAATTTATAGGCTCTTGAATTGGAAGGGATAGCCTACATCCTTTTGATGTATGATGAACCTGAGGTCCTAAAACAACGAGGTACTTCTGCTAGGACCTTGGCAGGGCAATATGGAGAAGTGAGTTTAAGTTCTGTCTCCATTAAATTCTGTTAGATTTTGACAGGCTGTATTATATCTGTTAGCCTCAGTTTTCCCTCACTTATAAAATGAAAAAAAATTAAAGAAAACTGAAGCTAACAAATAGTAAACAGTCTCCTTCCTTAGTGTTATTTTAATAAAATTCAAATTAAAGCTTATATAAGCAACACACTATACAATAAATTTTAAATCCCTGTTACTGATTTCTGTGGTTCAAGCATGGATGTTATGAAAATTTCGTGATGAATTAATTTCTCTCCAGATTCTCGAAACTAAATATCCAACAATATACTCACCATCCCCAAGCAGATGCCCTGAAAGAACCTACCATGTGAGCCAAAAAGAACATAGAAATTTCCTTTAGGGGGAAAACACTGAGCCCATCCTGCAACACAAATTTCAATAGAAAATAATTCTAGCTCCCAATTTAAGTCAGAAACAGCAAAGTGCTGTTGGGTTGACCTCTTGAACATCTCTATAATTGGTACAATTTTTCTCTTTACAGACATTATCCTATCTAAATCAACTGCATTTATTACTTGAATTAATATCCCAATACCTAATAGGTAGTCCTATCCCCAGTTTTGCCCATTTTAACCCATTCCATAAAATATGGCTTGTATGTGCTTTCTAAAATGCAAATCTGATTATTTCACTGGCCTGCTTGAAATGGTAAAATAGGTCCACATTTCCTTTAGATAAAATCCAGTAGTTAATAGATACATATCGGTATGGACTTAATGTTTGTGTGCTTTCCCCACAAATTCATATGTTACAGCCCTAACACCCAATGCAATAGTATTAGGAAGTAGGGTCTTTTGGAGGTAATTAGGTTCAGATGAGGTCATGATGGTAGAGTTCCCATGATAGGATTAGTGTCCTTAGAGGAAGTGTAATAACACTACTAGGGCTTCCTGTCTCTGCTTGTGAGGACGCAGAGAGAATATAGCAGTCTGGAAATCACAAAGAGGGCTCTTCAACAGGTTCTAAATCTGCAAATCCTGATACTGGATTTCCTAGCCTCCAGAACTGTGAGGAATAGATGTCTATTGTTTAAGCCACGTAGTGTATGGCATAAGGTTAAAGCAGCCTTAGAAGACTAAGACAATAAATTGCACCAAGAAGTGGACATGTCACCGTGACAAATACCTAAAAATGTGGATGTGGCTTCGGACCTGGGTAATGGACAGAGACTGGAAGAGTGCTGTCTAAACAACCCCTCACTCCAAGCCATTAGTGAAAAGAGCACTCCAACATCCAGTAAATTGGTATGTGAGAGATGAAATTAGCCCTGAAGGCACAAGTAAATTGCAGAAATCAGTGAATCAGATCTCATACCATCTACCCCTGCTAAACTGCTTCTCAAATTCCATCTGTGGCATCATGGGGAGTACCTTATGTCCAGGTGACTAAGAAAGAAAGATTTCGGGCTCAGTTTGATGGGTGAAACTGTGTGATATGTGGAACTCCGTACAGCTATAGCACAACAGTCTTAGCCTTGGGTGGACCAGGAGGAGGACAGAGAAAGAAATTCTCCCAAAGGGTAGAACTTTCATCAGGGTACCTGGTTTTTCATTTTTACCTGAAAAGAGAGATGACCAAAGGCCCATTTCTACACTGATTTACAGCTGGTGGCTAAAGTTAGGCTGGGTGTTCAAGAACTTGGAATGAACATGATTGGAAAGTTGGTGACAAAGAGGTCTTATGTTGCCCGCACAGATTACTAACACAACCTTCCAAGTGGTCCTCCTATGTACAGTTTCATCCCATTCTAATCCAGTCTCTAAATTTAGCCTTAAAAAGATTTTAAAATTTCTATCTATTTCACTGCTCTACTTGAAATACTAAAAAGGCCTCCCATCTCTTTCTTCCTAAACTCTTTAACATAGCTTACATATTCTAACCACTTACTCTCTGACTGCAGTTTCTCTCTCGCCTTCCATATTATTACTTTCCATGGCAGGGGTGGGGGAGGCTATCGTCTCCATTTATTCATGATTATCCTTTCTTCTTGAAATCCCCTTGGTACATACCATCTTTAAATCACTTAAATACCAGTTTAGACATTATTTCCTCTGGGAAGATAATTAGATCCATCTTCCCATCTTCAGATAGACATGCCTTTTACATGTATTTATACTGTAGACTATATTTCTACATAACCATTCAAGTCTTATTCACGCTTCAGATTCTAGACTCAATTCTACAAGCAATAAAAAAGAATGGAGATATTTGTCCCTACAATCACTTCTGTTTCTTCTTCCTGTAATTAACTTCTTTCTAGAACAACTCAGAATTGCAGTGACATTTTTTTTCCCTAGTAGAGACTAGTGCAAAGTAAGCCTCATCATTTGGTTCTAACAAGCTAAACATTAAACAGTCCAACATCAGAACACTTCACAAAACTGAGTAAATCTTGGGTATCCATAGTCACCTTACTGAACATACACACTCCATTTGTAAGTGCATGTGTGCATGTGGAATATATATTATAGATACCATAAAATTTCAATGCTGAAAGGGACCTCAAAAGACACTCAGATCTATTCTTAATTTCAACAAAATGTCTTCCAAGTGATTGTGCATTTATGCTTTAACATCTCCAATCACTGAAAGCTCAACATCACTAAGACAATTCATTCCAATATTAATTATTTCTGACATAGAATAATCAATGGCATATCAGGTCAAAATTTCTCTCCTTATAGTTTTAACCTAGTTTTATTCAGTAAAGGCTGTATTTCCCAAATTCAATCCCTCTTACAATAGTCTTTTTAGTATTTAAAGGCAGTGATTGAGTTTTCCAGAACATCAGCCCTCTTTTCTAAGTATGTGTCTTCATATTGTACATATTAAACAATATATAGTAGCTTTGAAGAAAGAAAGGAAGAAAGAGGGGGGGGGAAGGGAGAAAGAGAGGATGTGGAGTGGGAGAGGGGCACACACAAAAGAAGAGAGTTGGCTCTTTACTTGAAAGAGAGGGTTAGAATAACTATATGTGGGGAAGAAAACAGTCTGGGGTATTCTTTGTTTTAATCATCCCAATTAAAAGACATTATGGCCATACAATTAAGGATGCAGAAATTTTCCTTGAGAAGTTAAATAAATAGCTACATATAAACTGGGTACAAGAAATCATTTGCTTTTCCTAAGAATAAAAAAAAAATAATTTTCAGATGAATCTCTATGTAATTTTTTTTTTTTTTTGCCATTGTCTTTGGTTTTCTTCTATAATTTCCCTCACAAGCAATTGCTATTAAATCTCCTTGAAATGCAACACTGGTAAATTTTAGAAAAGTAAAATCCAACAGCTTTTGGATATTTTCACCTTTCATTTTTGGAATTTGTTTGGGTGACTAAGGCAAGCAGATGCTTCTTTACATCATGTAAAGACTGAAGCAGATTCAAAGCTCAGTGCAAATGGCCCTGCATATTCATCATACTCTCTAGTTATAAATGGCAAAGGCAACAGTGATCATGTTGATTAGCAAGAGGCATCTGGTACTCAGGATCATTAAGAGGTTATGAGAATGTTCTAGGTGTCCTTGAGTCTAGAAAAATAAGATATGGTGAAAACAGACATAAACTGTCCATGAACAAAAAAATTCAACATCCATATTCATCTCAATCTCCTCTCATATACATTTATCAAAGGTGATATAAATTAATACATTTACTATGAAGTAACCAATGGTTGTTTACATATTTTGGCAATATTATTATGAAACAGGATGAGCCAAAGGAAGCTTAGCATGACTCATAAGGATTGCTATGTTATTGATTACAATGTTAAAAGGTGATGTCCAAAGAACAAGTCATGGAGTTAATCACTACCAAAAGACATTTTTGGTATCATAGACATAGGATTATATAGATACCCTATATAGAAAGAAAGCATTCATACCATTACTGCTTATTCTAGAAGTCCCAGTTTATCATAGAGAAACCTCTCCCAGAGTATTTAAATGAAGGAAAATCTCAGGGAAACCTGATGTTTTCTTTTATTTGAGAAAACCAGGAATTGTTGTATATAAAAGTGGCCAAACCACCATGGAATATGAACATGTAAATGGAGGAGGAAAGCAATATCTAGATACCATAAACTGGACTTTGCTCTTATTTATCCACTTTTTAAAGTTAATATTGAGGCCACAGCTAAATCAACTTGAATGTTTTTATACTCATTGGTAATACAGCAAACACAATCAGATTGATTATGTATTTTTAAGAGGTGTGAATATTCCTCATACACCCACTACTCCAAACACTGACCATTCATGATGCAGTCTTCTAAAGAGAAGAATATTAAGGAGGGCATGTATTGCATGGAGCACTGGGTGTTATATGCAAACAATGAATCATGGAACACTACATCAAAAACTAATGATGTACTGTATGGTGACTAACATAGCATAATAAAAAAACTTTAAAAAAAAGAATATATATGCCTCCACTTTATAAATAAATTATAAATTATAAATTTCTCTGCTTCTAATTTGATAATGAAATAGAAAGAGAAAAGATGCTTCTCCACTTATTAATTGAACTAAAGAAAGCATAAACATATGATTGGGTGAGAAAGATCTGTAGGCCAAGGTCAGCCCTTTTCTGAGATTCTGAGGCTAGACTATAATTTCAGTTGTCTTGCAGCTCTGTTTCTGTCCACCCATACTAAATTTTGGTGACCCACCTAAATAATCACCCAATTCTGACCTTAACTCCAAGCTCCATTTCATATCTCATGTACTCAACACCCTGAAGATATCCCTTTCATAATAATGTGAAAAAATATGTTATTGCATATGCCAAGCACTGTGCACACACAGTTTTATATAATCCTTATAACATCCTGTGAATGGGTATCATTAGCCCATTTTCCATAGTAAGAACAGAAACTCAAAAATGTTAAATAACTTAATATCCTACAAATTGTAAACCTAGGGTCTAGATCCAAATATGGTACTGTAAGACTCCACAGTACCATGCTTTATCTACTAGAGATCGAAGACAGTGATATGACTTACTTGTTTCACTGGGCCCCGGGTGTATACCTTATATCATGAGTAAAGAAAATTCTTCTATAAAGGGACATGGAGCAAATATTTTCAACTTTGTGGGGCAGATGATCTTCGACACAATTACTAAACTGCTGTTATAGCATAAAAGAGGCCATAAACAAATGAACATGGTTGTGTCTCCTTAAAATTTAATTTTAAGGAAAACTTAATTTTAAGGAAAAATTATCAGTGGGCCAGATTCGGCCATGGGATGTAGTTTTATGAACCTTGTCTCATACCATTTCATAAAATGTTCAGCTTGATAAGCAATCCACCAAAAATTATTTCATACAATAGAGTTTTCATCCAGAACATTACATGTGTTTTTATTCAGAACATACTATACATAACCCATGTGAGATCTCTCATTTATGATATCATATAAGCTTGGTCAACATCTAGAGTTAGCATGAAGGTCTCAATGCCATGTTTAGAATGAAACCTCAAACATAAATCAGAAACCCACACTCTTGACATGGATGGGGTCATGGGGCAGAGGCCATCCTCAGTGTATTTGAGGATAGTCTGGGAATCATTATCAGGCTTTCTCTTTATTAGCATACCCAAACTTCCTTATATTTTATAGCATGATATCCTGAAATTAAACTTCTCTATGTTAAAATGTCAAGGTAGAATGAGTAACATGATAGTATTCGGTCTGTGCTAAGAGAGAAAGAAAAATACGTGCATAACACATGTATGAATAGATATTTAAAAGACAAATTACATGTGGTTATATACTAACAATTGGAAACAAAAGTCTTTCGAAAATTTTTAGAGATGTTTATTGTTGTCAAATAAGAAAGGCATCTTCATCTGATGAAAATGATTCAGATACTTTGCCTTCAGAGCTGAAATATTTTGCAGAATAATTACCAGCCAAAGCAAGTGTTCCACTCAAAGGGAACTGACCTCAAGATGGCCACAAGGCTCCTGTTTCTCTCCGATCAACTGATTTTATGTTTACTCTTGTCCGTATAGTACCTGAGTTTGATATATGCCTTCATACTTATCATACCTTCAGATCTGCAGATATCACTGTTCTGCTTAGTGTTAACAAGATACAATGTAACACAGAGATTGCCTTATTGTATTATAATTGTTTTATGAATTTATTCAATATGTTTTTTTATAAAATCATTAAGTTTCTGAATCTGTCAAATTTTTCATGCATACTTTCCAGAATGGGGGGGGGGTAAAATTACATGTGTTAAAGTTTATTTTATGGATTTATAAATTTAAGAGCTCTTAGGGCACATTCCTCATGATTGTGTCAAGTCCCATGTATATATGTGCATGTATGCATTATGCCACCCAAAAGAGTTTCCATTGTGCTTTTCTTTCTTTCATGTTCTTACACCATTTTGTGAAGATTTCTGACACACTGAGTTACCTAATGAAACATGACATGTTTAATTAACTGTTTAATATTACTCTTCCATGATAGATTAGAAAATCCATGAAGGTAAGAATGATATTTTTCTTATTCCTGCTGTGTTCTCAGACATAAGTACAATGTCTGAGACATAGTAACCACTTAATAAATAATTGTTGACATAACAAATTGAACGATCTGTTTTTATTTAGATGAAGCATAAAGAAAAAAAAACTATGCCCCAAACACTCTTTACGCAAGTAACCTTCAGTGAATAACGTCTGCAGGGAAGTTATTATCTCATTTCAATTTCAAGACTAATTTTTTATCTTTTTTTTTTTTTCTTTTCTGGAGGGTGCTGATAATCCATCCTTACAGGCATGCGCCAAAGAAGAAAGAATGCATTCGTCTGGATCCTGCACTTTGTCAAATTGGAGAATCAGTCTTCAGCTGCTGTCAGCTTCAATGGTTGCACTGAAACTGCTCAATTAAGCCTCTGATAGAGTATCAAGTAGATTGCCACTTTGGGCTACTGGATCAATAATAATAATTCCTTGTATTTGTATAGCAAGCACTTACACTTGCAAAAAGTACTTTCACATTTATTGTCTAATCTTATCCTTCCAAGAACGTGGTCAAATAGGAGAGTCAGATCACCTTTTCCGTTTCACGAATGCGGACAGTTCAGGACCAGAGATGTTAACTGGCATTGTCAGCAGAGATAGAACAAAGTCTAAGACTCTAGGCTTCCCACATCTGAGTTAACTGCTTTGTTCACTGGATAACCCTGCCCCATGACATAATACCATTTATGACGTACACATAGCTTTATCTATGCTCAGTAACAGAACTACAGTTAACCATTTATTTACCATTTCTAAGAAGACAAAAATGATGAGGATAAAGCCCAGGAATTTAATGATCTGCCACCAGATCAGAGACAGCATTGCAAGGGAGACAATGTGGTGCTGTGAAAGATCACAGGCCTTGAAGGCAGACACATGTGGATTCTATGCCCAGCGCTGGGACATACTAAATTTCATGGCCACATCTAAAAATAAGGCTTTAAGTTATGGCTACTAGAAGGTTTGTTTTGTTTAGATTTGTTTTGAGGATTAAATGTGATAATGTGTGTGGAAGGAGGCATTTTAGCAGCAAACCCATTTTTATTTACCTTGTCTAAGAATACTAGATACCTTCCCAATGTCCACTTGCCTCTTCTATACCATCCATATCAACAATAAGAATCTAATTTGATAGTGATGACATTGTATTCACTAAAAGTCTGCTTCCCAGACTCCTGATAAATGGAGCGGTGATGGACATGGCTTTGAGGGGTAAAATGAGAGGTAAAAGCAAGTTGTCTTGTAGGATTTACATGGATGTGAGACACAACACATGCCTTTCTTCCTTCGCTCTTCCCTACTTCTTGCCTGGCACCTGAACATGCAGCCACCTGTCATCACAAGGGGGCACAACTACATGCTGAGGATGGCTGATGGAATGACAGAGGGATCCTAAGCCCTGACTGCATCATGTTCTACCCCTTAACCCCCTATATTCAAATCTTCGTTTTGTGACAAAGAATAAAGATACTAATTGTTTAAGTCGCTGTTTGGGGGAATTTCTTTAATGGCCAAACAAAATTTTCATCTCATATAGCCAATTTCCTTTTATTCAATTTCTTTAAAGGATTTCATAATCCACCTTGCACAGCACTAATTGGTTTAACATTTTTTAAATAAAAATAAATAGATGATATGTTGATGTGCCCTGGGTCAGCTACTACGCCAAGAACATGCCGCAGTAACAAAATTACAGATGAAATTAGAATTCAAATTCAGGGGGGTGTATTTGACCCAGAGCATGAGCTTTTCCCATGATTTAGTGTCCAGTGTAGCATAAGTTTTGGTTTTTTGATTTGCCAGCTACGTGACAGTGCCAGACATATATCTAAGTGCTTGATTTGACATTACATAATTAAATCCTTACAAAACCTCTATGAGGTAGAGGTGACTATCACTACATTTTTCAGATGAGGAAAGCAAAGTTTAGAGAGATGAAGCAACTTCCCAGGAGCACACACCTAGGGAGGAGCAGAATTACATAGACTCAAACACAGCAGAATTTGATTCTAAATCCACATTTCTAATGACTACACTGTGCCACCTTGATTCCACATATAGAATGTCAGTGTCCGATCTCTGCTAAGAGAACTTTGAGTACCAAAAAGAGAAAACTTCATCAAGAAAGTCTAGAAGTTTACATCTATGT
Organism: Ursus maritimus; assembly: GCF_017311325.1. Taxonomy (NCBI): domain Eukaryota; kingdom Metazoa; phylum Chordata; class Mammalia; order Carnivora; family Ursidae; genus Ursus; species Ursus maritimus. The sequence continues at coordinate 16,499,462 of NW_024424119.1, read as the reverse complement.
ACAGAGGAGCCTCTTCTGGCTGGGGGAGGCCATACCACGTCAAGTTTCCACTTGTACTCAAAGCTGTGTTTTAGGGGGGTCCATATTAAATCCATAGAATATGATATTCTTCTATTAAGTCACTAATAATGTAACAGATTTAATACAGCTTAAGAGTCAAATACATTCCTCAGCATATTCTGAGTGGTGTTCTTGGTGGCAGGTATCTACATTTGTAGGAAAGGCCCAGTGTTAACCTTTCAGCCCCTAGGGATAGAGATAAATCAGTCTCCACTACCTCGTACAAAACTATCAGACTTCTTATTTCATTTTTAAAAAATTCTCTCATGTGAAGCCAGACAGCAGCATTTCTGTTTTCTTCCCCCTAGCATCTGGAATATACATGATCTAGGCTATATTTCTGCAGATTTGGAGCCTAAAATGTCACCACATGCTGCTGCTAATAATAACACATAATAATAACTGCTGTGAAAGTTCTTTAGCTGTCAGCTCTATTTTTATTTCATTTAAAAAATAATAATTTCAATGTCCATTGCTGTGCCTCTGAGTTCATTTACAAATCAAAAACATATTTTGCATTAAAAAAAAAAAAGAGCAACATCCAGTTCATTCAGATCTTAAGCCTCAGGCAGGAGCTGCCTAGGCTGCTACCAAAGAAAGGTGATGATTTTTAAGTGGTCAAGCATTGAACCAGGGCACCAAAGTAGGTTAGATTCACAGAATCAAAGAAGTGGATAATCCTTGAGTTTATCTGGTTCAACTTTTATCTACTGTATTAATATTTCCTCCTTCAGGACCACTCACAAAATGCATAAAATATACCCCATGAAATGATCATTTACCCTGATATTTCCATGTATAGGAAATTTATTCTGAGACAGTCAATTCCATTTTAAGAGTCTTCAAGTCAATGGCAAGGTGTTCCTGTTTCTTTGTTTTGCTCATGTTTATGCTGGGAGTAAACTGTACCCACGTCAGTAGTTCTGTTTCTGAGCTCTATACCAACAGACTCTTCTACACATAATGTTTCAATTACTTAAGATGACAAACATTTAAGTCCCAAGACTTTTTATTATGCCAAACATCCTATCTATAAAATTTTATTTTTTTGAAAAGTTAAAAATTCCTTTTTTATTACTGGTACCACTACCACAATTTACAGGGCAGTATACCTGATGTAATAAAAAGAAAAAGAAAAAGAAAATTCTACAATAGATGAAAGACCTCAAGAATGTACACCTAATTGATGCTACATTGCTTTAATCAATAGCAGCATGTTTTGCAAACTGTGGCTATGACAGTCCGGGCCAAGAAGGGGCTCCTATTTAAGCTTTAGTAACTTTTCTCAATATGGATCATCGTTCCTTCTGTGGCAGATTTCTACAGTTCCTCTAATGCATTTGGGATGACGTCTCAAAGTAACCTGCAGCTTTCCTGACAACTCCTCACTCTCTATCCTGCTAAGGACTAGAGCCCTTTACTTCTGAGGGTTTTTTTTACTAATTTCTGCTACCACACCCACCACTCTACCACCAGATCCATAACTACCACCATATGGACTGCCTAAACCTCTTCGACCCAAACTGCCCCCCTTCATGGGTCCCCATAATTTGATTGCTGTTGTCAACCCAAATTCTCAAAATCATTAGAATTCCCACCACCAACATTGTTACCTCCCAAATTTCCTCCTTCACTGTAACCATTATATCCTCCACCACCACCACCATATCTGCCTCCTGGGTGTCCTTACTCTGGTCCACCACCACCACTGTCTCCTCTACTGCTATAACCAGGACCACCACTATCATTGCCACCATCACCTCCAAATCCATTAAATCCACCCTCCCCTCCCCCATAACTATGTCTGCTGCCACTACCTCCACCACCATAGCCTTGTCTTCCACCAAAGTTACCAACATGACCCATAAAGTTGCCAGACCCACCTCCACAACCTCTTCGTGATCCAGAAGACAGCATTTCTTATTTAGAAAAGGCCTATTTCACTTCACAATTACGCCCATGAATAGCTGGTATTTCTGAACAAAAATTGTATCAACTATCATGATCATCAAAAGTTACAAAAGCCAATCCTCTCTTTTTTCCACTCTGCCTGTCTTCCATAACTTCTATGGTTTTAAACTTGCCATACTTTTCAAAATTATCCCCCAAATTCTATTCTTCTGTATCTTCTTTCATACCACCAACAAAAACTTTTTTCACTGTTAGATGGGCACCAAGCTTTACAGAATCCTCTCTAGAAACAGCTTTCTTTGTTCCACTAAACAAATGTCCATCAACCTTGTGTCGTGTGGTCAAGCACATATTGCTGCGTCCACCTATTCCACACAGGACTAAGTCACGAAACCAAAACCCCTGGAAGATTTTGTTTGGGAGTCTCTCATCACCACACAATCAGTAAGTGTGCCCCATCTTTCAAAATGTTTTCTTAAACTATCATCTGTAGTTTCAAAGTTCAAACCACCAATAAACCATTTTCTTGCTGCTCTGGCTCCTTTGGATCACCGACCTCCTCCCTGCGGTGGTGTTGACTGCACTGACAGCCAGCATCACACTGGGGGCCACCTAGCCACGGTTTTACCTCCATTTTGAGATCACCTATATATAAAATTTGAAATAACTCCACAACATCTAAGATAGAACTTGCTAAGTTGACTTTACAGAAAAAAACCTATTCAAAACTAGGAGAATCCTGCATGTGATGGTCTAAGGACATATAACACTGAAATGAAAGGGACGATTGTAGATCCCAATCATCTTTCCATAAGAGTGATGTAAGGATGGTCTGGATTCCTTCAACATCTGTATTTTCAACAGCAGTCATCACATAAATGCTCCAATTCATCTGACAGTATGGTAGGTGTTCCCCCGCCCTATTTAACTCTATCCCTCGTCCTCACTTCTTAGGTCCTCCCTGGAGTTGCAGTCAGTAGTTCACTGCTACGGACCTTTGGAATCTGCCTTTCCCTTTTTGAAATACTCTTAACTCTCATCTTCCTTTACGTATCAATGCACTTACTACTTCCCTGACCTCCCTAGTCAAATTTTATGTTATATAGTCTCAAAAGGCCATAGATCTCTACATGTACAGCTTATAAAACATATCAACCATCGTTATTTTACATTTGTTCAATAACCATCCATTTATCCATTTAGATTATAAACTCCATAGGGAAGACAGATTGGTTCTGGACTTGCTTATGTGTATCCTCAGCTCTGAGCTCAAATCTTAGTTCATAGTGGGTGATCAGTAAATGATTGCTGAATAGAAGACTGGATGACTAAGAGAAAAATGAAACAAATAGAATCTTTAGAAAGAACGCTAGTGGATTAGTGGCAATAGGCTCAGTACAATAAATACGTTGAAACCTGTCTCTGTGTACGTGTGTTTGTGAGTGTGTGCACGCATACACCTATGTGTTTGCCTTGTTTATGAGTTAGAAGGAGTGGCAGAATGGGAATGGAGATAAGTGATAAGAAGCAAACTGAAGCTCAGTACATAAGCCAGTATCTGGAGTAGGGCTACCAGTAGAATCTCTGAATTAGACACTCTTAGACTCCTGGTCTCCTCCATGGCTCAAACAGTGGGGCTACTGTCCTTCTCCCACTCCCGTAGGAAACTGGAGGTTTTACTTTCCGAAGAGCTGAACCAAAATAGTCCACATTTAGAGACACAAGGCAGTATTGACAGTGATGGTAAGGGTAGATATAAGAAGAAATGGAGAGAGAGGGATAAAATGAGTATCTATGACACTGCCAGAAGGCTTTTGCCATCTGGGCTGGAAATCAGAATATTCTTGTGTTCAGGTCCTCAGAGAAGAAATTAGATAGGATTAGATGTGTAGGAAATTTAATGGGGGAAAGAACTATAGAGGCTAGAGGGAAGAAAGGAAGAGAAAGCAAGGGAGGCTTTAGGACACATGTAGGTGAAGGATGAAGAAAGGCATGGGAAGGAGGGGGAAGATGAGAAGGAGAAGGAGGGGAAGAAGGAGAAGAGCAAAGAGGAGGAGGAGGAAGAAGAGGAGGAGGGGAGGAGGAGAATGAAAAGTAGAAGCGAAAGAGAAGGAGGAGGAAATGGAGGAGGAGACGGAGGAAGAAAAGGAAGAGGAGAGGGAGGAGGGGGAAGAACAAGGGGCAGAAGGGAAGAAATACGTGATGATAATCTAGGGCCCAGAATTAAATTAAGTTCCACTTATATCATTTTACTGATTCAAATAGTGCCTTCAAAAAGCTTACTCTATGGGGCGCCTGGGTGGTGCAGTCGTTAAGCGTCTGCCTCCGGCTCAGGGCGTGATCCCGGTGCTCTGGGATCGAGCCCCACATCAGGCTCCTCTGCTAGGAGCCTGCTTCTTCCTCTCCCACTCCCCCTGCTTGTGTTCCCTGTCTCGGTAGCTGTCTCTCTCTGTCAAATAAATAAATAAATAAAATCTTAAAAAAAGAAAAAAAAAGCTTACTCTAAACTCAAAATACAACTTCTGGAACATCCACATATTTTCAAATTAAATATTCTTTTTCATTTTCATCCTGTGAAGTCAGATTCTGAATCCTCCACGTCTTGTTCACCCATTACTGGGTTTTCTACACATACATTTATCAAATCCCTGACACTCAGGTAAACTTGAAACAGCTTGTAAGAAAAAACAGAAGTTGGTTTGGAGAAGAGCTGTTTTAGAGGAGGCTGAAAGAGCTATGCTGCAAATGTGTAAGTGCCTGCAGAGTACAGAAAGGGGAGTAAGCTCTCTATCAACCTGCTCCTCAGCAAGACAGAAATCTGCCAGTTATGTAGAGGATGTGAATAGATATATATTTTTTAATCTAAATTTATTCCTAAAGCATCCTCCCAGGGTAACACTAGTTATTAAATCTCTGGTTACATTTTGAATTGAGCAAGCCTTGAAATGAATGAGCACGAGAATCAGGAATTATAACTCCTTTCATTCTGAAAATATAATTGCCTCCAGTGTGCTATGCTCTTCACACTTGAACTGTAGGTGGACCGACGACCAGGTGTGTGTCAAACTTTCAGCTTAATATTGTTTTATTAGCTTTTACTATGAATACATGTTTTTGTTCGTAGTCATTTGCCAAAGTTTAAATTATAGCGGTAATAATCTTTCACATCAAATATTTCATAAAATGTTTCTATCATAAAGTCATCAGGAAGATGCTCAATGTGCCTTGGCGGGGGCAAGGGGGGGTGGGTGGTGAACGGGGCTACCAGGTGTGTGTGTGAGAAAATCATATCTTCTATATGCTCTGTTCCAAAGTTTCTGCCACAGCAATATTAAAGGTATCCCAATATTTTTAAAATTTGTTTTAAATTCTTCACTGTTCCCTAACTTTAGACTACAAGCAACAAAAATCAAAATCATTGTCCCACATGTATAAAAACCTGTTTAAGGAAATATGAAAAATGATTTCAAAAACAGATTATCTCTTAAATGTTTATCCTTTCTCAAGATGTGGACTCTTGTTCCTTATGATTTTAGACAATGTTTTGGGTTTTTTTTGTTGTTGTTCTTTTATAGACATTTAGAGCTTATTATATTAGAATGTTTGATAGCAATTGTCTCTTCCCTATACTCTGTCCTCTTGCCTGCTCCTCCATGGTCCAGTCCAGCACTGGGTTACACTTTTAATTTCTTCATCGTTTTTCGATATGCCACTTTCTTTCTTTCTAAGATTTATTTATTTGACGCAGAGAGAGAGCACGCGCACAAGCCGGAGGAGCAGCAGGCAGAGGGAGAAGCAAGCCCCCCACTAAGGAGGGAGCCAGATGCGGGACTCGATCCCAGGACCGTGGGATCATAACCTGAGCCAAAGGAAGATGGTTAACCAACTGTGCCACCCAGATGCCCCCACTTGTCACTTTCTGTTAATATTCTCAACTACTGACCGGAAAGGGAAAGCTGTTGCTATTGTACTCTTTTTCCAAGACATCTGGAAATCCTAAAATCCTATCATATAAACCTTTTGTTTTCTGATGAAAATATTCAGTCAACTCTATTAGGATGACAGGATCCTTCAAGAGATTTGAAAGAAAAAAAAGTTATGTGTCATTCGCTAAGTAGAATGATACCTAGTATGCATGATATTGTAGAGAAAGTAAATTTGCTGGCTCACTTAAAGTTGATAACATACAAGTTTCCCAGTTCTTCCCTCCATGCCTTAAAAAATGATTTGAAGGGAAAAGCATCTAAACACATTACAAATTAAATCCATGATAGTTTATATGTGTACGAAGAAAGAAAAATATGTGAATTTTCTCAAGGTTTAACTACGAAAAAAAAAATTTGGTTGTCATCAATGAAGATAGAAATCTTGGTTATTTCCAACACTGACATTGTATAACATACATTAATAAAGAAGATGGGAAATTTTTTAATTTTCTCTAATTCACACATGATAGATACTTTGAATGGCTACCTAAATATGCATTAAGCAAATCCATATTTAACTATTGTGTGCTTTTCTCATTGTTAACTTTGCTTTTCTTATAACTCGGAATTTTTGGTGAAATTCTAAAGGATCCTAAGGTTATTATATTCCAATATGGTGGCAGCTAGTGGAAGAGCGGGGGACGAAAAGAAGGTTGGATAGAAACAGCAAAACCAAATATAATTCTAAACAATATAGTTGATAAAGCTATCACTGAAAATAAGGAATGGTATTTCCTAATAGTTCTTTGGCTTTTATTAGCATTAAAATTCAACAAATATTTTTGAGCTCCTATCGTGTTACCAAGAAACAAGAGTAAAACATTTCTACTTAGAAAAATGTGTATGCAAGTCCTGACTAGCCAGTTTGAATTAAATAAAAAATGACCTTTTCTTTGGTTCAATATGTATTCTAATCAAAAGAGCTCTTCATTTATCTTCAGAAACTCAGTTTATTAGCTTTATTCTGAATATATCTCTTCAATTGGTTTGATTCTGAGGATCATTACGATCTCATTTTCCCCCCCAATGTTGGCTCCTTTCAGTTTTTGGAAGCCTATGTCAAAGCAAAAACAGCAAAAAAAAACAAAAACAAAAACAAAAACAAAACAAAACAAAAAAACCTAAAATAAAAATAAAGACCCAAAATTCAGTCCAGCTACATCCTATCTTTGTCATGTGCTTTCAAATTTTGGTCAGAGAAAGGCCCCCTGTCAACCTGAATAATGGAGAAATGTTCTTTTTTTTTTTTTTTAAGATTTTATTTATTATTTATTTGACAGAGAGAGAGGGAACACAAGCACGGGGAGTGGGAGAGGAAGAAGCAGGCTCCCAGTGGAAGAGCCTGATGTGGGGCTCGATCCCAGAACTCCGGGATCACGCCCTGAGCCGAAGGCAAAGGCTTAAGGACTGAGCCACCCAGGCGCCCCTGGAGAAATGTTCTTATCTCAGTTAACTCCTAGTTTACATTTTATACAAGAGCACCACTGTAGACTATAGGCCAGTTTAACATAACATGGCAAAACAAGAGGGGGAGGGGGAAAAAAAAAAAGCAAGCCTGACCTGTATTAGACCAGGAGAGTGCTTACTAGTTTTATAAATTTGTCATGACATCCATGTTTCTCTACAACAGAGGATTTATTTTTCAGCCATATTTCACTCTGGCAATTCAACTTGTCATGAAAATGTATCCAGAACTTGGAAACAGGCAAAGAAATTATTGGAAATATGTCATGACACCGCCCGCGGAGCCGTGGCATTGATTCCAGAGAAGGATGAAGCACAGAGAGGTTAGCTTGCGAAAGAGAGCGTTGGTGCAGGGGACGACCGCCAGGTGAGCCCCGAACAGCTGCAACTAAGGGTATTTATTGGCAATAAACAATCAAAGACAATCAAAGGAATGATCCGTATTATATCCTAGTGAATAGCAGTACGTCACGGGGAAGGTCACGGGATTAGATGATGTAACGTTCAGCAAGTGAGGCCTACTCTTAAACACGTCTCTATGGACTCCGCGGGCTATTGTCAAGAGCAATCAAGTTTCGGTTGGGGCAGCGTTCTGCCCTGAGCGAGCTGGGCGTTCCCAACTGCTGGGCAAGCCGGGCGTTCCCGACTCTGTGCTCTGACGTTTACGCTGAAGTCTGCAAGGTCACAAACATGCTTTCCTATTATATCCTTAGCATAAGCTTTCGGCCAGGGCTGCTGCAGGAATATTTTCAATATATTGTTGGGAGTAGCTCACACTTCCTGAGGATTATCTGATTTTCTAGGGTGGAAAGCTTTGACCACAAATATACTAATTACTAAGATATTTCACAATTCTGTACTACTAGGGATTAATTTTTACAAAACTGATAGTCATGTATATGACTCCTATCTAGGAGAGTTGTAAATGATTCTTCAACAATACCAAATTCCAGTGATTTCTGGTCAAAGAAAAAGTAATCCAACAATACTGTTTCTCATCTAGTAGACATTAACCATTAACCAGTCACGTACTAATTAGCAAATTTATTTTTGCATTTCATTAACTGACAAACTCTAAAATCCTGATTCCTCAAAATCTTCTTCAAACAAGGTTTAGTATCTTCCTAGTTCTTTCATTAGAGTTAAATAATAATTGACATGTTCATTTTATATTGTTATGAGAGTCATGTTTTTAACTTTTTGAATATTATACTTTAATACTCTAACGAAAGTCTTCAACTAATAAAATAGCCCTCCAGTGATGAGAGCAGAACAGAAGCCTGATCACAGGAACACAGAATGAGCTGGCAGGCAAATAGAAAATACTCAAATTAGAAAGCAACTAAAAAAGCTACAGAATTAAAAAGGAAATAAAGGAATCCAGTGTTTTAGGGCAATACAAGAGTCCTGGAGCTCTATGTCACAAAAATGGTAAGGCAGGCTTCTCATGGAAGACACTGATAAAGAGCCGCAAGGTAGCTCTTACCATCTACCTGTAAATGATGTTTCAAAAATGACATAAAAAAGAAGAGCATGATGAGGAACTCAAAATTGACTATTTGAAAGTAAATGTGAAATATTTCCAAGAAGTAGCATATTACGAGTTAGAAAGCACAGGCTCCTGGGTTATAAAGAGCTGTGTTCAAATTGTACTGTCTCATTTACCAGAATTTTACAAAATTTATGCAGGTTACTTAAGTTCTCTATGCTTTTGCTTATTTCCAAAGATAGGATAATGACACTGCCTACTTCTTAGATTTGAGATACTAAATTTGAAAATATACACAAAGCATTTAGCACAGAGTCATGTACATACTAAAATAACTTGATAAATGCTAGCCCTTATTATTTTTAATGACTTGGAAAGATTTTGAAAGGTGATAGATAATCCACAGTGCACTGAAGAAGCCATCACACATTCAATATTAATATTGTGATCTTACTGTATATAGAGGCAGGTGGATGCTGGAGATAACTGGATTGCCTTAATGCTAAGATAGCTGTAGATGCT
>NW_024424119.1:16312530-16485030 GCF_017311325.1 Ursus maritimus | reverse complement strand
TATGGAAGCCACTGCCTACTAGACTATTCCAGCTTCAGAACCAAACCAGAGAGAGAGAGAGAGAGAGAGAGGGAGAGAGATACCAGTGCTGTACAGACATTAGCTGCATGCCTAATCAGAATCTCATATTGCATTTTAAGGTCACTTCCCTGTCTGGTCTTTATCTGCATTTCCTGAATATTTTAACTTCTCTATCGATTTCTCTCATTTATGTGATGTTGCATCAAATGGTGACAATGCATTCTAAGGCAGTTTATGCTATTTACTTACTTATTTTGGCTTTTTCTTTTTTATATTTTCCAATTCTTATTTAGAAGAAGAACTACATAAATCCTATCTTTACTATAGACATCTTAAGGATACAGTTTAGCAGTATATATATTTTTTCTATTATTAAAGAAATACTTTTTTAAAAAAAATCTCTTCATCCAAAGATCAATTCGGTTCTCTAATATTTAAATATAAACTTGGAGAACATGAAAGAATGCCTTTATTATCCATACTAAAAACAAACAAACAAACAAACAACTTCACACCTCTGTACCGCTGTAAGTTAGCTGCGTGAAGCTGGTGCATGCTGGCTACTTGGCAGATAAATTAAAATAAAAATAAAATCATAAATACATCAGAAAAATAACCAGGGCTAGCTACATAACTTGTGAGTTCCAGTAGAAAATGAAAACATGGGGCCTTTTACTCAAAAATTACAAATTTCAAGATAGTAACAGCCAAATATTAAACCAAGCACGGGTCCCTTCTAAGCACAGGGTGCTGTGTGATTAGACCACTTGCATACCCATGTAGCTGGCCCTAAATATAACGATCATTTTATATTCACTACTAAGAATGATTTCCTTAATACATGTTCTTTTGAAGTGGTAGGGTATTAATGACTCTAAAGGAAGTTCTTCTTTTGGTTGAAGTTGGCCTTTATCTGTTTGATATTTAAACTGTTCAGATGATACAAGCTGCTTTAAGATATTTGATTACTAGACCGATTAATTGAAATGGCACAAGTGGTATTAAAAAAAAAACACTTCATAAATAATCAGTTTAAGATCCTTCTCAGAGAAAGTAATAGAAATGCCAGAGAAGTTTAAGGCTTTACAGTACTCAGAAATGTTTTACACTGACAGACTAAAAACATTCAATGACTTAAGAGGACAATAGCATAAATTAAGTTTTACTCGGAACCTTAATAATGAATTTCATGAGAGCTAAGGTGTTGATCTGAAAATGATGCATTACTAACTGTCAGTGGAAGTGGGGGCGGTAGGGAGGGGTGTTAAGTTACAAATACAAGTTGGAAGTAACATGCCAAAGGGTACTTACAAGTGGCTTTTCTTCTCTGTTCTTGCTGAGGTATTTTGTGCTTTAGAATTAAATGTGAAGTTTGATGCTAGTAGGTTTGTTGCTTAAATACACATAATAGTGGTTTGAGGATCTTGAATGACATAGCCCGACTCTGCCTCCTATTTAATGGTGACATTAATGAACCCGCACCACAAATCAAATGTCAGGAGACTTCAGAAGCGAACAAATGTTACTTCCAAAGTTAAAACTCTGTCCCAGAGCTTTCCTGAAAGCCGAATCTCATGTAAAGTCACAGAATTATCACAATAATACAGCTCACTAAGTGACCTGGAATAACAATGCATTGAAGAGTGAAGTCTCTTAGAACTCTGCCAGGTCTGATCTTAAAGCCTGTTGCCAATTCATTTAGGATTTTTAAAATCATTTTACATGATAGATTTGGCTTTCGATCAGCAGCATTTCAGAAACAAATACAAGAGAAGGTGTCTTATTTGCTTTAAAAGAGTCCATGTGTATGGAACAAGTATGGAACGTGCCCAAGAGAAGGGCTGAATCAATGTATTTAATCTATTTCTGGAAAAACTATGCAGAGAGTTGGAAAGAGGAAAGAAGTCTTACAAATTCTGACTCCTTGAAATCGCTGAAAATGGTCAGAAATAATTCTATCTAACGGAAGTATAAAAAATATATCAGGGCTCCATCTTCAAAGCTGTAAACTAATGCTAGGCAGAAGATCCATTTCTTAATTACTGCCCTCTCTCTACTTACTTATCTGACCAACAGATTGAAGTCAAATTTATCAATAATGTTCACCCAACTAATTGGTTGTGTTGCCCAAGGTTACAGTACTTGGGAAGGAGAATTTTAATTAAGAAAAACAAAAAATAAACAAAACAAAAAACAAATTAATTCATTCAATAAAATATAAAATTGTATAAACAGAAGACTTTTGAGATGGAAGCTGCTGGTTATCTTTCATATAAGAAGTGTGAGATTCTTCAGTGAAGCTTCTCTTTGAACATAATTCTCCTGAGACATTGTTTTTCTTTGCAAGAGAAACCCTGTGTTGGGAGACAATTCTCCATTGGACTCACATTTTTGGACATCTTGTGAATTAAGACCTTGATTTTCTTTGTTCCAGATTGCCTTTTGAAGGATGTTTGAAAAGAAAGAAAGAAAGAAAGAAAGAAAGAAAGAAAGAAAGAAAGAAAGAANGGGAGGGAGGGAGGGAGGGAGGGATGTAAGTATGTTTGTGTAGCAGTGAATAGCCTTGGAAGATAGAAATAGTATCTCCCTTCAGAAGAGAGGTCAGGTTTGATTACAGCCTTCAGAGCAAGGGAAGGGATGCTTGCCCCCATTTGTTTACTTTAGGTCAAGTTTCCTCTGCTATATAACATAACTTATGCATGGGCAGATATCACTTTGTCTCATCCTTTGGGACTTAGAGGACCAGCACAAGATAATATGCTGATACGTTCTCCACTGCTATTATTGTGAGTCAAATAGGCCTTTGACCCTGACCAAAGAATCTTGGGGCTCCGGCCAACATCCATGAAACAGAGTAGTGTTAGTAGGCTAACTTGTTAGCAGGGTGCATTGATCTTACAGGCTACCATAAAAAAATACCAGACTTAGTAGTTTAAACAACGTAAATATATTTTCTCAGTTCTGGAAGCCAGAAGTCTAAGTTCAAGATGGCAGCAGGATTGGTTTCCGGTGAAGCCGCTCTTCTTGGCTTATAGATGGCCACCTTCTTGCTGTCTTTACATGGCCTTTTCTCTGTCCATTACACTTGTGGTGTCTTGTCCTCTTCTTATAGAAACACCAGTTCCTTGAATTAGGGTCCTACCCTTATGACCTCATTTAGCTTTAATTACCTCCTCATAGGCCCTGTCTGCAAATATGGTCACACTGGGGGATAGGGCTTCAACATATGAATGGGTGTGTGGGGGAGGGAGGAGGGACACAATTCAGTTTATAACAAAGGGTAAAATCTCACAGTTCTTGACACCATAAGAGTATTTCAAAACATCGTAGTGTTGTCTGATATACCTCTCCATTTTCATTAGTTTTTTTGTGTGTGTTAGATAAATACTTTACATATTGACATCAATCCCAACACATTAGAGATTGTTGCTTCAAAACTATTTTGAAAAACAATTTTAGAAAGTATAAATTATAAATTACAAATTAATTACAGTAAAATGATAAATTAGTCTTAATTTTATAAATAATTCAAATTAATTACAAACTTACAAATGTTTACTGATAGTCACAACTCACATGTCATGATTAAGATATAATATACATTACAACTACTATACGAAATTTACTGGTTACAATTTTTATAATTTGAATTCTTAGAGTAGCCTTATAAGACTCATAGAGGTGAAAGGTAGGGAATCATTAATATTGAGGCTGAGATTATATAACTTTCACAAGTTCCTATAAGAATTCGGTAGTAAGTTTGTGAATTAAAACTTGATATAGTGTCTGCTAGTTTAGCAGTTTATTCATTAAACCACTCACTACTAGATACAATGATATCCTACCAACGTTAGATCAATTCTCCAATACAACTGTAATAGAAACAGTCTAAGAACTTTAATGAATAGCATAACATTTTAATGGCCTCTGTTACTGTGTGCTGACTAAAAGATTCATCGCAGCCGGCATTCTGCCTCTCCCAACTTGCTTTAGCCCTTTTACTCCTCCATGCCCAGCATATTTGCATTTCAGGGCCTTTGCATTTGCTGTTCACTCTGCCTCAAATGCTTTTCTACAGGCTGTTCCATGGCTGGCTTTTACTAGTCACTTTTAACCAAATGTCATCTCCTTCAAAAAGACTCGTTTGCTGAACCCATCTAAAACACATTTCTTTTTAAAAATAAATAAATAATAAAATAAAACATACTTCTCTAAAGCAATGACCCTTTATCATATTATCTTTCATCTATCACTCATCAGATCTTTATCATTTTAATCTGTAATTATCTTATTTGTGTATTTGTTGGCTGATTTATTAACTTTCTGTTAAGGTCAGGAAACCTCTGTTTTGTGCACTCTTCTATAACTAGGACACTATTCTATAACTAGGAACAATTTAGGCACATGGCTCTTGAATAAATGAATGACTGTTTTCATTAAATCCTAACAACCATCTTCAAATAAGTATTGATAGTCTTTATTTTTAGATAAGGAAAATTAGGTTCAAAGAAGTTAAGTAAGCTGTTCGAGGTCACACAAACAGTAAATGCCGGAGCTGGAGTTAAAAGCCATATCCGATTAAGCTTTAGAGGCTGTAGAGTTAACTTGTATGCTTTCAAAAGCTTTCCTCCTTCTGTAAATCAGAACTCAGCTCCTTTTCTGGTTCCCTGGAAAGCATCCACTTTCATCTCACACCAGTATTGAAAATGTGCTCAATTGAAAAAGAAATAGAGGGCTTTTTCTCACGCATCCTGTAGCAAACTAATTAAAAATTCTCATAGGCTTATTGTCTCCTTTCTTTTTTTACTTGATGCAATTTCTCCTCTCCTCCTGCTCCTCCACCTCCTCTACCCTGCTCCTTCTAATTATTATTACTATTATTATTATTATTACTACTATTATTCACAGTAATTGGGACCATTGTAGCTTCTCCCTCTAAACTGATACAAATATCCACTGTAGAATCATCAAAGAACACTCCTAAGACCAGGATTTCTGCTCCAAATTCAAATCCATGTGAGGATTATAAAGAAAAAAACATGTTTTCTTTCAGGTACGTCCCGCCTTGGCACCTTAATAAGTAAATCAATTAAACTTCTTCACTGTAGCATTCCCTTTCCATGGAAGAGAATGTTAACTGAAAAAACAAGAGGAAAGGAGTCCTACTTTGGCTAAGTCATAATATAGAAGCCAAGGGCAATACAAAATTTTGTGAGGTAATAGCTTCTCTATCCAGTACAGAAATTCTAGATATATTGGAAGATTCTATGCTGACCATATCTTAGGGTATGCATCTTTTTGGCTTTTAAATGGAACAATCAGGCTTTTAACGAAATATGTTATATTTTTATATGGGCCCCAGGAAAAGGCACAGTAGTTGATAATCACACTATGGATGATTCCAAAAGTACTTTCTCTTGAACAGTATAATATTTCACACATTTGCCCTTGTTTTTCACTACCCAAAGATGAGAGTGTACATTGTGTGGCTGAAGCTATTTTGAATAGTCGTGGTTCTGAATCTTGCCTCCACATAGAAACACTACAAAATAAGATTCGTTTAGAGAAAATGAAACTCAATAAGAAAAAAAAAAAGAAAACAAGACCAACAAAATGGTACATATATTTATAACTGCACAACCAGGCTTATGGCATAATGCATTACAGTTTCACAAACAATCGATACAAATTATTGGATATAAAATTACTTTTTGATGACCACTGTGAAAATACAAGCTGTTCAAGTCATTCCTCACACTATTATTGATTTTACTCTACTTTTTCTATTGCATTTTTAAAGCACTTGATGTCAATTTTTAAGTCTCTAGTCTATAGTGAAATACTAAGCAAATTCATGTAGACTGGAATTTTCTAAGGGATTTCAAGAAGGGAGGATTCTTCAGAAAACTTTTGCTTTGAATTTCTCATTCCAACAAGCATCTCTCTTTTTAAAGATACAATAAAGTCTTCCAAGTCGCATTTCTAATAAATTTGAGATTATCCCAACATTTTAAGACTAGTAATTTCATTTTATCATTTTTTCAATAGATTTTTACCATTGGGTAACACTAACTGTGTAGCTCCCATAAAGATGATACTGTTATCTGTCAAAAATGAAATCACACATAATTGTCAAGCAGACAATGTGGAATTTTATCTTACACTCTTGTTTATCAATTAGCATTTAATATTCATTTAGGATCATTAGAATTAGATGTAGCTGCCTCTGTGACCAAATTTTGATAATGCTAATACCTTTCCAAAAAGATGTTTTAGGCCAGGTTTCCTAGGAAACAGATTCTGAAATTGAGATATGCATGCACAAATTTCATCAGGGAAGGCCCTTAGTTAAAACATCTGGGAAGGAGTGAAAGACGCAGGATCGGGCAAAGGGAGAATTTGCCACGGAGATGCAGTAAAGGCTTCGACTGATCCCAAAAAGAGTTCTGAGGCTGAGAAGACCCTTTGGACATGGTTCAGGTTAAGGAAAGGGGGTGCCCAGGAAGTTCTATCACTGCATCCACCAGTCCTTAGATGCGGGCCCACACAGGAAGACAGGGGAGTCTGACCTCAGGCAAGGCAGCTCCTGTTAGCCAAAGCGATTTCCTAGAGTGACAGATGAAGGAATGAGTACCTCATCCTGAAACAACCTAGATACCGTTCCTCAGGACACAGTGGAAACAATATCGGGGTATTTTTGAATCGAGACCAGAGGTGTCTGCCTAGGAGAGCTTGCCAACTTCCCAAGCACTCTATCTTGCCTGTCTTCTGATGCCCACGGTTCTGACAACGATTTCTCCTTAGCTGTCTCACTCTACCCATTATTTTTCCCCGAGTTTCTGTTTCTGTGTGAACTTCTGTTTGTTTTTCTACCCATTTCAGCATTACAGTTTGATTCCCACAAAGCCAGTAAAACTAAACCAACTGTCAGGCTACACAGTGCTCAGTGAACTTTTTACGTGGGCAAATGCCAAAAGAATTTTCAAAATTACCATGATGCCCCCCCCCCACATTTTTAGGTTGTTTTTCTACTTTCTTTATATCCTTCTTTACTTTTCTTCCTTCCTTCCTTCTCTCTCTTTCATTCTATCCTTTTCTTTTGACATGACTTTATCCAGGACACTCTAACCTGTGTTAGATGCCTCTCCTCTTGTCCCTCAGCACCCTCTATGTTCTTCTGTGATGTCTCTTACCACACACTTTGTAATTACCTCTCTGTATTCCATTTCAAATGCCAAGATCTCTCAAACTAAGGGCCATTAACCTATTTGCTGTTATATACCCAATAACTAGCACACTGCCTGGTAAAAAGCTCAAGCATAACAAATATTTAGTGAATCAATTAAATCTTAATTTCATGAAGAGAACAGGAGAAGGAATTTCTGGACTTCATTTTTTGAAAGATGATTATAGGGCTATTCTCCAGAAATATATCCTAAACCAACCACAGCATTAGTAGAACAATATCAAGTTATGCTTCTCTGACAAATTTAAATAATTTATCTTTACTGACAAAATATAAAGATTTAATCTATATATCCCATTCCCTTTACTTCCCAAAGTGGCAAACTTCCAAATGAAGGAAATAAGTTTGGCCTCTGAGAGTTAAAACATAATAGATTAGGGCAGTGATAAGCAAATCCAATATTAACTGAGTACTCTCTCTGTTACAACTCAGCTTATTTCAGACATTTAGAGCACTTAATCCTGTGGTTTAAAAAAAATCTAAATTTGCTACATCATTTGGGCTGTGTCTATAAAATGTAAATACATCCGGTTGATTGAAGTGCCCAGATGTTCTGGTTTGATATAAAGACATCCTTGGACTACCAAGTACTTCACAGTAATAATTGTACTTTAAATAGCTGATAGAATTATTTTATTGTTGACAGCTCTTGAACCTAATTTGGGTGGAATATTGTTCTCTTGGTATAAAACTATCTGCAGACTCATTTTTCTTGCAGAATACAATAAAATACACTCATGCCTCCAGCTGCTTCTTATTGAAACTCTGTAAGGTCTGCAGATATAAAACTTTCATATATACACTGGCTATGAGGCTACCAGAATTCTTTTTTTATCTCTGCCACTGACTAGTTGAGTGACCCTGAACAAATCATTCTATGACTCTGGCCTCAGTTCTTTCACCTATAAAATTCAGACATTGGTGAGGTGATCACCAAGGCCCTTTCAGTTCTAATATTCCATGACCTAATAATTTTAAACCCTACCTAAAAAAAGATATTGTGACATCCTTAACTGAGCAAAACACTTACTGCTTCCATAGATCTCAGTTCTCCCAAAGATGAAGGAAGAGGCCACCGGTCTGCTTTTAACCTTCTCTGGGCCTCTGTCACATAACATAACCTGTTCTAGGGCATGCAGACTTTGCCTCTCATCTCCAGTAGCTTCTGAAATTTGATTAAGTTAAAGGTAAATAGGGAATGGATCATTCATATCCTTTATCCTTTCCTATGTACTTCTTACCCATTTGAATTCCAGCATACATCGTTTTCTTAGAAGCATAATTGGTAAGCAAGAATATAGTCACTCAGAGACACATGAGCTATCAGGTTGGCAACAACAATAATGGGTAGCATTTATGAAGCAAAGATTATGTGTCAGACACTTTGTAATATAACAACCCTATGAAATGTAAATTATTATCTCCGTGTCTACTGATGAACAATCTAAGTCCCAGAGGGGCTTGTAAATACCGGTAAGTAACAGGTCAGAATGAGAAACTATTTGGAGACTTTCAATGTCTCTGCATTACTGTTTTTAAAAGGAGAACAGAATCTAGGGTTAATGAACAGAAGTTTTTCTGTGTGAACTTCCTTAAACCTAATCTGGTTCCATAGAAGAAGTCAGAAGAGTAGGATCCAGCAAGAGACAAAATCCTGCTATGAGCCAACTACTTCTTCATTATTGTCTGCATACTTTTTGCTAGAACTCTGCCTTTGTATTAGTGACACTGCATCAGCTAGAAGAGGAAGGGGAATAGGATCAGGGAATGTAGGAGTGGCAGCGTTACTATCAATCAAGTGGCCATAAAATCTCATCTCAAATCACTAGCAATTATTTTGAGAACAGTTTACTTTTCTGAAGCAAAATTTATTGATATATCCAAAAGTGTACCATCAGTTGTACTTCCTCAGGGCAGTTTTATTTTAGACTGAAGCCCGTTTTTAGTAAAGCAATGTGTGGGAGTCTGTATTTGATAGGAATCTCAAAAAGAGGGGAGGGGCAAGGAATGGACTGGTTCCAGATTAGGGCAGACTTTCTAAACTATTATTAAAGTTAATGATTACAGAGCACTGAGCCAGTCCTCAGTTAAGCTCAGCAAATTTTTTTTCTTAGAACATTATTCATCAGACTTCTTGAAGAGAGAGTGAAACATCTATGTGAGGGAAGCAAAACTTTGTTTTCATGAAATCACTCTATTGAAAGAGAACCAGGGGCAAGATGAAGTCGGATTTATTTTTTTTTTTTTAAGATTTCATTTATTTATTTGAGAGAGAGAGTGTGCAAGCAGGACAGCAGGGGAGGGGCAGAGAGAGAGGAGACTCAGGCTCCCCATTGAGCAGGGAGCCTGATGCAGGGCTCCATCCCAGGACCCCAGGATCACGACCTGAACCTAAGGCAGACGCTGAATAAACTGAGCCACCCAGGAACCCCAAAGGTTGGTTTATTAATAGCCCTCTACTTGAGTGGAAAAAACAAAAAAGATTTATCACACGTTAGAGAGAGACCTGAGGAATATCCTTTATTTTTGCAGGATACCTTAATCCCAGGTTACTTTGCTTTGAAGTACCCTTCTCCCTTGGCATATAGATTTTTTATACATTGTTATCTGGTTTTAGGACAAATTCTGAATATAGTCAATGATATCTTCATAGATTGCTTTTGACTGAACAAACACAGTTCAGAGCAGGCATCAAAAGTCAAACTGAAATCACTTGGTCATAAACTAAGTCTGTGTGGTAAGAACAACTGGTCGTTGATATGGACAATTCTGGAAGTTTAGTCCACAAAAGACAACTGACTTATGGCCACCTTGAGGTCATGGCTAAAATAATCAGGGAGAGCCAGTTATGGAATAGCAGTTAAACTGAACACTGAATTTTGGCATGAATGTCTTTATACCACATTTTATGACTAAAATTTTGGCTCAGTCATTTTGTAACCACACATATGCTGATGTACCCCCCCCCCAAAAAAAAGGTCGTTGAACTTCCATCTTGTTTTTTTAGTCACGAACCTAATAATGTTCAAAATAGATGAGGGATGGTGTCAGTGTAAGGCATTTGTGAAGTTAAAATATCCCAGAAAGTTAATAACTAAGAAAAAGTTGAGGTGACAGCTAGATGAGATTGCCAGGGATGGACAGAGTATCTTATGCACATTATTGCATAGTGAAAAATAACACAGGGGATCAGACACTTAGTGATCTATAGCTAACCGTATAGACTATGTCAAATAAGTCCAATAAAATAAATCCCATTCAAGGTAAATGATGATCTTTGGAATGAGAAGGTATGTTTAAATCCTATCACTCACTACTGTTTTTAATGTGTGAAACTTTACATAAGCCACTTACTCTCTGAGCTTCAGTTTCCTCAACTGAAAAATAGAGATAATAATATCTATCTTGAAAGAGAAACTTACCCTAAGGATTAAACATGGTATTTATAAAGCATATAGTATGATGACTGACATCAAGTAAATCCCCAATTAAATCACATATTTAATGGGAGATGTATAATAGCTTCAATGACATAATTATCTTGCATTACTGAAAAAAGGAATGTGAAGCTAGGACAGGATCCCGTCTAAGATTACTCTACAACTAACATTTGGTCAGTTGGACTGTTATGGAACGGCCTCATTTTCATCAATTTGCTTTGCCTAGATTACACTGGAAATTCTGATGTAATATGGAAAATTCATTTAGGGTCAGTCAAAATCTACAATTTAAGCCATGGAAGAATTTTTATGATGATGGCGGTGGTGGTGGCAGTGGGTGATGATGAGATCAATGATATTAGTACCTTCTATTTATTAACTGCTTATTATGTTCCAGTTCCTTTTCTAAGTGTGTAATGTGAATTACCTCATTAATCTTCACAAGAAACCTAAGAGTTAGATACTAAAATTATCCCTTATCTACATATGAGAAAAGCAAAGCTCTGAGAAGTTTAGTAACTTTTTCAAGGTCTCATGACCAGAAAGTGTTAGAATTGGAATTTAAATCCATTAGTTTGGTAATAGCGCTTGCATTCCTAAAAAAAATAACAGACGTACTGCTTCCTAGAATTATCCTAAAGTCATCTGCTCTTTGTCATTCCGTCATCTACATATTTAACCATGAGCAAATCCTGGTAGTTTTGACTTGCATTTTCAGCTGAAATCTCAGGTTACTGTCCTCTACAAGGACTTCTGAAATTGCCTCCTATTGATAGTCTTACCTCTTTTCTTCTTGCCTAAAACATGAATGTAAGAAGGATAATAAATATTATGAAGGTCAGGAAGAGGAATCTCCTTCAAGGGAAACTGAAGAGAGAAATTTCACTATAAACTTAGATATGAAACTGATGAAAGTTATATTAGGGAATAATGGAGTTGAGAAATTGTAGTAATAAAATGAACCCAGCTACCTCTTTGAAATCATTGTCTTTTTCAAACCTTTTCTCCATCCTTCTCAACTGACTACCTTATTCTACATACTCTTCCTTGATTCTTCCAAGATTAGACCCAAGGGAAGAAAGCACTGGAGATTAAGAGGGTAGTGCCACATGGCTGAAACAGTTCTCATCTGTTATTGGAGCCTTCTGGATGTCAGTAGACAACTGCCATTATTTAACTCTAGTGGAGCATTTTTCTCTTTCAGCAAAAACCTTCTGCTGATGTTCCCCCAAAGCAGAGCACAGCCTCTCTGCTGAATGGCCATGTGTGACTCTTCCTTCAGCTCAAGATTTTAACGTTCCACCAGTCTTTGGAATTTTCTTTGCCCTTTCAGACAGTTATCTTCGGCAAAATTCATTATAGGGTAACCTAAAGCCAGATGCCTTTTGTGTGGTTCAAATTGGTTCAAGTGAAGCTTTCCCTTGAGAGTGTTTCCATAATATGTCTTTAGTCCGCCAGAGAGGTGCTCCTTTCTACAGTTAACTGTGAAATATCGGTGACTGTATCTTTCAAACTTAGAAACAATTGAGAGGTTCTATAATTTATCTCCTCAAAGCCCTTCTAACATAGTTTGAAGTGAGATGGACACAACCTCTTCCACTCAAACCATTGTGAGAACCCAAAATAAACACAGCACAAAACAAAACAAAAACCCAAAACAAACAAACAAACAAAAAACCTCTTTCTAAAGACTCTTCTAAACTGGCTTCTTCAGCCTCCTTATAAGGCTTTTAGTTATCTCTACGTGTAATGAACTAGATTGCCGAAGGGAAGAAGCTCTATATTTTGTACAGTGTGGACAAGGTTCTTCTAAACCAGAAAGCAAACTGTACATGTTATTTTACATGAATTTAGCTGTGTTTATCAACTCTTATCTCAAAACCTATTCCCAGGACTTTTCATCTTTTCAGTCCTATCACTTAGTCCCTGTTTTTTGGGTTTTTTTTTAAGATTTTTTATTATTATTATTTATTTTGACAGAGAGAGAGACAGCCAGTGAGAGAGGAAACACAAGCGGGGCGAGTGGGACAGGAAGCAGCAGGCTCCCAGCGGAGCAGGGAGCCTGATGCAGGGCTTGATCCCAGGACTCTGGGATCATGCCCTGAGCCGAAGGCAGATGCTTAACAATTGAGCCACCCAGGCGCCCCCTTAGTCCCTCTTTTTGACCCCTTCTTTACTAAATATTCACTAACAAATTCTGTCTCCCCACCTGCTTTCTTGATTTGGAAAAACACATATTGGAGAGAATATAGACTTGGAGTTCAACAATTTGGTGATACCATACTTTCTCTGGAAATGTTACTTTACTTCTCCTATTTTAGAACTCCATCTATTAAAGCCTACAGTGCTGATATTCTCTCTCTAGATTCTAGTCTAGAGACTCCACTTTAGTCATTTTTCCAGGTCAAAAGCAAATTGATATTACAACTCCAACACAATTATTCTTACATGCCCAAACTGCAGTATTAAGAGACTGAGAAGGGGGCAGATAATGACAGCATTTTTAGGTGATAGAATATACATGTTTTTTTCAAAAATTATGAAAAATTGACTCATGGCCATAAACAATATGAAAGGGTAGAACTGGGAAACAAAAAGAAAACAGAAGCATCATTTTAACCACCTACCTATTATTATTTAACTTCTTGAATGAAAATCTCTTTTGAAAATACCAAAGCACAATTTCTATAAATGTCCATTTTGATAACATTACATTAATATGTGGCATGCATCTTTTTATTCCAAGATGAAATTTATTTACCACTGTGTAGATAAATCCTTTGCACAGAAATATTGTGGGTGCTAAATTTTACTTGTTAAACTACATACTGTAAATATTTTTTTTAAAAAAACCGTATATAAATAAAGCAATATGTAATTGGGGTTGAGACTTCATTTCATATTTATCAACAACCATACATCTCTCTGAGATTTAATTAGTGTTGTTACTTATCTTATAGTCACAGATTACTGAACCAAGCAAATAACTGCAAAGCATACCATTTCATTTAGTGAGCTAGAGCATTTGCTTTCATATAAGCCCACTTTCCTTACTTGTGCAAAGTGCAAAGATCTATCTTTCTTGTTTTTCCTACCTGTTTCATTTCATACAGGGGTTTTTACGTTTGCATCCTAATTTTCTAACCTTGAGTGCTGGGGTCTTCCATATATTTAATGAAGTCGGCTAATAAATCTCAGTTCTCCTCGAGTAAGCAATCCTACTGCAGACTCAGCTCTCTCTCCCTTGACTTTCCTGAAGCCCAAATAAGATTTGTGCTCTGACAGGGCGAGCATTTACTTTATCAGAAAGCATATTAGGGTGGGCATGTCTCAGCATAATGTGCACCAGAATCAGAGAGGATGACTAATTTGTTCTGCTATTAAGCGGATAATAAAATGATTTAGGCATGTAGATATGAAACAGCCAGCACTTTAGGAATTATATGTAGCATATTTCATCCTAAATCTGACCAAGTCCAAGAACCTTTTACGTATTAAGTGACATTTACAGGAAAGGCAAGGCTTTACCCAGAACTTAGAAATGTTTACCTAAGATGAGTTAAGAAGATACTAAGAATTATTTAAAATTTTGTGGCATGCATCTTTAAAAGAATTTAAAGGTAGTGTCAGTTATATGCATTTCGTGAATTTGGTTTTATACCAGCCTAGCTTTAGCCAATTTCTTCCACACTTCAAGGTATTAAAAAATAGCACATTATCTGGGAACCTATGTAATATAAGCAATTTAAGAATATTTATTAGATGTCTATTCTAAACAGTAACTTACTGATTACCAAGATAATTATTAATATGTATGCATGTATGTGGGTTTATATGTACACAGAACACACTAACCATCCTTAAAAATATGGCTTATGCTTATGAGATGTATAGTCTGTACTAGGATTATAAATTGGTGCACTCTCTCCAGATAATTTGAAAATACAGATCAAGAGCCTTAAAAACACAAACATTTTTTGAAGACACAATTCTGTTTTGGAAATCCAAGTAAATATCCTGAAAAATCATCAATGATTTTTAGGCTACGATGTTCATCATAGCATAATTTATAGTTATATTTCTGAAAATATTCAAAATATTAAACAAAGGAAGAATAATTAAATTTAACATTTAGAATATTATGCTAGCATTAAAAATTATATTTTCAAAGTGTTAACTGCATACAGAAAAATTCGTACACTAGCTAAATGAAAAGTCAGATAAGTTGCAGACAAGTGTGCATTTATATATACACACATGCATGTATATGTGTATATATGTATGATTATGTGTGGTTGTGTGTGCATATATATTCTATGGAAGCCATATGAAAAACAATCTTTTAAAAATGATTACTTTGTTTACTCTCCCTGGTCGAGAAATTTTTATTCTCTTCTTTAAAGATTTTACTATTCTGTAAGTTATAAAAATGTGTCTCTTTTGCAATAAAAAATAACATTAAAAATAACCATCATGTGAGTTAATTAAAGTGGACAATAATACTTTACAGATCAATTTTATTAAATCAAAATATTTATTAATGTTTTCAAAGACCTTTCTGAAAAATGTTCAGTTGTGCAGACTGGAAGAGCCATAATTCTAGAAAAATGGTTTGAAAATTGTAAATAATTTTGTAGACCTAACTTAAAATCTCCTTTAGATGTATGTACTTTTGCTATTTATAGGAAGTTTTACAACAAGCTAACATTTAATGTTTCAAGGACAAAATAGTTAGACTTTTAAATTAAAATTATCCACTGATTTTTTTTTCAGTTTTCAGATAGTTGTCCATTGCTATAAATGTAATCAGTCTTTTTGTATGAAGTATGGACGTTTCAAAGCAGTCTAAAGGGTCAGAAAATAAAAGAATCAAAATTCATTCACAGTCCTTGTGAATTATGATTTTGGAAGAAGTGAAATCATGACTCTTGTACAAATATATAATGAACCATGTCAAATATTTTCCTTAACTTATTAATTAATAAGAGAACTAATAGGCTGTTAAGACTGGTTCAAATGAGAATTTGACTTGCAGGGAATAATATCCTGTCCTGGACAAAACTCATTATTAATTTCTATGGTCAGGAATCATGTGCAGTGTGATCAATTTTCCACAGCTTACCCTCTAACACCCAAATAGTTTAAAATAGACTAGACAATAGAAAGTCGTTCAAAGAATCCAATAATGCCCTATTGTCTCCTTTGCCCATTTTCAAGTCCTCAACAATTCTTCCTGACAGCCTCAAGTAGTACTTCCCATAAATTTAGGTGGGACATTACATTTTTCAGGTAACAAAAAAATGTACTTTTTGCCAGAACCAACATATCTCTCTCCCACAAAGGTGTTTGGTCCTCATCTTCCATAGATGATATACTTGTGTCACCAAGTCTTTCTTCAGGTTACTGACTCCAACATTCTTCCTTTTTCTCTGTAATTAAGAGTACATTGGGCCTGATTTAAAAAACTGCCTGAGGAATTTGCCAAAATCCTCCATAAAGATCTAGAATAAAAGCATAGATTGTGTGTATGGAATCGCAGAGGACTCCAAAGAGCCAAAGCAATCCTGAGAAGAAACAAAACAGGAGGTATCATGATCCCAGATAACAAGATATACTACAAAGCTGTAGTGATCAAAATGGTATGGCACTGGCACAAAAAACGGACGTACAGACCAATGGAACAGAATAGAGAGCCCAGAAATAAACCCACATCTATACAGTCAATCTATGACAAAGGAAGCAAGAATATACAATAGGGAAAAGGGTCTTTTCAATAAATGGTGTTGCTAAAACTGCACAGCTACATGCAAAAAAATGAAACTGGACCACTTCCTCACCATACACAAAAATAAAACTCAAAATGGATTAAAGACCTAAACGTGACATCTAAAACCATAAAAATTCTAGAAGAGGACACAGGCTGTTATTTCTCCGATATCAGCCATAGCAGCATTTTTTCTAGGTATGTCTCCATAGCAGGAGAAACAAAAGCAAAAATAAACTATTGGGACTGCATCAAAATAAAAAGCTCCTGCACAACAAAGGAAACTGTCAAGAAAAGAAGAAGACAGCCTACTGAATGGGAAAACGTTTGCAAATGATGTATCCAGTAAGGGGTTAACAACGAAATATATAAAGAACTTATATGACTCAACACCAAAAAAACAAACAACCTGATTAGAAGATGGGCAGAGGACCTGAGTAGACATTTTTCCAGAGAAGACATACAAACAGTCAAGAGACACATGAAGCAATGCTCCACATCACTCATCATCAGGGAAATGCAAATCAAAACAACAATGAGATATCACCTCACACCTGTCAGAATCGCTAAAATCAACAACACGGGAAAGAACAAGTGGATGTAGTGAAAAAGGAACTCTGTACGATGTTTGTGGGAATGTAAATTGGTACAGCAACTGCGGGAAAAAGTACGGAGTTTCCTCAAAAAATTAAAAATAGAAATACCATATGATCTAATAATTCCACTATTGGGTATTTACCCAGAGAAAACACTAACTCAAAAAAAATAAATGCACCCTTATGTTTACTGCAGCATTATTTACAATAGCCAAGACATGGAAGCAACATGAGTGTCCATCGACAGATGAATGGATAAAGAAGATTTGGTATATGCACAATGGAATATTACACAGACATAAAAAATCATGAGAATTTGCCATTTGAGACAACATGAATGGACCTAGAGGGTATTATGCTAAGTGACATAAGTCTGACTGAGAAAAACAAACACTATATAATTCCACTCATAAATGGAATCTGAAAAAAAATGAATTAACAAAAAGCAGAATCAGAAATATAAATACACAGAACTGATGGTTTCCAGTGGGGAGGGAAGTGGGGTTGGGCAAAATGGGTGAGGGGCTGAGGGAGATATGGGCCTCCAGCTATGGAATAAGTTAGTCACAGGAATAAGAAGCAGAGCATATGGAATACAATGACATTGCAATAGTGATGTAATGGGGTGGAGCAAATAGCATAATGTATAACCTTGTCCATCACTAAGTTGTACACCTGAAACTAATGTATCGGCGTCAACTATACTCAAATGAAAAGAAAAAAAATAGGATAAAAAAGCATAATATAATAAGATGAAAACAGTATCATTTGATTCACACACAGACATATACAACACACACACACACACACACACACACACAGCAGCACAGATTACGGTTTTGAGTGAGTCTGCTATAGTGGCTGGCATGGATTACATTCCAAATAAATATCTGAGATCTGAAAAATGGAAGACTCTTTGTATGAGGAGACCTTGGAGCTAGTGGAGAGGACATTATACTTCTTGGAAACTGAGACTAAAGTTCTTAACTTCAGTTGGTAAGTAAAATACTCTTCCAAAACATTGTTCAATTGTTGGGAAAGGTGCCACTTAGAAAAGAAAAAGTGTACTCTGATACAAAGAAAAGAAAACCTATTTCAAGGTTGAGATTGTTATAAAAAGCAATCCTTGTTACAAGACACTAAATTCAACCCTTCCCATTTTAAACTCTGAGAAATTAGGAGCAATTTTCTCAAAAAGGGGCCACTAAAAAGAATATAATTTGGGAGGCTGATGAGAAAGCTGGTTAAAAGTGTATCATCACTTTGAGGTAAAAATGCCTAGAACGACAGAAAGTGCTAGAAGAAACACCTTCCTTTTCTTCAGGAGCAGAAAGAGCTGTGGCCCTCAGTGAAGTAGAGGGTGCACCGTTAGTGATTTTGTGGCCCAGGCAAAACAGAGACAGGCTTCATCACTGTCACATCAAACAGCATTACTACAACAGTAGTAATTAGTGGTAATAGGCGTAGTATCAGCATACCAGCAGTGAGGGAGAGCAGCAGCAAAACCAGCAGTACTGACATTGAGACACCATGGGAAAGTGGTATATTCCTTCCTCCAAATATTCTAAGTAAAAAGTAAATACAGAACTGGACACACGGAAAATTCTGGTCTACAAGGAAGCAACTAGTCCAATTTTTTTTTTAACGGTATGGACCATCACCAAATATCTCTGTGATTAGAGATATCATAATATCTCCTTGGCTTGCTCTGTGAAAATGACTGTACCCAAGGACTTCTATGGCAAGAGCACAATGCACAGCAAACTAATGCAGCTGGCCGTAGGGGCTGTGCAGGCAGTTGCACGGGAGCCTTAAGTGCCTACGGCTATTTCTACTGCAAACAGAAAACTAGCCATCATCCCAGGGTCACTAAGCCTCCTAAGCAGTAGGAGAAGAAAATCAGACTGGAAATCTAAAAAACTGCTCATCAAAATCAAATCATGTTAATAGTGCATGAATAAACGCATGTGTTGACTGCTGAATGCCTTGAAAGCCAACTCACATTCTTTTATTGAATTTCTAGTAGATATGGTTACATACTTTCCCTGCATCAATTGCCTAACACTGCCTTCTCTCATCTGCCATTTAAAAAACATACAATGGTAAAGAACTGTAAACCAGGATCATTTTTATTATCCACCAGATGCCAAGGCAAAAAATATCTGTCTGAAATACTTGCTAATGTCACCAGCTTTATTCTCCCTCTAGCACACATAAGCTGCTTCTCCATAGAGTAAAACTGCTGTTAAATACACAGACTTCACATTATAGGATTTTTACAAATTCCCAATAAGTTGAAAATCACAATGCTATCTTTTGTTAGGAATACACGTCATTTCTCGAACATACATGTTACAACGCCTATCAAAACAATCCTGGTATTTTTGATACTTTTACATCCAGTATTTAACAAATCTCTTCAAATGTCCTTTCAAAATCTGTTAAATTTATCATTAGGAATCCCCAGTTCAGCAATTTTTTCCCCAATCTTGCCACTTTCTTTAGGATCCTCCAGAAAATTCTTGGCAAAATGCCATACATCATGACTTGCTTCATGCGTCTAACCCTATATGTTATATTTTCTCACTTTGAATCCATATTGCTTCTTTCATACTTAACAACAATAACAGCAACTACGTTAACAGATCTTACAGGAAGCATGCAGCGGCCTCTATCATCCTGCTGATACACATTGTGTTTTCTCAGCACTGCCCTATAAAGAATTTAGTAACACACCTTTGTTTATAGAGTGCCTTAAAATAGTTCCTTAAGTCACTTCACTTTAATAATAATTCGAATAATTCTTCAATAACTACGTATTTAGGTCTTAATGAACTTCGAGGAAGAAAGAGAGGGAACAAGAGAGGTAGAAAAGAAAGAAAAGAAAGAACTCATTTGCTCCTTGTAGGTCCGTAAAAGCCAAGACACCAGTGAAAATATTTTTTCAAAGCTCCCAAAACACAGCACAGATGTGCTGAAGAGGCTTGTCTTGGCTACCATGAGTCATGCTCCAATGAACATTCGAGTACGAGTTTTTGTGTGGATATACATTTTCATTTCTTTTGGGTATATACCTATGCATGGGATTGCTGAGTCTTAAGGCAACTCAGTGTTTAACTTTTTGAGGCACAGCTGGACTTTTTCCCAAAGTGCTGGCATCATTTTACATGCCCATCAGAAATGTGTGAGTGTTCTAACTTCTTCGTATTCTTACCAACACTTGTTACTAGATTTTTTTTTATTGCAACTATTGTGTGTGAAATTGTATCTCACTGTAGTTTTGGTTTGCATTGATATTGATCTTTTTTCATGGGCTTATTGGACATTTGTATATCTTCTTTGGAGAAACATCTATTCAGAATATTTGTCCATTATATAAATGGGTTATTATTAAACTGGAAGTCCTGTTGATACATTTTGGATATTAATCCTTTATCAGATATATGATTTGCATATCTTTTCTCTCATTCTGTGAGTTGTCTTTTCACTTTCTTTACGGTACCCTTTGAAGCAGAAAGGTTTTTAATTTTGATGTTCAATTTACCAATTTTATTTCTTTGCTTATACTGTTGATGTCATCTCTAAGAAGGCTTTGCCTAATCCAAGGTCATTAAGATTTACGACTATATTTTACTTTGAAAATTTTATAGTTTATTATTTACATATGATTTTAAAAGTAGCAGTTTTTGAAAAGACTACTCCTTTTTTCATTGAACTGTCTTGATATCCTTGTCAAAAATCAATTGACTGATAGGCTCTGACAGGAAAATGGTGGAGTAGGAAGATCCAGAACTCTGTCCCTCTATTAAGCAGTGAACAAGCTGGTAAAAACTGTCAAAATCATTTTTTTTCGGAACTCTAGAATCATATCCAATGCCTTGGAGATGTGCACATTCACCTTATGATGGCAGTGGTTTTAGTGTCTGTTGACTATTTCCTTTTTGGATTTCTCTGTTAAGCTACCTGCCTCTGTTGGATCACAGGGAGCTCTTAGCCTCCACCAACTACTGGCTGATTACTCTATTATTTCTGACAATACCCTGGGGCATAAATTGCTCCACAGTCTGATCCTATTAAATTTGTGTCTTTATTAAATTTGTTTGAGGCCGGTCTTAGAGGTTTTTCCTTATGGCAGGGGGCTCTTCCTAGCCTTATTTTTCCCTAGTTCCCTTTAGTAAACTTCTAGCTCAACTAAGGGTTAGCTTATTGCTCTCATGAAGAAACTTTCCTCTTATCTACTTACTACCAAAATCTCCATTTTCTTCAAAGAAGCCCTTAAACTTGCACTTCCTCACACTCTGTTACAATAATGTCAATTCCATTAGGAAAAACTTCCTAACTTTGTTCTTAAGCCTGTTTCCACCCTTCGTTCAAAACCTCCACCACTGTTCCTGAGCTAGAGACAGGAAGAGTGATCTGCTTCTCCTGGAGTGACACCTCTTCTCTATCAGTATGGCAATGGGTGGGAGTAGTAGCCTTTAGTCCCCTCTGCTTGATTCTCCAGACGTGGAAACTCCTCCCTACAAATGAGCTTTAGAGTGAGGGATTGGGGCCTTAGTGTTTTTGACATGAGGCCCCTGGCACAGAAATTTCACGAGTAAAAGTTGAGTGAAGGAAGAGAGCCTCACACCTCTCAGCAGCTTCTCTCTGGAAGAGAGCTTCTGCAGTATAGAACTGTGAGAATATAAGAGGTGTCAGCAGTCTGCTTTTCATGGGGAGATACCATAGCCCTCAACTTAGAATTGGAAAGAGAGAGAACACTGTGCTCAGCTGTATCCACCAAGGGTGAGTTTCCATCATGCTGAGTTAGGCAGGAGAGGAATGGGAGTTGCTTAGGGGAGTGGGTCCTGGATTCAATAGCCATAGATTCTCACTGCTCTTATTAATATTTATTGAATTTCCTTGAATAAATATTTCTTATTTACTTTATGACCTTTAGACAATTTCCAGAGACTTTAAATTGCTGTTATAATAATTTTCAGTAGTATGGTTATTTTGCAGAAAGAGTCCACAAAGCTCCTCAGGCTGCCATTCATGAGTTTGTGTCCATACAAGTGTTTTTACCCAATTGGCTTGCAATAAGTTGGATGTTGACTAATCAATCATGTCAATTATGTCAGAATGTGGAAATCAGGTGTTGATATGAAAGACTATGCTTCTTTTTTCTTTCTTTTTTTTAAAGATTTTATTTATTTATTTGACAGAGAGAGAGACAGCCAGCGAGAGAGGGAACACAAGCAGGGGGAGTGGGAGAGGAAGAAGCAGGCTCCCAGCGGAGGAGCCTGATGTGGGGCTCGATCCCAGAACGCTGGCATCACGCCCTGAGCCGAAGGCAGACGCTTAACGACTGAGCCACCCAGGTGCCCCATGAAAGACTATGTTTCTATGTTTTCACCACAGAAGAGAATTAGAGTTCTCAGCCCCCAGCTTTAACTCATTCATTCATTTGACCATTTTGTTCTGAAATATCATCAATGAAAATAATGGGATCTGCACACAGACTAAGGATGAACAAAAATGATCATTACTTTGGGAAAACTTACACTCTAATACAACAGATAAGAATACAACAGAATCAAAAAGGAAGTCGCTCCAGATTTAGAAAAAAAAGAAAGTATATTACAAGGAGAAGTAATTTAGGATTGGTTGAAATCTTCTAGAAAACTTCTTGGACATGAAAGAATTGAAGGAATTTGAAAAGAGAATGGAGGAATATGGTGATTATATAGTAAGACTGATTTCAAGAGAATGATTTTGCATTGTCAATAAAATGAAGGTTTTGCAACAACCCAGCTGAGAAAAGATTTCATCAGGTTAGGTTATTTCACTCCGAACACACCTGAGAGCTTTCAACCAGGACTGAGGACATCTGGCAGCTGGGTTTACATATGCCAGAGGCTGATAATGAAAGAAAAGAATGATGGCAAGTCAAGGAGTAAAGTTAAGTAGTGCTGGTTGAAAAATGTTAGATAAATTATCCATGAAGTTTAAGCAGGTTAGGGAATCAACAGAAGCCAGAATCAGAATTATGGATTAGTGGAATGCGATGTGATTGCTGAGTAATAAGAAGCCACAATAAATATATCGCTTAAGTTCCAAAGAAATGAGAAAGATTTTAGGGATGGAAATTAAAAAAAAAAAAAAAAAAAAAAGATAAAGAAAAAAGAAAATCCTGGGTGTCACCCAATATAATTTCCTGTCCTATAAAGCGGCATTATTTTAGCTATTACAAAACAGTAATATAGAAGACTACAATTTTACATTAAAAGACTTGATTATGTGTTTTGGGAATGGGAAAGACAATGAACACTGAATTTTAAATAATGACGAAGCCTAAGTTTTAACCATGGTTGTAACTGAAGTAATGATTAAAGTCATTGAAATTGGATTTCTGTAAATTCAGTGCCTGCAAAATGAATTGTTGGGAAAACAGGCTATTTGAGATCTTTTGTAGCTCTATTCGTCTCTAGCCCCGACTCTGAATTCAGGTGGTTACCAGAGACAACAAAATGGATGATGATATGATCATACAGAGCAAGTCGTAAGGCTGAAAGGAAGACACTGGAGTGAGTGCTGCCAAAGATGACTGGTTTGCACCAGGTAACAGTACAGAGAGATTGTAAGGGGGAAATAAAGAAGATGACAGGGTATGGTGACCAGAGGGGAACTAGGGAGAATCACCTAATGGGATAAAGCACAAGATCAAGCTTTGAAGAGACACAAATTCGGATCTTAGTTCCATTATCCATTACTACAGTCTAACTCTGTAATTTTGTGCATTGAGAGCGATTTCTCTGAGCCTAACTGGTGCTTGGAACTACCTTGCAGAGGTTTTGTGAAACGAATCATGTAAATGCATGTTAGTTATATTTCTGAGAAAGAGAGTTCTACTTAGAATATTTTTATCTTCACAACAAATTATTTGTATTATTTTCTTTGGAAAAAAATATTTCTGTAAGAAGATTAAGTTTATCCAACTTACCCAGTTCATTTTATTTGCCCAAATTAATACAGATATGACGAAAAATATTAAAAATGCAGACTCCACCTCCTCACCACCCATTATTCTAATTCAATACATTTAAGGTTCAGTTCAGGAATGTATTTAAGTTCTGGGCTGATTCTGATGTAAGAAGCCTGAGAACCACACCTTGAGAAATACCGCTTTTTAGTGCCTTGATTTGCAAATGTAATTGCAGATTGGATTCGTGTGGAGAACTTAAAAAAACACTGAGGCCTGGCTCCACATAATACCCTGAAGGCTCTTATTTAACTAGACCAGGGTAAGGCTTGGGCACTGGAGTTTCAGAATCTTCCCAGGTAATTCTAATGGGCAGTCAAGGCTGAGACCCACCGATTTCTAAAGGATGCTCCTGGAGTCTGTTAATTTCTTTTTCTTCAAAACCTAATATGATAGTTTTTCAATAACATTTAACAATACTTAGAATTAAACAGTCGTCAAGTTTTTAGTATGATATGGACTGTGGAAAACAGAACTCATTCTCACCCTTTAAATGAGAAACTTGCTGAGAAAAGCAGCTTTGAACAGTCTTATTTGATATTCCTTCCTTCCTGTAATCATGTCTCTTATGGTTGCAATTTAGTATCTATTTTCTCTCATCTATTCATTTTTTATAGTTTTATGCTGTATCCCTGGCTTCCTTTACTGTCCCACATGCATTATTTGGCATTAATATTCATTACTTTAATCCCAAAAGACTGCATTGAACTTCCTCCATTCTCCAATTTTTTTTTTTTAAGATTTATTTATTTGAGAGAGCGAGAAGAGAGAGAGCATGAATGGGCAGGGGGAGGGGCAGAAGAAGAGAGAGAAGAGGGAGAAGCTCCCACCAAGGAGGGAGCCCAACTGGGGCTCTGTCCCAGGACCTCGGGATCATGACCTGAGCCAAAGGCAGCCGCTTAACTAACTGAGCCACCCAGGCGCCCCTCCATTCTCCAATCTTCTGAATCCCTATAGTTTTCACAAGCCTATTGTGGTGACAATGGTTAACTGGGTTTTTTTTTTTTTTTTAGGTTATTATTTAAGAAAACAAAAAAAAGGAAAAATAACTTTGCCGTTCCAAAATACAGTTTCTCTTCAGAAATAATCCTCATTCCTCACTCCAACTAGTCAAATAAATTTTCTAAGAGACTAACTTTGTAAAACCAATACGAAAAAGAACTACAGCAGTAATACTCAACCATGCACAAAACCAACCACAACTGCATTGTTCCAAAAGCTTTCCTCCCAGCAGGCTGAACTCTTTGAATAGTTCTACATTTGAAAATATACACAATTACATGAAATGAACTCTCAGTCTCTCATTAGGACCACCAGTCAACCAAATGGTTTGTTTAG
The DNA here is from genome assembly GCF_017311325.1 of Ursus maritimus. Classification (NCBI taxonomy): domain Eukaryota; kingdom Metazoa; phylum Chordata; class Mammalia; order Carnivora; family Ursidae; genus Ursus; species Ursus maritimus. Next base: position 16,459,604 of record NW_024424119.1, on the reverse strand, counting down.
GATCCCTCTTGTTAACTTCCAAGATTGCTGGCAAATCACAGAAACTGACTAGCTAAGATGTCAGTGTCTGGGCTCTATCACAAAGGAGATTGTCCAGCCATGAGGATTTTCATATATGTGATTCTAGTCATTAGTACCATTGAACAACTAAAGTTAATAGAAATGCATATCCCCCGAGTTATATATACATACATTCATGTACACATAAAATGTCCTCTTAAAAGAAATGATCATTCTTCTAACTCACAAGATTTAAAAGAAATGGCTCCTGTTCCTGTTTTCTCTGTTTTCACTAATGTCATTTCAACCATTCTGACTAAATCCAATAGTTTTGAAACGAACCTACTCTTTTGATATATGGTTATATTTTTATGCATACAAGGTGTATTATCAATTAAGAAATTAATTTGCTTCTAAAAAACCCTAAGAATATCAACTAAAATTTGAACTGATGTTATCTGTAGCTAATAAATGATTTTTTAAAATTATTTAAATTCCAGTTGACATACAGCGTAATATTAGTTTCAGGTGTACAACAGTGATTCAACACTTCCATACAACACCTGGTGCTCATTACTAGTGCACTCCTTAGTCCCCATCACCTAGTTCACCTATCCCCCCCCCACTCTGGTCACCATCAGTTTGTTCTCTATAGTTAAGAGTCTGTTTCTTGGTTTGCCTCCCTCTTTTTGTTCCCTTTGTCCATTTGTTTTGTTTCTTAAATTCCACATGTGAGTGAAATCATACACTATTTGTCTATGACTGATTTATTTCACTTAGCATAATACCCTAAGCAAAATACTCAGCTCCATCCATGTTGTTCCAAAGAGCAAGATTTCATTCTTTTTTATGGCTGAGTAATATTAGTGTGTGTGTGTGTGTGTGTGTGTGTGTGTGTGTCTTATTTGTCTTATTAGCCCTTCATCTTATTTATCCATTCATCAATCAATAGACTCTTGGGCTATATTTTTAATTTTTATTATACTTTTTTTCCAAATTATCCACAACACTATTCTTTAATCAGAAAAATATGTTATTCTCTAAAGAAAAGAATTTTATTCTCTAAAATATAAATTATATTGGTAGGAATACTGGCAATAAAAACGATTTTATGCCTAACTACAAATATCATTTATATATAATATATAAAATATATATCACCATATATTTGTATTTTATATTTAAAATATATATTTATAAAAATAGAAAATTTTGATTTAGACTTTTATTAAACTGTCTTTCTAGGAATACAAATATACCCATTTATTTATTTTTAAAAGATTTTATTTTTAAGCAATCTCTACACCCAACGTGGGCATGAACTTACAAACCCAAGATCAAGAGTCACATGCTCCACTAACTGAGCCAGCCAGGTGTCCCCAAATGTGCCCCTTTAAGATTCTGAACATTTATGGAAATAATGTATTTACATTAATTCTAAGATAAATTTCAGTAATATCTATTATAGCCATTTATTCCAATTTTAATCAACAATGGTTAATGAGAATAAGTTATGAACATGAATCTGAAGAATATAGTGAAGTCATTTCTTCTCATCATTTTCATAACATTTTTATAACTTACTTACAGGTGAGAAACAAAATCTTTAACCAAAAAAGAGAGCTGGGTTAAAACAAAAACATATTATTTTTTTTTCTAATTTTAGAATATATGTCTGTAAGTAATCAAAATTTTTACAGTATTACTAACACCAACCATTTATGGTGAATCTACTGTTTTTTCCTTGCGTGGTATTTGACTTTTGAGTGATTGTGGTCTTTGTGTGAAGACAGTGAAGTAGGCATATGGTTTTTGATGTCAAATAACAGACCCAGATGGCTTGTTAATATTTAGTTATTAGAAAAAATTCATAAACACATTCAATTTTATACATATTAAGGTCATCTGATCATGTAGCTTAATATCGATTTCATAAAAAAATTCATGGTTCTAGATATCAAAGTCTCTCATCTTGATTTCAGCATCCTGACAGTTTTCTGAACAATGATTCTTTGTTGATTATCATATCATTGATCAGAATGGTTTGGTGAGTAAAGACATCCAACCTAATAATTGACATTTGCTTTCTATTTTCTGTCTGGTCTATATTGTATTACTCTTATTGTAAAATCACTACTGACGTTTTAAAAGTGTTGCTTATCTGCTCACTAATGCACACAGTGATCTAACTTGCAATGGATTTATGAACTTATCTTAAGCAATACTTTGTTATAAATAATATAAGATTGTCTTCTCATATATAATTTTTTAAATTACTAAATGGTTTAGTGCTAATTCTCATAAGAAGGTATATAGATTTTTAACCACAATATCATAAAGTAAAAAGTTAAAATGAGGAAAACTTTCAGACATTAAATAAATCTTTTGAAGGATTCACATTAGACCTTCCGTATGATGGGGAAATACCAAAAGATTTAGTGGTTCATTTTCTTATGACATACAATATACATAGTCAATAAATCATCAGGAAATTGAATCCATGTATATGTAAGACCAACATTTGCATGAATATTTTCAGCCAAGGCTCCCCAATTCATTTTCAAAATATCATAAAGGGATAAAAAATGGTCTAATGTAGGTTTAGAGCATATATCTGCCACAGAGAGCAAAGTAGTAGAAATGATTATGATGTACTAATGTTGAATATAAAGAAATAATACTAACTTTAGTTACAGAATATAGAATCATGTTTACTTGAATACAATCTTAATTATGGATACTGAAAATTATTAAAGAAAATAGGCAAAAATTATTTGAAGTATTGACTTCTTTTTAATTGTAAGGAATAAAGGAAATACAAATATGAAAATTGAAATGTTTGATCCTGCAAGATGCATTTTATTCCACTTAATAGAAAATCCAGCCTGGACTGTCTTAAACACAAGAAGAAATTCATTGACTTATGGAACTCAGGAGTCAAAGAGCAGTCTTGCTTCAGAGGTGAATTCTGGGTTAAACACTGTCAGAGTATCCATTTCATGATTTTGTTTGATCTGTGTCACCTTCAGCTTCAAGCTGATTAACACCATGATGGCAAGCTTGCAGTAGAAATTTTGAGGCTCACATCATCACAGCACTAGGCACATTCAAATCAAAAGTCTTGAGTTTATTCTGTTATGAGTTTAACAAGCCTAAATCAGTCATTTCTCCCAGGGGCCATGCTCTGAATGATTTTGGTCTAGGTTAGATCCTCTTTCCAGAACCAATCACAGGGACCAGAAAAAAAGGATTATACTTCTACACAATACAATTAGACATTTGGACCAGTCAAAACACTAGAATATGTTTTATTGTCACATAATAAAATCATGAGTAAAAGGTAACAACATAGATTTATTTATATGTTTCTTATAGGTTGGCTACTCACTCCTCCAACACTAAATGTACTGTAAGATTTATTATTCTTGAAATTCAAAAGTGTCACAGGTGTAAGATTGGATATGCATCTATTTTAATTTTTTTCTTGTCATTTTGATCTGACAAGTGTAATCTTTCTCAGTTTAGGAAATTGTAGTTTATTATTTCATTTACTATTTCACTTCCATCTGCTCTGTTGTCAGTTTACGTACAGCTGTCTCCATCACTTTATCTTTTTATTTATTGTGGTCATCTCTTCATCATCTCTTTTGAATTCTGAGAGAATTTCTGGAACAAATGTTTTCTTTTAAAATCATTTAGTATTCTATAATATCTTAATGATTGTTAAGTACTTCAGTTTAAAAATTTAACAACCCTCTGTTTTAACTGAAGATAACCTTTGCAAGGTTCATGATGGCTACTTTACTTGGACTCAGCATCCTTTTAAATCTTATATAAACCATAAAACGGTCATACATATGCAAGGAAGTGTGAACGTACTTCTTTAAAATCATAGAATAAAAGTGACTCTTCCTTTTTTGTACTGTTACATATGAATTTTAATATGTGAAGATATTCATGTTTCTACCACTGAAGGTCCAAAACTGTTCCATCACCCCCAAAACTTCCTCCTGTTATTCCTTTATAATCATGACTCCTGACACCACTCAACTGTTTACCATCACTACAATGTTATCTTTTCTAGGATGGAAGCATTAAATATGCCAACTTTTGAGACTAGCATTTATCACTCTGAAGAAAGATCTTGAGATCCACCCATATTGTTGCGTGTTTATCAATAGCTTATTTCTTTTCAGTGTATGGATGTACCACACTATAGCCATTCACCTGCTGAAGGTGAATTCCATTTTTGGCAAGTTCCCATTAGGCAGTTTTGCACAGAGCTGTTGAACAAAAACCTCCTATAACACCAAATACTACTACCTATATTATGTCTAAGTTTTAGTGTGATCAACAGTTTTAATTTCCTTGGGTAAACATACAGGAGTGGGATTGCTGGGTCATTTGAAGGGGAGAAGGTAGAAACTACTGCATAGCTGAAAGCATGTTGCTTTCACACCAACAAAGAAAAGAGCTACATTTTGTTCCATATTCTCGTCTGCCTTTAGTGTTGCATTTTTTAAAAATTTTAGCCATTCTAGAAGGTGTGTAGTGGTATCTCATTACGGTATTAATTTACTTTTTTTTCTAATGGTTAATGATGTTATTGTTTCATGTACTTGATATCCTTACATGCTCTCTTGTGAAGTGTCCAAGTTTTTTCCCATTTTTGTGTTTTCTTATTGTTGAGACGTAGGCATTTCAGTATGCTGAAATTATAGGCTTTTACTAAATTTTTGTTTTGCAAATATGTTCCCCAGTCTGTGACTTGTCTTTTCATTCCCTTAATAGTGTCTTTCACAAAGCAAAATCTTTTAAATTTGAAGATACCCAATTTTTTTTTTTCTTTTATGGTTTGTACTTTTGATGTCATACCTAAAAGCTCTGCCTAACACCAGATTTTCTTCTATATGTCCTTCTAAATGTTTTATAGTTCGAGGTTTTACTTTTGTATCTGTGATCCATTTTGAGTAGATTTTTGTATAAAGTACAGTGTTTAGGTTCAGATTCTGATGGGGTGTTTTTTTGGTTTTGGTTTTGGTTTTTTTTTCTACTCTTTCCCTTTCCTTTTTATTTTACATAGGGATGACCAATTATTTCAACATCATCTCCCCTTTTTCCATGGGATTTCTTCTGCAACTCTGTCAAAGATCAAATGGCCATATTAAATATGAATGTGTTTCTAGACTATTCTTTTCTGCTGATCTATGTTTCTATACCTTTACTAAAACCCTCCCATCATTTTCTATTAATTCTTAAAACTGTATAGTCTGATCCCTCCAACTTTTTTTATTTATTCTCATTTCTTTGCACCTCCATATAACTTTTAGAATTCATTTGTTTATATCTACAAAATCCTTGTTGGGTTTTTATTGCCATTGCATTAAATCTACACATCAATTTAGGGAGAATTAATATTTTTTATGTTGAGTCCTCCAACCTGAGAAAATAGGTCTTTCCATTTCTTTAGGTCTTCTTTTACATCTTTTTGTACTCTTTAACAGAGAGATCCTGAAATATCACTTAATTTATACTCAAATATTTCATTTTTGTTGGTGTTACTGTAAATGGTATTGTATTAACTGTTTTTTTCAGTTGTTCATTGCTATTTTATAGAAATTTGATTGTGTGTTGACCTGTACCCTCTAAATTTAATAAATTCATTTCTTAGCTCTGGGAGTTTTGCTATTTTTAGTCTTTTTTGGTTTTTAGATTCCTTAAGCTTTTCTACAGAGACACTGTGTTGTCTGTCAACGGGTTTAGTTTTATTTCTTCCCCTTCTAATACGTATGCCTTTAAATAAAAACATTTTCTTACCTAATTGCTCTAAAACTTCTAGTAAAGGAAAGGTGAGAATAAATATTCTTGCCTTACTTCCAATCTTGGGGTAGAACACACAAACACACACACACACACACACACACACATGATTTATTTATTTTGGAGAGAGAGCCCAGGAGCGAGCACAGTGGGGGAGGGGCAGAAGAAGAGTGGGGGGGAGAATTCCAAGCAGAATCCTTGCTCAGCATCCAGCCTGACTCAGGGCTCGATCCCATTACCCTGAGATCAGGACCTGAGCCAAAAACAAGAGTGGAATACTCAACCAACTAAGCAACCCAAGTGCCCCCATATATATATATATTTTTAACAGTTTTTATTTCATTCACTGGTTGGTTTGTTTAAGGCATTCATTTAGTTAGTTTCAAGTTTTTATTTAAATTCTAGTTGGTTAACATATAGTGTATAGTTGGTTTCAGAATTTAGTGATTCATCTCTTACATACAACACCCAGTGTTCATCACAAGTGCCCTCCCTAATCCCCATCACTGCCCACCTCCCCTCCAACAACCCTCAGTGTGTTCTCTATAGTTAAGAGTCTATTTTATGGTTTGCCTTACTCTCTCTTTTCATTTCCTATGTTCATCTGTTTCATTTCTTAAATTCCACATATGTCACTCAGTATTTGGAGTTCTACTTCCTTTAAGGTGTTTATGGGTTGATTATCACTCTGACTTTTCACATGAACCCCCTTCTTTTAGGAAACTTAATGAATTTATCTGTTATCACTAGAGAACAAGATTACTGCCAGAGATCACGTGGCCCACCTTAAAATCTTTTAGTCCCACACAAATGGTAGGAGGGAAAAGATGTGGTTTCTTGTGGGGAGTACACTGCTGTTTACTGCTATGGCAGACCACCAAAATTAGCAAAAGTCAGCCCCAATGATCTAAGTTGACTAACAATAAAAACATCAACTGTTTGATTCCAGTATCAAAAATAAAATAGTCACTGGAACGATACCAGAAGAACTATGCCAAATTTGACCCATATTTATTATAACTATATTTGAATATATATAAAAATATCTGAGAGATATTTCTTATGATATCTAATCCAATACAGAAATTTAAAAAGAGTGATGATTTTACTTAAATGTGATATTTATGAAAAAAAGAAAAAAGATCCAAAAAAGGACCAAAGAAAACAAAACAAAACAGACTCTTAAATACAGAGAACTGGTGGTTGCCAGAAGGGAGGGTTGGGTGAGGGGATTGGTGAAATAGCTTAAGGGGATTAAGAGAATAGATTGATGAACACTAAGAATGTATACAATTGTTGAACAAAATATTGCACACCTGAAACTAATATAGCACTGTATATTAAGTATACCTCATTTTAAATAAAAAGAGTGATAACTATGCTATTTTGGTAAATATTAAGTTTGGGTATATAACATTAATGATTCAGTAAAAGTAACATAGATTTTGCCCACTGAAGACTCTTTACACTTAGAAAGATAAAACCTGCAGCCTGAAGATTTAGCTCAAAAATGGAACAGATGGAATATCATCCACCAGAAAAATAAGATAAAGGAAAAAGAAAATTGGTATTAAAAAAAAAAAAAAAGAATGAGAATGGTGAACCAAAAAATATTTTTAAAATAAGAATAATATTTGAGTTGTAATATTTTATGGTCAGATATTTTATTATTCTATGGCATTCATTTCCTTTATAAATCTGCTTTGTATGTTGAATATTAGGGCCTAAATTAATTGACTTAAAATGGTTAGATCGTATTTTTCATTCATAAAAATAGCTAATTACTGAACAATCTATCAATGGTACTATATGTCTAATTTCACTTTTAACTATTTTATTGGCATAATTCAGAGTAACAACCAATTTGTCTTTAAGGGGATCTGACACACTAATTGGTGATCAACCTCCAAACAGCCAATCTAATGGGCAATACAGATCATTGTCTATGTTTAGAGTAACTGTCTAATAATAGTAACTAAAATGTACTGAATAGTTGTTCTGGGCCAGGAACTTAACTACATAATAGGAGCTAAAATTCCATTTAATCCTTACCCCAAAATTGTAAGCAATACTATCATTATCCTTTATTACATAAATGAAGAAACCAAGATTTAGATATCTTCCCTTCCATGTAGTTTTAGAAGCTTACCTATGTTTAAATATGGAAATCAAAGTACAGAAGACTGACAAATGAATGTAATGAGAGTTTAACACTTCCTGGTAAAAACACTAACATTTTCTCATTCCTAAATTATACTGTAATCTTTGAAAGTATCATAGTAAAAATGAAAACCCTAAGGAAGTTATTAAAAATTTAGCACTCTCTGCTCATGTGGAGTATAGATTCCACTTTCTGAAGAGATTATTATAGATATGCTTGGAATAAAATGCAAGTATCACACAGAGTGGGCAGGATATCTCAGCTGGGTTTCCCTAAAACTTATTACCTCAACATTTTAAATACAAAAATAAATATATATCCAGGCAAATGTACAACGCTAAAGGATCATCTTAACGCAACTTAGCAGAATTATGAAACTAAATAAGTAGCTGGAGATGGAAAATCAAACAGATGTGCATGAGGTGGCGGAAAGATGAGTATAAAAGAATGGAGCAAAGAAAAGTAACAAAGCAAGGAAAGGACAAAATTTATCTGGAAAATGTTAAGGTCTTTCATTCAACAGAAAAAAGATTTTTTTTTCCATGTGAATTTATATTTTTATACAAGAATTGATAATTACTAATTACTCCAAAACCCACCTTCATTCAAAACCCAGTTTGATCTAAGAAATGCTATACACTAAGCTCCACTAACAGCTGAGAGTATACCATACCTGGTACTCTTTTAACCACATTTTTTCTAAAATTCTAATTCAGAGAATAATTTCAAAGGAAATATTAATGACACAAATCAATGACCTAGGAACAGCAAAAAAAAAAAAAAATGATGATGTGCACTTATGTAACTATCATTTTCTTATTAAAATATTTTCATTTTCATTATTTCATTTCGAATGGTTATTAGTTCAGAAAGGATTACATAGAAATCATGCAAACATTCCAAACAGTAACCACACTACAATCTAACTTCTTTGACACCTGGAAATTCGTATTTTAACTCTGCATTTCCTTTTCCAGCACAGTGCCCAGCACCAGAACCACTGAGACCTAAGCAGGAGGGGACCTGGATATGAGCCTGGGGCTTCAGAGGAACTCTGATCCTCACCAACCCTTCTATCCATAGGAGAGAGTCCTCAGTGTGAAGAGGACTTACTTGAGCTCACATTCTCCAGCTGTTGCTTGGGGTTTCCTGGGCCCCTGACTCCCCTGGCAAAAATGGCCCAGAACCCCCAATGGAAGCCAGTGTGAGCCCTTTCCTCAGTCTTCCCTTCCATAGGGAAATGCAAAGCTGCAGTGGGTGTCCCTAGGTGTCCTCATCATGTCAGAGACCCATGCCACAGCAAAAAGAAACAAGGTAGGCTGCAGACTGGGTCTGGTTGCTGCCAGATACTAGTGTGGGATTTAAAAGTGTCCAAAAACTCTAAATTGGAAACAGGCCTTGCAGGAAGTTCTGAGGGTATATATCAGGTGCCTGACAGGCACAATCATACTCACTTCATAAAGATAATAATGAAATTAATTAGAAAAGTACTGGTCCCTGTTTTATTTAGAATAGTCAATAAGAACAGCCCTGAAATCTCAGAGGCTTCATATGTGTTCTGTTGTTTTCTCCATGAATGGTCCAAGTCCAACATGGGTCAGGAGCAGCCGGTTTTATTATTTGCAGGACCCAGGAGGGCAAGAGTATAAATGGAGCTCACATACTTATATGTAAATATTCAAAGATACAAATTGAAATAATAAAGAGTTGACTATGTTTTCCTCCTATCTTGACAAATAAACCTTCATAATAATAAAATTGAAAACTATAGGTAAATGTATAGTTTTGTTTGACAAAGTTGGGCTAAATATCTAAGAATAACTTTATCATTGTTCTCATCTGGGGTATCTGCTGATGAGCCGGCGATGTTTGTGTGAGACAAATAGCTAACAGACCCATGAAAAAAGTGCTCAACATCACTAGCCATCAGGGATATACAAATCAAAATCACAATGAGATACCACCTTATACCAGTAAGAATGGCAAAAATTAACAAGACAGAAATCCACAAATGTTGGTGAGGATGTGGAGAAAGGGGAACCCTCTTACACTGTTGGTGGGAATGCAAGCTGGTACATCCACTCTGGAAAACAGTATGGAGGTTCCTCAAGAAGTTAAGAATAGAGATACCCTATGACCCAGCAATTGCACTGCTAGGTATTTACCCCAAAGATACAGATGTAGTGAAAAGAAGGGGCACGTGCACCCCAATGTTCATAGCAGTGATGTCCACAATAGCCAAACTGTGGAAGGAGCCAAGATGCCCTTCAACAGACAAATGGATAAAGAAGATGTGGTCTATATATACAAAGGAATATTACTCAGCCAACAGAAAGGATGAATACCCACCATTTGCACTGACGTGGATGGAACTGGAGGGGATTATACTAAGTGAAATAAGGCAAGCCAAGAAAGACAATTATCATATGGTTTCACTTATATGTGGAACATAAGGAATAGCATGGAGGACATCAGGAGAAGGAAGGGAAAAATGAAGGAGGGGGGAATCAGAGGGGGAGACGAACCATGAGACACTATGGATTCCAGGAAAGAAACTGAGGGTTTTAGAGGGGAGGAGGATGGGGAGACAGGTTAGCCCAGTGTTGGGTATTAAGGAGGGCACATATTGCATGGAGCACTAGGTGTTATATGCAAACAATAAATCATGAAACACCACATCAAAAACTAATGTACTGTATCACCATAACATAATTTTTAAAAAGATTAAAAAAAAAAAGAAACACAATAAAATATAAATATAATAAAGTCTTATGTACTTATTGATAAAAGTGCCTGCATTTTAGTAAAATCACTAATATTGACATTGCAATCAAGATTTTCATATAATTTAACACATTTTTCCCTAACTAGGTAAAATTTTTGTATAATTGTCAATATCAATTTATCTCTTAATTTCAATTTAAAGAAAATTTACCCAACTGAATCAGTGGCAACTTGAAACATTAAAAATTTTAAAAATTTCAGAATCAAGAATTTTACACAGAATGTCCAAACATTATAGAAGAATCACATATAAATTATTTCCAGAAAATATTAAAAATATTTTAATGTTAGTAATAAATCACTGTCAATTATATTATGGTTTTCACTAACTCTTGAAGAAATACCTAGTGGTACAAACAGTATGTCTTAAATTTTCTTTGCCATTTTTCAATGCTGGAATATAAAGAAAACTGAAAATAGTATATCACTCAGTTTGTTTAAAAGGTCTTCTCAATTTAAATTATACCTGCAATCTACAATGGACAGAAATAGTATTATAGAATTTTAGTATTTTTACCTGGGTATTCTCTCCTTAATTATGCAAACCTTTTTGTTCCTTGTTTTAAGTTCCTCATATAAATTAAATATCCTATTTTATATTTCATATTAAATGTTTTGATTTAACAAGTTTCTCTAAAATTTATGTGTGTAAGCATTTAATATTTTAAAAAGTGAAATAATGACACTTGATGGGCTTTTTTTTATAACTGTTATTGAAAGGTTTTACCAACAGCATTAGTTATAAGCAACAATTCATACCAAGTAAGTATGTATAGTGCAAATTAAAAATTGTTTTCCTATCAAAGAACAAGATTTACTTTTCAAAAAGAATTTACGGTTGCTTTCTTAATTCTTTTAGTATATTTCATAAAGTCTAATTTAAATCTAATTGTTTGGATAATATTCACTTGGAATTCCCATAGTGTTCCTAAGTGTAGAGGCAAGGTCAAATTTGATATGTTTCATCAAAGTAGTTCATATTTCAGAAGATCTAGGAATCACTAAATATTTATTATTTTTCACTTGTCCAAAGGATGAAATTGCTACTAGCATAGTTGAAGCCATCATGTCTCTTAGTAAAAATTTAATTAATGCTCTACAAAAGGCATAAGGGTCTTATGATTTGGGGCAAAAAATTATGTCTGATAAACTTTTTTCTTACCATAGTGTTCCAAATGAGTATTATCTCCTTTCCATCCTTTTACTTTTCAATCCATTCAAGTCTTCATTTCGAGTATTTCTTTTAATTACTATAGAATTGTCTTGCTTTTTATACACCCTCACAAAAATCTGTATTTCAATTTCAATTTAATTTACTTTTGTATTTAATATGATTTCCAATATATTTTGGTTTGTTTCTATTATCTTACTCCATGTTTTATATTTGTCCCATTTGTTTGCTTTTCTCTTTTCTCTATTTTTTGGATTTATTTTAAAGATTTTAATTTAATTAGAGAGAAAGCATGAGAGAGAGAGAGCACAAGTGGGGGAAGAGAAGGAGAGGGAGATGCAGACTCCCCACTGAGCAGGAAGCCCAACACGGGGCTTGATCCAGGGACTCCAAGATCATGACCTGAGCTAAAGGCAGATGCTTAAACAACTGAGCCACCCAGCTGCACCGTCTTTCTTGGATTCTTTTATGGTTACATACTCTGTTTTGTTAATTAGTTCTTTTTTATTGCTTGTTAGTTGGTTTGTTATTGATTTTTATGGTGTATATTTATTTACCTAACATTGGCCACCTTTAAGCTATATTTTATCACTTCACCTATATTTTTCCCCTCCCAAACATTATGCTCAAATTGTCACTCATTATGTGATATACTTATGTAATAAATCCACAATATATTGTTAATATTTTATATTTAAATAGGTATCCCTTAAGGAGATTTAAGTAAGAAAAACAAATTGACCTTATTGCGGCTTTGCAATACAAAATAATAGGGAGAACATTAAGTCTAGCCACCTATAGGTGTGACATGTTTGAACAGCCAAATAGTAGGTATGTTTTAAAAACTCAGACAACTTCTAATTATTAAAATAAAGTTCTTAGTTTTTTGCTGCCTGAAATTAGAATTTCCTGCATTATTAATATTTTAATAAAAATTCATATTTCCATTTATCCCCAGTTTTCAATAACTTGATCTCAAATTTTTTGCTTTTATTTTCAAGCTGTCAAAAGGGTCACACCTCCAGATTTAATATTTAATTTTCTCCAATAGCTTCTCTAAAGTTGACAAGTATGCAAACCGGAAAAAGAATTCATCCATATGCTCTAATTTTAATTGCATGATTATGCTCTAATTTTAATTGTATGGATGGGGTAGTTAATACAGTTTCTCCATTCATTTATTTTGATGTTTCCTGCCAGATTCTCAATAATTCTGAAAAAGAATTATTAACACAGCCAGATCAAGAACATAATATGGGATAAACCACTTATTTTCAAAAAAACCGTGACAAGGATTTGTTGTCACCGATCCAGATACCCATTTCATTTTTAAATGGCTACAATACAGTACAAATTTTAACTCAAGAAAAGTGAAGTCTTAAGTGAAACTATAGTGATAGCTTTGAGTATATATATATACACACACACATATGTGTGTGTGTGTGCGTGTGTGCGCGCGCACATATAACTCCTTTATCCATTCATCTATCAATGGACACTTAGGTTGCTTCCATAGTTTGGCTGTTACAAATAATGCTGCAGTAAAAAAAGGGTTCTTTTTTAATTAGTGTTTTTGCATTCTTTGGGTAAATACCTAGTAGCAGAATTTAGTACATTTTTTTAAGGAACATTTAATTTCTTAAGGAACCTCCATAGTGTTTTCCACAGTAGCTGCACCCACTTGCATTCCAACAGTGCATGAGAATTCCTTTTTTTCCACATTTGCCAAAAAATTTTAGAATTTGGACATCACAGTGATGTATGTCTGTATTTATATACTTATATAACCATTATATATTTTTTGAATTTTTCAGTTTGAGGTAATAATATTAAAAAGCAGAAAAATATTGTTTCGTAAAAAAGAAAAATATTGTTGTGCATCCTAAAAAAATATTCTCGTTGTAAAGCTCTCTGCTCTTTTAGACTTATCATGATGAGATTAAAGGTTTTTTTGCTGTTTGAAAGATTTATTGAGAGGTGGAGTGAGGGACACAGAGACTCTCAAGTAGGTTCCATGCTGAGTATCAGGCCCCATCTCATGACCCCCAAGATCATGACCTGAGCAGAAATCAGGAGATGGATGCATAACCAACGGAGACACCCAGGTACCCTGAGACTGAAGGTTTTCTCTTGGAAAATTTAACTCTGCTTCAGTGAAACACTGCTTTTGTTACTGCATATGGAATATTAATCATCTGGGTCTTATGATAATGAAAATACTCAAAATACTAAATATACTAAAATACTAAAAATAATCAAAAGTTCAATAGCAGCAACATAATTGCCAAGTTAGATCCTACATCACAGGAGAAGTTATGCAATAGTTGAGCCAGAGGAAGAGGGTGGTGCTTCCTCCATTAGACCTCTGAACCACGAAACAGAAGAGGACATTCCACTCTGGACATACACATGGAGTATGCTTACCTCTCAATAGGATTCCATAAGTAGCTATCCCTAAGGTCCCAGAAATGCTCTTTCAGTCAAACTATCTTTTCCACTTAATTGTTCCCTATCTTGTTCTTTGATTCCACCTCATATTTTAGGTATCTCAGCCCTATAGAATATAGGATTGTATTCTATAACTGTGGCTAAAAGGAAAATCTTGTTTGTTATGGATGCAAGTTTTTAACAGTTAACTCTTGCAATGATTCAGCTATGGTAGAAGATGTACTGATTTTCCAACATTTTAAAGCAGGGTATTTTGACGCACTACCACTGTATGACTTTGTAATGAGAAATAGAAGTACTATGTTATACGTGTTTAGGACTATAGTTTTATGAAATAAATCCACACATTTTTGTTCATTTTATCTTGGAAACAAGAGTATGCAATTGGAAGGAAACAATTCATTTTTTTCTTATTTTGTGAAAGAGAAATCTATAATTTAGAGATGTTAAAGGACTTAATTGAAGAAAATCATGTAAGAACTTGAATATGAATACTTTGACTCACTGACAGAGGTAGGGATGATAGAATCTGGAAAACATAGGACAGGTGGTGCTGCTGAGCTCTTTGAAGCAAGGTGAGTCCAGATATCATAAATGAATACCAAGTTTTGAGTGATATCCCTGGAAGCCTGATCCACAGAGATCTATGAAGATGATTTTGAGAACTCAGTGTTCTTACAGGCAAGACCAATGGGCATCAAGTAAAGTACTCCTCATTCTATACAATCAAAATAAATCAGTGACAGGCAGAAAAGAGTAAGGCAGCCATCCCACTACAAATACAATCCTTGAACCATTTGTTGACCTGAGCCGGAACCCGCTGATTGAAGTAGAGGACAGTCTACAAACAGGAAAAACCCCACAACACCTCCACAGGTGTATATTATAGTGACTCCAAATTCCTTTCCCAAAAGGACCAATGGCCATTTACTTGTTTGAATACACATTCAGTAAATGGGGAGTATACAGACGTTTTGAATGGGTACATACCTAATTCAAGAAAACTCGGAAAGGCACCTTAGTTCCTCTTCAGTCTGGGGATTCATAACTGCATTTTTCAACCACTTTGTAATTCAACTCTCTCCATCTAGATCTACGCAATCTCTTATAGTTATTTCTGCAGGCATTCCCCAGTAAAAATCCTGCATGCAAGTCTGTTTCCCAAGGAATCCCACTTAAGACAAATGTTAAACTTTGGTATCATTTGAATAAATTAGCTAAAATACAAAATAGCTACCATTTGTATTTATCAGATTGGCAAAGTTAAAAGATTAATATGATCCAGTATTGTTAAGGATGTGAAAACAATCATTCAGAAACTGTTAATTGACACTAAATTGACATTTAATTTCTAGGGGGCCATTCAGAAAAATATATTTAAAGTGTATAAGCATTGATTCTAGCAATTCTCCTTTTAGAAATATATGTAGAAAATTATGAAAAAGAGTGCAGATATTGTATACCTAAGGTTTTTACTTAAGGATTGTTCATAACAATAGATTAGAATTCTTTCGAAAAATAATTAAAGTTTTGTTATATCTGTATGTTTATATTCTGTAGCAGCAATTACACAGCTATATATGTGTATCTATATATATTTACATGTTTATTTAAATAGCATAAGCATCTTAAGTACTTGGTAAAATATTAAGTATTTGGTAAAATAAGTAAAAATATTCAAATTTATTACTATGAACCCAACTGTAATGCAGAAGCCAACATTTTTATGCATATTATCATTTATAGTATGATTTTAGGTTCGTATGTTTTTTATGCATTTCCTGATTTTTTTAATGAAAATTAAGAATATTTATTTTATTTAAAAAAACGATTACAAATTTCAGGTATTTGTTCTAGACTTTTCGATCCAACTAGCCAATTTAAAAATTTGCCTGTAAAAATAAATAAATTAATTAAAATAAGTAAAAATTCATCAGTAAATTTTCTTATGTGATTTTCTTTCTTAGCTTTTAATGGAGATGTACATTATCCTTAGAGAGATCAATAAATTAAAATGTTCCTCCTACTCCATCTTCATTCAAAATTTTATTTCCAGATTCGATTTTATAAATTACAGGTAACATAGGAAATACTGAGAGGAACTCACTTCTCTCTTTTCACAATCTTTCCCTTGTTCTATCCTTTTCTTCTCCTTTTAATTTTCTTCCATTTTGTTTTTTTCTTCAATTTCAATTTGGACTTTTGCCTATCATCGTCAGATCAAAGCTCTTACATTGATAAAATGAGAATTAGCACAACACAGCGTCTGGCATATAGGAAAGTTGTAATATATATTAATCATGTGGGTTATTAAGCAATCACTGGAATCGTTTAACCTGGTTGGTGGGAAATAGGATGATCTTTTTGTCAAAGTTTCTATGTTTCTGTCCAATAATTCTCTCTGAAATAGAAGTGCAATACAGGGCTGATGTTCTCAGAATAATGCTCTCTTAAATCTTCCTGGCACTAACAGCATAAGTACTTACTATCAAAGCCCAAGACCCTGCCCACAGCAGTCCAGCAAGAAAATTGCTTATTGTATATATCCTTTGTGTATGTTGCTTGCCATGACAGACGGGAACAAGAAAGAAAGGGAGTTTCAACTACATCAAATTACGGCAGGTATTGATAGAGTAGAACACACACACATAGTTGGGGTGATGAAGAAAAAAATGCCTCAGCAGTTTCAGAAGGAAATCTACCTCAGTCAGACAAGCAGAAGGAGAACAGGAGCCCCCAGAGGTTAGGAGCCCGGAGAAGAGATGGATAGTTTAAAGAGAAAAGTGAAGTGACACAAGAAATCAAAGAATATTTTACCCGTGGAAAGAAAATCAATGAAAATGATGAACTGCTATTCAAAGGAAATAAACTGATTATTCTAGTTTCCACAAGAAGGGAGGTGCCGCAGGTAATCCATCAGGATGAGCAGGATGTTGGCAGGTGAGGGAGGAAGGCTAGATGTGATAGTCTATCTTTCATTTTCCAGCCCCAAAATGAAAATATTAGATGCTGGAAACACAATTTAAAATTAATTTCTTTACTTCAATAAAGTCCATTATATTATATATTCTTTCTTTACTTCAATAAATTCCACGTATATATTTTCCTATTCTTTTCTATGCTTTTACTTTCATACTTTGTAAATGAGATTCTCTAAAAATATTAGACACAATAAATATATACATGCAAAGTTTTAATAAGCAATGAATTCTCATGTACCTACCACACAACTTAATTAGAACTTTATCCATATCTTACAAGCTCTGTGGATTTTCCTCCCTGATGATGTTCCCTTACTTTAGTCCAGCAGAAGATAACCACTCTCCTGATTTCCAGTGTAATCATATGTTTGATTTTCTCTATAACTGTCAGTTGTAACTATATACACAACATACCAATTTGTTATTTTTAATGTTATTATAAATGGAATCAAACTGCTCATTTTCTTACTTTCTATCTTCATTCAACTTCATGGTTTTGAATCCATACATGTTTATTATATATAGTCTACCTTCTGATATGTCATAATTTATCCATTCAGTTGATTGTTGAAAGGTGGTTGGATTGCTTGCATTGCTGGTATTATCAACAAGGATACCTTTTATCACAGGGACCTAAAGTATGTATATGTCCAAATCCATTTCATAATAAAAGGTTTTTTTCAGGCATTTTTATTGATTTTGGACCCCATACCATTGTATGAGAGTTCCCTTTTTCTCCATCCTTGACAAAATTTGGTATTGTTCTATTTTCCAATTTTTTAAAAAGATTTTATTTATTTATTTGACAGAGAGAGATAGCCAGAGAGAGAGGGAACACAAGCAAAGGGGGTAGGAGAGGAAAGAGCAGGCTCCCAGCAGAAGAGCCTGATGCGGGGCTCGATCCCATAACGCCGAGATCATGCCCTGAGCCGAAGGCAGACGCTTAACGACTGAGCCACCGAGGCACCCCCTATTTTCTAATTTTTGTCAAGCATTCTCTGCTGTGGCTTTCATTTATATTTGCCTGATTACAAATTTGAACATTTCCTCAAAAGCTTATTCAATATTTACATTTGCTCTTCTGTAGACTTCTTGTTCATGACTTATGCCACTATTTTGGTGTGAAGTTTCCCCTTTAATAACAGTTTTGAACAAGTCTTTCACATACCCTGGACACTAAAACTAGATCAGCTGTAAGTTGCCATAACTTCTTTGAGATTGTAACTTACTTTTTTATTCTTTTCTGATTTTTTTTTTTGTATGCATCATCAAACTTATCAAATGTTTCCTATATGGTTCAATTTGGTCATCTTGTTTTAAAAGAAATAAAAAAAAAAACCCCACACACTTATGCCATGGAGACAAAAATAATATGTTCTCCAACTTTTTTTTTTTTTTTTTTTTTGAGAGAGAGATTGTGTGCAGTGGGTGGAGAAGGGCAGCGGGAGAGAGAGAATCTTAAGCAGGCTCCATGCCTGTAGTGGAGCCCAGTACAGGGCTCAATTGCACAACCCTGAGATCATGACCTGAGCCAAAATCAAGAGTCAGATGCTTAAGTGGCTGAGCCACCCAGGTACCTTTCTCCAATGTCAACTTCCAAAAGTTTTAGATTCTTTCCTTTCTTTCCTGACACATTAAATTTTAAGTGGTGATGTTTTCACAACACTGTAAATGTTATTAATGACACTGGTAGTACATTTAAAGATGGTTAAATTTTATATTATGTAAATTTTACCACAATAATATATAAAATATCCTATAAAGAGATTCATTGAGTACTTGAGGAGAATTCAAGATTCTCCTCAAAATTCTTCATTCTTTTTCAAAAAGCTTAAATCAAAATTTCCAAGCAAGTAACAAAGAAAATTAACACCAATTTCTGAGATGGGTAGGATTTGATTTATTTCCCTTTTCTGAGGGAAGACTTTAACTTCAGTCAACTTCACTTATATTGGAATTCATGGGGGAAAATGTGGGTTTAAATGAATATGAGTTTTTCCCTAAGCTTTTCTTAAAACTACTAAAGACTGAGGACAATCTCTCAACATTATATTGGTTGACAAGTATCACAACTACAAGTTCAGGGCGGATTTTGTTTCCATTCTGTGCAAGAAATACACACTTTTGACAAATTCATTGTCTCTGTTGGGGGTAGGACAAGAGCACAGTGTTGATGGAGTGTCTAGTTTGGGAAAGACACATCTGACTCTGTTTCCAAACCTGTCTCATTTAATCCTCAGAATACCATTTTAGAGATGAGGAACCTAAGGCTCAGAGGTAAAATAATTCATTCAATATCAATTTGCCAGTCAGTAATAGAGCAGAAATTTAAACTCAAGCTTGTTTTACTGAAAAAACAACAACAACAAAAAACAAACAAAGAAAACCTGTGCTGTTTCCATTTTCATCCTGATATCTCAGAAAGACCTATAAAAGTGAGAAGGGTAATTGGCACTTGTTATATGTGCCAGGTGCTTCACTCACCTTACTGCATACTCACAACCAATATAAGAAGAAGCTGGTATTAGTCATATTAAACAGATGAAAAAAATCAAGATTCTGTAAGTTAACTGTCCAAGGATATGTCAATGCCAAAATTTAAATTACTTTTTGTCTGGCTTTAAATCCTGTGAATATGTTCCCTATATTCCTACAAAACAATTTAGTATGATAATGTGTTGAGATATTCATTTTTCATCTTTTTTCCTTCTTGTATGGCATATGTCTCACCACACAGTCTTTTTATAGTCAAATCGCTTTCTCCTTCTTGCCTTAGGATTGCAGTTCTTAAAGTGAGAACACTGAACCAGCTGCATTAGCTTCATTTAAGACCTTGCTAGCAATGCAAATTCTCAATCCCCACCTAAAATAAAAAACTCTGGTGGCGAAGCCCAACAATCTGTGTTTTATCAAACTCTCAAGTGGTTCTGCTACATGCTAAAGCTTGTGGAACCACTGACATAGGGGAAGGTTTATTGCGTGCTGGATCAAAGAGAACTTCCCAGCCTCCAAAACTCTAAATAAACTGATGTCCTGATTTTTGATTTCCAGAAATCTGGGCTCTTCATTAGAATAGAAATATTCTCAACACTAGGAAATGCATGAAGGTCTAAAGTTCTGCTAGCTATGGTAACCCATGACTCTTTGCCCCATGGAGAAGTGGAGAAACCTTTTGTGGTGCATGTTCATTGTAATAACTTAACTTTCCTTACCAGGCTCCACAAAGATTACCCAAAGTATCAGAGAAGTGGAAGAGCCACTAGACTCTACACCCATATAACTTTGACCAGTGGTAACTATCATCCTGAGAGATCTCTCCAAATGTAAGAGATAATAGTAGGGGGTCAGGGGGAGATTTCCTAGAGAGTGAAATGCATGACACTGAAAGTGGTGGTAGGACTCAATTGGAATTAATTAAATTAAGTAATATAGTGTAAAAAAAGTTTACATGTACTATAAAATAATTTTAAAAAGTGCTCTGAGAGACACAAAACTCAATATGTAATAAGGAGAACAGTTCTTAACAGCATGTTGTGGAACCACTGACGTAGGGGAAGGTTTATTGTGTGCTGGATCAAAGAGAACTTCCCAGCCTCCAAAACTCTAAATAAACTGATGTCCTGATTTTTGATTTCCAGAAATCTGGGCTCTTCGTTAGAATAGAAATATTCTCAGCACTAGGAAATGCATGAAGGTCTGAATTCTTATGTTGAAATTCTAACCCGCAATGGATGGTATTAAGAGGTAGGGACTATGGGAAGTAATTAGGCTTGATAAGGTAAGGGGACCAAGACCCCATGAGAATATTAATGCCCTCATAAGGGGAGGAAGAGAGTAGAGCTCATTACCTCCACTATATGAGGGTGTAAGAACATACCCTGCAGCAAACCAGGAGCAGTGCTCCCAGCAGATACCACATCTGCCAGAGTCTTGATCTTGATCTTTCCAGCTTCTTAAACTCTAACAAATACATTGTTGTTTAAGCCACCCAGTCCATGAAATGCTGTTATAGTGGACCAACCTGAATAGGACAATTTTAAATATCCTCTGCATCTTTGCTTTTACACTCAAATACACTTTTATAGTAATAAGAAGGAACATAATGCTTCCTCCTTTCTTTACTTAAAAAAATTAGCTAGCACTCCTAGGTGAGTTATGAATACAGAAAATATCTACAGATATTTTGTGGAGAAAATGTTTTAGATTTGAAAGTACCTTGCATGTGCAGAATTAGAGAACCTGTGTTGTCCACAGTATTTCTCTCTGTAAGATAGGTTTTAGGTACATATTTTTTATAGAGTAGATATCTGGGGAGAAAAGTACCTCTAAGCTTTGTCCAATGTTATAACTTTGGTAAGTACCAAACTTGTTGTCCATTCAATTTAATACCTTAATTAATAATGATAATAATGGTAATATAATAATTTTTAGCACTTTCTATGTGTCAAGCATTGTTTTCATTGCTTTACTTTTTTTTTTTTTTTTTTTTTTTTTTTTAGGATTTATTTATTTATTTTAGAGAGAGAGTGTGCACAAGCCGAGGAAGGGGGCAGAGGGAAAGAATCTCAAGCAGATTCCCTGCTGAGTGCAGAGCCCCACCCCACACACTGCGGGATCTTAGGACCCTGCGATCATGACCCTGAGGTCATGACCCGAGCCAAAACCAAGAGTTAGATGCTCAACAAAGTGAGCCCCCCAGGGGACCCCATTCAGTGCTTTACATTTATTAGCATGCTTAATCCTTACAACTAAATTGTAGGCTCATAAATAAATCATGTTCTTTCTTACTCAAATCAAATATTTTGGAAATTTAAAAATGTACACAAATAATATTTAAGAATTGCTGTTTCTATATTCCTAAGTCAATTATCTACTTACTTCCTCAACCTATAACACATACATATTAAAGGCTAGGAAGGAATTCAAAAGCAATTATGAAATAACTTTAGATATATATTTAGAACTTTAGAAATAAACATTAAAATACTTTGAGTATAGCTTAAATGTATGTTAAAAAATTCACATTTTCAGCAAAGATGCGAGTCAGGACAGAGCTGGCAAAGAGTGCAAGATTCAGTGGCCCCAAGTCTCCAGTTATCAAACATGGCCTTGTCTGTAGCAAAGACCCTAACCCACGGATCCTATGTACTTAGCAACTATGATTTACAGACATAATTACCATGTTTTCTAAAACCAAAGACAGAGGAAACTGGTAGGAAAAATAATTTCCTTTTCTGACTTGTCAGTTTCCTTATATTTAATGGATAATAGGTATATAATAATAGGTATACAATAACAGGTACAATCAAATTATTCACTTAAGAAATCTACTTCAAGTAAAATCACTTAAATTGTTCTGGAAAGTGGACGTGTACAGTCAATGCGATTATAAATCATGTTAATGAAACACAGTAATTTAGAATAAACTTTTGATTTTTACTAAATTTGCTGCAATCATGAAAGCCAACACTTTAAAAGGAAATCTTGGGGCAGGAGAGGCAGGAGGCAAAAGGGGTGGTGTTATTTAATCATTATAGAATTTCAGTTTTGGAAGATGAAAAGAGTTCTAGAGATTAGTTGCACGACAATGTGAATGTAGTTTACACAATTGTGCACTTAAAATGGTTAAGACGGTAAATTTTATGTGATATGTACACCATTTCACCACCATTTTCTTAAAGGAGAAAAAAGAAAAGGAAAAAAGCTACCTTTTTCCTGCACTGCTAGGAGCTAAAATCTTATCCCAACTTGCTAAAAAGGAAAAGTGAAAGAGGATAGAAGTGGGGAACCTAAAACTTTGGTGACTAACTATTCACAGCTCTCTATTTTAAGTATTATTATCTCATTTTTAAATATAAATTTAAAGTCAATATAACATTTGTTCAACCCAATGTTAACCAGGAAGTGTTAGAATTGATATGCAAACACAGTTTTGGAAGGATCCAAGTTCTTTCTCTTATACTAGAGCACTTTTCAAAATATCACACCAAATGCAACTATATCAGACCAACAAAGGCTTATATTGAGTAGGTGCTCAAAAAGAAAATAATGACTATCACCTATTTGAGAATTCAATGAACTTCAAATACCATTGATCTCACTGACACTAATTATAAGTCTCATGAAGTTAAAATCTATCAAGAGCTTAGACATATAAGCAGCTTCCCTTTTTTCTCCAGGTTAGCAATTTAATGCAGTTGATCTTAATAAAAATATATCCCACACCAAGAGGTAAGAAACACATCATTACAAATTCGAACCTTCACTTTAGTGTTTGACAATAACTGAGATAGTAAGCTTAACACCAAAGATGAATCTTCTCCAGGAAGACTGGTTTCATCTCAGTGAAGTGACACGGAGCAGGGACTGGATTTGGGTCCCCTTTCCCCTGACCACGGAAACCCAGAGTTCCCCGATAATGGAAACCCTCTGCCTCTTGAGTAGCAGATGTTGCAGGAAGGTGGAAGCAGGATGCTTACCAAAGGAGGGACTCTGCTTGGAAGACTGGCCAAGACCTAACCAAGCCAGTCTGAGCCAAGGAGGACCCCAGTGCTAATCTTTCACCTACACTTTCCCTCATTATAATACTCAAAATCATGTCCAGAGGTGGAGATTTAGCATGATAATTAGACATATAAAGCATGAAGAAGCACGTTCTGTTCACTGCGCCTGTGCACCCAATTTTCTGTGTCTCTCCACACCTCTACTTGCTACAGGACTCCTTTCCTGCCTTTGCCTCTTTAAAAACTTTCCCTGGCTTTTGTTGCCTGAGCCAGACTGAAAGACCCTTTCTTTTGCTCTGTCTCCCTTGTGCTGGGTAAATAAAAGCCTTGCCTGGAACTATCATTTGAACTCTAATCATTTTCTGTTGTTTAGAGAGCCCAAGTACCCATGGATAACCTAAGCACATTTAATCATTTGAAGAAGCACAGAGACAACTGTGATAACACTTGCAATGGAATAAAATAGGGAGAAAATATCAGAAAATACACACACACACACACACACATATATATATACACGTATATGTATATACATATATATACATGTATATATACATACATATGCATATATATGTAATGTGTATACATGTGTATATATATGTAATGTATATATGTATACATATATATGCAATATATATGTAACTATATGTATATATATGTAACTATGTTATTATATATATTTGTCTGTTATATATATGTGTGTGTGTGTGTATAGTATATATGCCTATTATGTATATAATATATATCCTATTGCCATGCCCCCTGTATAGCTGAGTAAAAACCTGGCCAGAGAGAAGGACTGGAGTGACCTCTATGTTTTATTATTTTCCAAGATGGAGAACAGTGAACAACAGGGTAACCTTGCATTGAGGTAACACTGCAATGGAGAAGCCTGTCTTTATACTGTCTCAGAATGGAGCTAAGGAAGTAGACATGTGACTGAAGAAGTAAAAAGAGTTCACTTGTTGATGGAACCCCGTAAACTCTGATGCTCTCACAAATTTTCCTGAAACAGTGACTTCCACTTGCACTGCACCTGAATGACCATGGGCTGATCTTTAAGAACAGTAATATTCAGCTGAGTGACATCACTCTTTCTACAGTATTTAACTCTAGTCACTGGTTACAGTGATGATGTTTGCAAATTTCCTCATTATTAAAAAAAAAATAGGCTCCATGTTATTTGGATAATGCAAGTCTGCCAACATCTTACTTGACTAGAAAGGGTGGATTTGGAGCTGGTGAGCTGAGGTGTATGTGGGCATGATGCACCCATTACAGAATTTACTGCATGTGAACCTCAAGAACCAATGTCCTCAAACTTTCATAGCCAAGACTTTATGAGAATGAATGACCTATGAGGTGTGATACCCCAAATTTTCTCACATTCTCATGGGAAAAGAACTTCTTGATAACAATGAAGTATCACTTCCAAAGAACTTTTTTGGATTATGAATACATCTGCTCTAGCCATAGAGTTGCATGTGATTTATATTTGTAATATATATACATATATATAGAAACTTATTAAAACTGTAGATCAAATGTATTGTTGATACAAATAGTTACATATGACTTTGATTACATTGAAGTTAATCTAACAGTAGTTAAAATTAAAAATCAAGACTAGCAGAAGATCACCATTTTAAATAAAATTTAATATAAATTCACAAAGTGGCCTTAAAATTTAACCTAGCCCTCAAATCCATGGTGGAAATATGCTCTGGAAAAGGGGGAAACCACATATTTAGGAATGTTATGTGTGTATGTTTATTTAGAAAATTTAGGAAAAATAAAAATTTTTGTGTGAGGATTTATATTGGGGTATAGAGTGTGTGGTTATTAATACATTAGCAATAATAAATGCAGTTATTTGTCTTAGTTAAAATGCCTGCAAAAAACATGACACGTTCAAAATACATGATGGAAGAGAGTATACTGAAGGGACTATTTTCAGAAAAGGGGCAGGGGAAGGAAACTGAGTAAAGTACTATGAACTGCCTTGAAAATAGCAACAGCAGAAAGCCAGTGCCACTCCTGGGCCTGAAGGGGCCAAGAAGGAGCAGATACTAGGGTCCTTCAGTACCTAGGTACGTCCCAAAGAACTTGTAGATATTGGTAGTGAAAAAGATCAGAAACAGAATCAGTAAGAAACTGCAGCCTGGGTAAGGAGGGAGCCAGGGAAAAACACACCATGACTTCTCCATCCTCCCTCTCTCCTACCTTTGACAAGCTTCTCACTCGCCAGCTGAAAGCCAGAAGGCCATGGAGTCTCGCTGAAGCGGTCCATGGGGCTCAGTTCCTCAGGCAGCAAGCAGGGTGGAGAAAGGCAGATTATGAACCTGGAGAGGCAAAAGGACAATGCTCAACATAAATTTATAGTGCTTTTTAGATTTTCAACAACCATTCACAAAAATCTATTTAACTCAAACAGCCTTGAAAGAGATGTAGAAATAAAGAAATTTGAAGTTCAAGATTTTTAGAGTTTCTCAACACTGCCCATTTAATGTGTAACAGAGCCAGTAATTAAACTGTCTTCTAATTCTATCCCCAGTATTTTTCAGGCTAGTTCGGAAATCTGGATGCAGGAAAATCTAAATAGCTTAAAGAGATGCTTTGGAATTCTTTCTCTTCTTCCACCCAGGGTCTGGAAAATACTAATGTAGAAATGAAGTATGTAGTAGAGACATGGACTTCAAATAAACCTTCGCTTGTCATGTGTCCCCCTTTTCCATGGCCTAGAGGAATCATACAGATGTTGGGAGTTCTGCATCAATCTTTTAAGAGATCCATGAGTAAAGTACATGTTGGAACATGTGATAAAGAATACAGAAAATAATCTGAGACCCCAAAACCCCTCGACCAGGACATAACTGGAGCTGCACTGGAATGGCAACACCTACATTTTGCCCTGTTAATGACAAGTGACTGAAGAAATTTAGAGGAGATCCCAAAACCAGAAAGCAAGCCCTCTTTTTATCCAGAGTGAGAGTTCTGGCTATCCTCTTATACAACCTAGAAAGCTCCTTGACTCAAAAGAAGTCACCCCATAGTACCTAGAGAAAGAAGGTAAAATTAACAGATCAATGTGAATCCAAACAGTAGGTGCTGTTAGATTAGACTGTGCTACATAGGTCCTTAGAACAGCCTTTGGAGGAAGAGATGGTAATCCCAGAAAGATAACAGTTCAGATAAAGCAAGCCCTTCAAAAAGTTCTGATTCGTTTTGATGGAGCACGGTGTGTGTGATGTATCGTGTTTTGCAGTGTGCGTTTGAGGCACAAAGTGTGAGGAGTTTGAGGCACATCAAGAAAGTTAGAAAGCTTGAATGATAAACCAAGGCTAGTTCATAAATAATGGGAAATGAAAATTACCCCCCTCCTCATATATTCTAGAAGTGAATCCTAGAGTAAATCTCTTTAGGGACAGTTCTGCGGGCATTTTGCAACCTTAGAAACACTGAGTAGCATATACATTGCATTAACTGAGGTAGAGAATTCCTGTTTTTTAACACTACAAGCTGCATGCCATAAAGATGCTGTATCATTCATATGATTTGTAATAAATCTTTTGTATTCTTTCCTCACAATAATTTATCCGAAATAGAAGCCAACACCTTCCAGGTTACTAAGGCTGGCTATTGAATTAATTCATGAGCTGGACTGAAAAAATGGGCCATTCTTCACCACCAGGATCATGAATATTTTAATGTCTGAATAAAGTTAAAGCAACTCAACTTTTTAGAGATGCCCCAGAAAAAAAATAGAGAATCAGATAGTATAGTGGACACTCTAATTCATTTTAACATAATTGAGATAATAACCAAAAATTAAAGTGATCATTGCGGTGGAACCAGACACTCATTTAAAAAAGCCATCATTGTTAATTCATTAAAAAATCGGAGAATTACTATCCTCTCATGGTTTTGGCCATCGTAAGGAAACACAAAACCTTTCTCGTACTGTAGTAAGAGGGGTGTGATTTCATCCTTAGCTGAAACTCAGCATCTGTACCGATAAGCCCAGAATTCCACCAATTCAATAAAAAAAAATATGTTTACAACAATTCCCCAGACTAGGCTTCCTTAACGTAAAGGACCAAAGCTAGGTATGTGAATAGAAACATGAATAATCCCAGATAAAACAATGACTTTTTGAAACTTTTGGGCTTCTGCCAACCATACCCATCTGACAACACGAAAAGGAAATTGAAGAATAGTTGACATAATTTTTCTCTGTTCTCCAACAACTTTGTCAGTTTATTTTTACCAAAATCAGAAAACATAAAGCAGCCACAGAAGACTGATGAGAAAGATGTTTGAAAATATGTGTAATATTCTGATAAACTATTGCTTACATCATTGTTTTCCTTGGTCAATGGGACAAATGAGCAAGCGTATCTAACCTAACCTAGTCTCACCCATGGGTAGACACTCCTCATTTCTGACAAATAGTATCAACACCAGCAGCAGCAGCAGCAGCAGAAGTAGCAGCAATAGCATCTCGGTGATTAAATTAATCCTTTAACTCAATGGTTCTCAACACTGGCTGCAAACTGGAATCACCTAGGGGAGCTTGAATCAGAATTTCTGGGGCTGGGAATGGACCATCAGCATTTTTTTTTAAAGCTCCACGTAGGATTCTCATGTGCAGTTAGTTAGGACTAATGCTATCCCATACAAAGATGTTGAAATGTGAACATGAATTGATTCACATGACTTGAAAATCATTGCTGGTAACTCAATTTCCTATCTTCTTTCATTACCAGTGCAATGCCTTTCTTAGACTCATAGGTATTTGGTGAGAACTCTTTAATTAAAACAAACATTAAATGAAAACTTTACCGTGTTGAGATACCTTAAATTTCTACTCCTGTGTGACCTTAAGCACACTAATTCTTATCACTTCTTTACACATTTGTAAAGGGAAGATAATTGTGTTTACTTTCTAGGATTATCATGAAGCAAAATGGGTTAATACATCAGAAAGTACCTAGTAAAATGTTTGCATATAATAGATATCATGTAGTAGCTATCAACAAATAATTATAGATTGTAATCCTAAATATGTTATTGTAGTCATAATTACAGTAGGTTAAGAGGCTTAACTGTTCATAACTTTTTACTTAAAATGTATGCAACAAATATTTATTAAGCATTTACCATGGTAGGCAATGTCCTGTAGGCTGATACACAGCAAAACAAATTAAAATCCCTGTTCTTCATTAAATTTAGTTTTCAGGGAGTTATTGACAACATACTATATAAGGAAAAGGGCCAAAGAAGTTGGGGGGTTGGTCATGGTGGCTTAGTGGGGAAGTATTTTTGTTAGGTAGGATAACAAGGGAAGTATTCATTGCAACAGTTGCATTTGAGTGATGACCTGAGGGAAGGTAGGGAGGTAGCCATAAAGATATCTGGGAGAAGGTGTTTCAGGTAAGGTAACAGGAAGAACATGCTGGGGTGTTCAGGCAGCAGCAGCAAGAGGGCTATTGTGGCTGTTTTAAAATCAAGTAAGAGGAAAATAACAGGAGATATGATCAGAGAAGCAATGCGAATATAGGAGTGAGGTGACCATATAAGGCCTAATGGACTGTGACCTTGCCCTTCTCATGTACTCTTTCAGGTATATTTCTATTTCTTGCCCCCCATGCTGCAGGACAATGATTAAGAAAAGTTATGGTCAAAGAGTTGAAATCAAAATATGAAGTGTGACTCTCGCAGACCAGAGTATATAATTGCTTCAGCACAGTGACAAGCATATTTGAGATGATGACTGCTCCACCATCTTTGTCCCTGGATGCTTCTGAAGGGCAGAACTCAAGGCCTCCAAAAGAAAAACATAGCAGAAGGTAGAAATGAACTTTGGTTGTTTAACTCATTAAGATTGAGTTGTTTGTTACTGCTTATAAAATACCCTCATACATACTACATACTAAGGACTTCTGCTTTTATTGTGAGTAAAATGGAAAACCAGTGGACATGTTCAAGACAGGCGTGAAATGATTTGACTTGTGTTAGACAAGATCACTCTACTTTGTTGAGAATAGGAGAAAAGCCTTAGGCAAGAGTAGAAAATCTTGAGCAAAAGATACTATTGAAAATGTGATTGTTCGGTGAGGTGGGATGGCACAAACAAGTCTTTAATCAAAACAGAGGTAAAGTGACTCACGTATCTAGTCTTAGCACCCACATGGTTTCTACCAGCTTAATTTTTACTCTCCTTTTGTCCCCCATCATTAATTGGGATGCTTTCATTTCTGTTTTTTCCTATGTTCAATTGCCAATGATTTCTTACACAAATATTAATTATAACTAAAAATAAATGATCCATTTAAAAATGCAATAATGTATATTCAGGATCTAAAATGTGACAGGCAATAGAGATATAAAGAGATACAAATCTTTTTCCTTGCCCTTGAACCCTCCATTTGGATAGAGAAGTCTCAAGACAAATACAGTGAGTTGCACATAATAGTGAAAGTGCCAATAGGTTTTGTTTGTTTTATAAAAACTTGAAACCAATGGCTTTTGAGAGCACATGTGTTAGAATTTGTTTAGGAAAGAGGAAAGTCAGGTTATTACTGCTGACTTCATAGAACAGGTACAATGTAGGCTTTAGGGGGAAGATAAGACTTTCATGAGCAAAGAGGTGGGAAGGCATTTTAATAACAAAAATATAAATATCAGTGAGCCAATCAGTTTTAGACAAAATATGTAGACCCTTTCTGAAGAAATATGAAGTTTATTAAAAAGAAAATGAACTAAATTTGAAGAAAAAGAAAGCATCAAATTATAAAGGGCCTTGAATAACAAAATAGAAAAAAATACAGGCTAGTGAAAGAAAAATTTTTTGGTAGTATTATAGTTTCAACATGACCAAAGAATGTTTATTTTAATATGCAAAGATGAAATGGGTGATTTAAAACACGACTGTGACAACATAACTGATTAACTCTCTATATAATTTTGTCCCTATGTTAAAAAGGAACAGTAGTTTGATTCTTTCACTTCCCCCCCTCCCACACACACTTGTATCTCAAATCTAAATCCAGGAATTATCGTGAATGCCTAAGGTAATAGAAGAAGATAAAATAAGTTAATGTATATGTCCTAGCTAGGGAGAAAAAGAAACAATTGTACTTAGAGTTAACAAAAATAATTTACTTTTTAAAGAAATCTCACAAATAATGCTTAAAGAACATTACATTATTTTACTAAAAATATTACTTGTATAAGAAAAGAACTTGTGAATACTTGCTAATATACCACTATCTCAAAGCAAATTTCTGAAGTCTTAAAACAAATCTTATCATATCCATTGGCATAATGTTCAGTTATAAGTCCAGTCTTCTGTAAAGGTCAAAAGGATTTCTAGGGGGGGAAAAAGATAGATTTGATCTAGTAAACAATTATTCAAAGAAAAATTAAATTAGAGGATATTCTAGAAAGGAACTGATACGACCTCTCAGTGAACAAAGGGATGTGAATAAAAAGGTTTAATGTGTCCTTTGGGATCAGTTACATTACCATTCTGATATATAAAATATTATAATTGTGTTAGCATAGTCATCAGTGAAAGACAATGTGAATACTGATATTCTTACAAGCATTCACGTTTCAGCCTGACCAAAGAAACTTTGATTTTTAAAAATTGTTTATATTTAAGGGTATTTCATTCTGAAGAAAAAAATAATGGATTTAATTTCTTTTAAGCATAGAAAAATCTAGTTACTAATAATAAAATTTCAAGCCTCATGGTAAAGGGTACAGCACCAACTAAACCCCTCTTTAAAGATGGGATGTGATTTCAGTTTCACATTTAAGTTCCTTAAAATATGACTATTTCATAAAAAGTAAATAATGTTTCTGAGAATTCAAAATTTATATTTTTGGATATAAATTCCAATTGGCAAACATTATTTAGAAAAAAAATGGCATTGAATAAAAAAAGATTAAAGATACGATGTGTTTATCATTGAGGGCTCGATAATTGAACTGTTTTTTGATTCTTTAAAGAAAGGTAGGGGCGCCTGGGTGGCACAGCGGTTAAGCGTCTGCCTTCCGCTCAGGGCGTGATCCCGGCGTTATGGGATCGAGCCCCATATCAGGCTCCTCCGCTATGAGCCTGCCTCTTCCTCTCCCACTCCCCCTGCTTGTATTCCTTCTCTAGCTGGCTGTCTCTATCCTGTCGAATAAATAAATAAAATCTTAAAAAAAAAAAAAAGAAAGAAAGGTAGAGGGGATAAACAGGAAGGACAGGTAAGGTGGAAAGTACAAAGTATGGTCCAGTGCTGATCATCCCAGGAGAAAGTCAACCATGATAATTAACTCAGATCTCTAGATGGCGCAGAGGACATACAAAATGACTCTAACAGCAACAACAAAATTAAGGACCTTGATTTGTGAGTCTTGCTTTGTCAATATTTAGAGTTGGCCCTTGGTTTAGAATGTCAGAGTGGGTATTACTTTTATACAGTTCATCCAGTTCTCCTATTTTGTACTCAAATAATCCATACCCTCAGATTGGTGATTTTATTTTCCACTATAAATTCTTACCCGAGGCCAGTCTGTCTTCCTATATCATGTACTACCTAGTGACTTTTCTTTATCTTTCTGGGTGAGTGCATCTAATCTACAGAAATGCAGTCTCCTTAGGTTCTGTGGAGAAGGAAAAGCATGCGCCAATCCCCAGAATATGTTCACATTCTGTTCATGTCTTGTACAACCATAGTTTTCTCTTTCCTCACATATATTCAAGGGATCGTGTTCGAATTTCCTTCTATTTTGTACACCAAGTCATAGGATTTATATTGAGCACATAATATCCAGCACAATTTATCTTTTTAAAAAATATAGACTTCTGTGTTTGCTTTGTTTTCCCNNNCTAAGCGAGATAAACTGGAGGCCATATGTCTATAAGTTGACTCTTGAACAACAGAAGTTTGAACTGAGTGGGTCCACTAATATGTGGGTTGTTGTTGTTGTTGTTTTTTATAAATACAGTATAGCACTGGAAATGTATTTTCTCGTATTTTCGTGAAAACATTTTCATTTCTCGAGCTTACTTTATTGTAATAATACAGTACCTAACACATATAAATATGTGTTAATTGACTATGTCATTGGTAAGACTTCCGGTCAACAATACACTATTAGTAGTTAAGTTTTGGGGGAGTCAGGCTATGACAGATTTTTACTGTGCAGGGACCACTGCTCCCAACCCGTGTGTTTCAAGGGCAAACTGTATATTGTCAGTGGTGAAACCCATATTCCAGTATTGGTGAACTTAATTTTGAACCGTGTGTGTGTGTCATTATAAATTAGAAGTCAGCAAACTTTTTCTGTAAAGGGACAAATATTAAATATTTTAGGCTTCCAGGCCACATAGGTCTCTGTCTCATATTCTTGTTTCCTGTAAGTACACTTTAAAATGTAATATTCTTAGCATGCACCCACTGAAAAGCAGATAGTGGGATGGACTTGGCCTATAAGCAGTAGTTTGATAACTCCTATTCCACATTATTAAAGCTCACTTAACATAGTTTTCTTCATCTATGAGATTATGTAAGAATTGAATGAGATCTATAAAAAGCCTAGATTTCAGTAAGTGTTTAAAAGTGTTGACTATTATTGATGGCAATTTTATCATTACGATGCATATAAGTAATAGAGGCAGTTAGAAAAGAATAATGTATTTATTGCCATTTGAAGGGTTTGAATCGTGATAGACATGCTGATAACAGATATTCTGAGAAAGGATTAGAAGCACAATAAAAGTCTATCTTTCCCCTTAAGTGAAAAGCAAATCAAAACCACAGATACCACTTCATACCCACTAGGGCTGCTATAGTCAAAAAGATAACAAATCATGATAACTGATAATAACAAGTGTTGATGAAGATGTAAACTATAAAAAGAGCAAATTAAATCCAAAGTAACCAGAAGAAACAAAATAATAAATATCAGAGTGAAAAATCAATAAAATACAAAAATAATAAAGAAATTATATCAAAAACAGGTTGTTCGAGAATTAAAAAAAAAAATCAATAAACCCCTGGCTGGAATAATCAGGAAATAAAAAAGACATAAATTATAAATACCAGTAATGAATGAAGTAATACCACTAAAGATATTACAGATATGGAAATAATAGTAACAAAATATTATAAACAATTTTTACCAATAATTTCAACACCTAAGGGGAAATGAAGAAATGACTAAAACTACCAGAGCTCACTCAAGAAGAAATAGATCAATTGAATAACTCTATGTCTACTTGAAAAATTTGAATTTGCACTTAAAAACCTTACAAAAAATATTTTAGGCCTATAAAGCTTCACTAGTAAAATCCAACAAGCTTTTAAGGAAAAAATAATATCAATTCTGTACTGATTCTTTCTGCAAACTTAAGGGAATGGAATAATTCCCAACTCATTCAATGAGGTAAAACTTATCCTGACATCAAAATCACACAAAAATATTATAAGAAATTTGAAGATCAATATCCATAAATAAAAACTCAAATATTCCAAATAAAATTAAGCAAACAGAAATCACCAATAAATATGTAACTTGGAATTCACCACATTAAACTAAAAAAGGAAAATCATATCTTTCCAATAGATGGAAGAAAAAAATTGATATTGTCTAACATCCATAACTGATTTAAAAAAAAAAAATCAGGAAACAGAGAAGAAAGCAAATAAATTAACAGGATAAAGGACAACTACGGAAAAAAAAAAAAAAAAGATCTCACAATGTACTTAATCGAGAAAGATCTTCCCTTAAATATCAGAAACAAAACAAGAATGCCCCGTCCTCACTCTTATGCAACATCATAGTGAATATCCTAGCCAGTGCAACAAGGCAAGAAAAAGAAATAAAAACCATTCAGATTGAATTAGAACTGTCTTATTCACAGACAATATGATGGTCTATATAGAAACTCTAATGGAATCTACAAACAAAAAACTGATCAATAAATGTTACAAAGTCAATTATACTTCTGTTACTAGCAATGAACAATGAGAACAATTATTTTTATTTAAAAAATTATTTACAATAATATGCAAATAAAAATATTTAGGAATAAATCCGTCAGATCTGATTTTTTTTAAAAAATGACTTAGAAATTTTTAAAAGATCTAAAGAAATGTAGTAATATGCATTCCTAAATCAGAAAGCATTATTGTTTAGATGTCAATTTTATTCAAACTGACCTATAGCTTCAACACAGTCTCTATCAAAATACAAGTAACTTTTGTAGAAATTGACAAGGTTATTATAAAATATATAGGGAAATGCAAAAGATCTAAAACAGCCAAAACAACTTTGAAAACAGAACTAAGTTAGAAGACTTAAACTGACAAGCTACAAAGGTCAAGATAACATGGTTGGCATCAAGACAAACAGATCAATGGAACATAATGGAGTCTAGAAATAGACTCATATGTATATGGTCAATTGATTTTTCCCAAAATGTAAAGTGCAAATGGTTGAAATGTTTATCTTTTCGGCATATGCCACTGAACAGTTGGACGCCTATGTTGTAAAATAATACCTTTGATCTGTAACTCATAAAATACAGAAAAAAAGAAAAAACCCTCAAAATAGATCATAGTTCAAAATTTAAAACTGAAATTTTAAAAACATTCTGAAGAAGACATAGGAGAAAATCTTTGTGACCTTTGTCAAAGAGTTCTTAAATAAGACTCCTGAACCATGTTCCATTAAAAAATGATAAACCAGACCCCAGGAAATTTAATAATTTCTGCTCTTCAAGGACGCTATTAAAAAAATGAAAAGACAAGACACAAACACAGTAAAAATAATTGCATTTTATATCTAATAAAAGGCTTATATCTAGGTTATCTAAACACTTTTCAAAACTCAATAAGAAAACAAACAACCCAATCTGAAAAATTGCTGCAAACATACTTTAGTCTAGGAAACTCAGATTAATTTTGTAGCTAAATTAGGATTCCAACCACATGTATTACGGCTACTTTCCTACTTGCTTTACAATCTGTTATTAATTTTTTGTGTTTTTCCCCCATCCACAACCTTCTAAAACCTGTGCCAGGATAGATAAAAATTGAAGCCAAATAATAAAATTTTATGACATATTCATTTACTTTATTATATCTGTAAACATACTTAGGTACATATGTTTTCAGAAGTTACTTACGTTTACTCTTCTTAATATATTACATTTGGGCTAAAAGAAACAAAGACTAAAAGAAAATATTTATGTGCCTTATTATTTAGAATATGAAAATCAGAGGATTTTTTTTTTAAGATTTTATTTATTTGATAGAGAGCGAGAAAGCACAGCAAGCGGAGGGGCAGAGGCAGAGGAAGAAGCAGACTCCTCACTGAACAGGGAGCCAAATGTAGGTCTCTATCCCGGGACCCTGGGATCATGATCTGAGCCAAAGACAGATGCTTAATAAACTGAGCCACCCAGGTGCCCCCCACATCAGAGGATTTTTAATTCTTAAAGAAATTTAGGACATAAGTAAATTTCAAGTGGAAAATTGATAGATGAATTTGAGAACATACAAGGTATAATACTTAATAGAAGATGATTACTTTGTGTGCGTGTGTATTCTAGATATATATAATCTTCTGGATTTCACTAGGTATATCCGCAGATATGCAGGGGAAATTATAACTAAATTATTCTTTCTCCTGAAGCACATAGGTTATTCAGTTAAAAAAAAAAAGGGTGTGTGTGTGTGTGTGTGTGTGTGTGTATACACATAAGCCACTACTTCTGTGTTTGTTTTGTTTTGTTTTTTCTTTACTAAAGAAAGTAATGTTAGGAACAAAGGAGATCTAGGTTCATATTCAAGACAAACTTTTTAAATAAGGGGTGAGTTTCTTCATCTGCAAAAGCCTTCTTTAAACTGTATCATAGGGATATTAATCCAAGGTGTTCATGAAAACTTGTATATGTAAAGCATCTAACATATGCCTGACAATAAATGTTAGTAATATCCCTACTTCTATTCATTGCTTTAACTCTATTGCTGATGGCTACAACATGTGTTTTCAGAAACAAATGTAGAAGTGAATGCACAGTAATATTTACAAAAATACATTCTAAAAGTATTCTTCAACGTTTTAATTGGCCAACAATTAGGTGAATAATAAGGACACCTAATATTTTGCCATAGTATTTGACTCTTTGAGTATATATTTTTAAAATAGGCATTTGATCCACCCTCAAAGATTTTACGGTAAAAATGAAAAAAGAGGGTGATTTCTATTCATTCAGTTATTTGGAAAAAGTAGAAAATCAAATTGCTCAAATAAAGATCTAAATCATTTGTAATATATAATAAATGGAAGCACTACTAATTAAAAAAAATTTACTTCTATTGCACTATCAGTCTTTTGTTGATGCCATTTTATTCAGCCCAACCAGTATTTTTTTAAATAATTTATTTTTAAGTAATCTCTACATCCAACATGGGGCTTGAATTTATAACCCGAAATCAAGAGTTGCATGCTCTACTGACTGAGCCACCCAGGTGCCCCACCCTAACCAATATTTTAATTCTATGCTGGCTCAAATTAAAATATATATAGCAGCATGAAATAAACTAACTAGGGTTTGAATAGAAAGAAGTTTTGCTTTGTGTTTTTGAATACAAAGAAGTTTTGAGGGACCGGGTTTAGGAAATCAGCATTTCTATGTTCTCAGGGCCTCATCTGACTGAAATGTAACAAATCCCTAAATAAATAAATAAAAAATATGTCAAACTAGGTAGATGTGTGTATAGATAATAGGAGGAAAAGGAAGGACAAAGAAGAAAAAAAGGAGGGAAGGAAAGGAAGGAGAGGAAGGGAGGTGGAGGGGAGTGAAGAAAGGAAGGGAGGGAGGGAGGGAGGAGGTAATGGGAGAGGTAAAGAAAGGGTAGAGGGAAGGAGGAGAGAAAAAGGAAAGGAAAAAAAGAAAGAATAAGTTCCTCTATATTATTCTTCATCTATCACCCTGTACCTCATATTGTGGGACTTTGTATCTATAAATTTTGTGTGTGTCATTACAAAAATTACCTCAAACTGAATAAAAATACATAACACTTTAGTCCATGTAGCCAGAGTAAAGGTGCTCTTTAAAAACAGCTCTGAAAATGGTTATTTTTCCTTCTCTCCTCTGTTTACTAACAAGTATGGATTAGCAGACTACACAGTACAGCCTACTTCCAGCTCACTCTGAAGCATTGTAAACTAGTAACAGTTAGCGACAGAATAGCAATTACAGCCCACACAATTCATTACCTCTTTTAACAGAGTTCTTTTGTTTTGTAGCATGAAGGAGAAAGAAACCATGAATTGATACCCAGTCCTGTACCGTTAAAGCTATAAATTCTGTAGAATTATGTACCAAACTACCATTTGGTGCTACTACTTGAGGGCTCTGTTTATTTGTTTGCTGCTCTGTTTTGACTAAGGGAATAAGGAGTCTTCCAGAGAAACAGCTTGCCTGCTTCCCCCTGAAGCTCACTTTATTCTTTGAAACCACAGACTTATTTTTGTTTGGTCATGTTTTAAAAACCATGTCAAATCTGACTTTAAATTTGGAACTAAACATGAATTTTCAGGTCTTTTTTCTTTCTCTTTATTCTTGGAGAAATAAAATGTTCTCTCTCTAAGAAAAATACAAATATAAGAGGCTCTCCCAATATCTAATTTTTAAAACATTTAAATAAATCAATACCATATGGATTTTCTTTCTCTTACAATATATGTTTTAAGAAATCTATAGAAGAAAATGTCTTGCATTTTTACCTAAAACTAAATCTGTCAAGAAACATCCTCAGCTGCTCAATACACTACATTTACTCTACTCTCCGGGTGTCCAATAGCTCTTTTTGCCCTGCTATAAATCATCTATTAAGGATGGTTGACTCTCTACTCCAAATTAGGGTACCTGGCAGCTCTGAGAATAAGGAGCCTAGAACTACCAATTACTTTGTCTGAATAAAGTTTCTGAAATATACTAGAGAGAGGACACTTGGATAAAAATCGATAGTTCCTACACTATGGTTTGAAGTTTTAAAAGAATGGAAATATGCTTTAATCCAGCATGCTTCTCTTAGGAGTTCATCATAATTTAAACATGATGCAAAGCCAGGGAGATAGCATTGGAATGAACTGGCCTTTTGAGAAATGTTTCTAGATAGAGTGGCAATAAGGTGTCTTGACAAAGTTCTTCTATACTCTCTTTTCTGATAGTATGGAAAATGATAAAATGAATTGTATTGACGGCAATTTTCTTGTTGCATGAGAAAGAAAGCCCTCTGACCTTATTGCTCCAAATTATGTTTTAAAAAAACCATGCTGACTCTATACGTGTACTGTACTTATTGTCTTTATTTCCATTTTATTCAATGCATCTTCTATTAGTTAGAAAAAAAAAAAAAAGTAGGAAAATATTTCTCTATACCAGAAAAAGCCACTGTGCACAATTGGGCAGTAGTGGTGGGAATGGTAAAAAGTTCAAAATGTAGCTCATTCTAGCCTTCCCAGCCTTGTTACTCTATGCTTTATTATGGGCACTAAGTGAATCCTAACCTTATTTAGGATTTAAATCAGATAATTCATGAAAATTCCTTAGCACAATGCCGGGAATAGAGTAACCATTTATTGTCCTTAAACGGTAGCTACTTATTGTTATTATTGTTTATTTGTATTTGTTGATTTTTTAAATTATTTCAGTTACAAAATTGCTCTCTAGCGAAGTGAAAGATGTAGAGAACACCTAATATTCCACTAAAAGTATCAATACAGAAGTTAATAGAACATTACATGAGGGAGAAAAAAGCAAGCAAGAGCATCTGGTGCAATTCTGTTATTTTATACCTAAGGCAACTAAGAATCAGAGTGATAGAGTGTGTTGATTCATAATCCTCACACGTAGTTCAAAACAGGGATACTCTGCATAGAAGAATGGTGTACATCCATTTCTCTTTTGCTTTATTCCACCTAAGGCTGCAGAATGCTAGGAGTCTGGGAGTTTTTCTGGCTCTTCAGACAAAGGACACCTGGTATTCTGAGCACTCTAGTTTGAGGGAGTGCCAACAATGTTTTCTTAAATGCTCTGATATACACACCTGGTAATACCACCAACAGCCACAAAACCGTAGTTCTATCTCATTCTGACCTCGTCAGGGTGGCTGCACTTCAAGTTTGAGATTATCATGTGCTGCCATAGCTACATTCTTCAGGAGAGCAGACAAGAGAATCAGAGCGATTACCGTCTTGAACCCAGCACAGCTCTCCCGAAGTCCAGAAGATCCTCGTTCTGCCCTGCTTTTGTCCCTACTATACCAAGTATGGAACTACAATTTCTGTGTCACAACAGCCTGAGACAAAATATAAACATGCAAATAAGAACTATAAAGGAGTATTTCTGACCCCAAATATCTTCTCTGTGGGAACTCCCAAATACGCCTGAGAAACCTTAAGTCTTTCTCACCTAGATTAGTCTTCTAGGGCACGTCTTGAAATTCATGTCCCTTCTCTCTTCCTTCAGCTGCTAACTCTTATTAGAAGTTCCATTTCCTCTGCCTAACTCAGCAGAACTGTAGCATCTGCTGTCCACCAGTGGTTCCACAACAGTCTGCACTGAAGTTGGGAGGCTCTCTTCTCAGTGCAAGGGTCCACAGCCAGGGCAGCAGGCTAGCTGGTACCTTATGACTTTAGGATCCTTCCACCAAACAGCTCATTAGTTGAAATACAGGAAAGTACCACTATCTGACCATTCATGACCAATTAAGTAGGATTCAACCTAACAGTTTTATTGTCTCTTATATTGTGAAAATTTTACTCTGGGATTCAGGAATGACTCCATGGATGCTGGGCCAGAATACAATTTGAATGAAGACTTGAGCTCAGAAATCACCTCCCCCTTCAACCCAACCCATTATCTACACAGCCCTTAGTCCCTTCCCATAGGAAGAATTATTTCCCAGAACACAGCATACTTCCCCATATGGGCCACCTGCAACCAATGCCCCTAGACATATTTAAATACAAATCTATGAACACTGGGGGGGGGGTGAGATGCCCTTCAACAGATGAATGGATAAAGAAGATGTGGTGCATATATACGATGGAATATTACTCAGCCATCAGAAATGAATACCCACTATTTGCATGGACATGGAAGGAACTGGAGGGGATTATGCTAAGTGAAGTAAGTCAAGCAGAGAAAGACAATTATCATATGGTTTCACTTACATGTGGAACACAAGGAATAGCACGGAGGACCATAGGGGAAGGGAGGGAAATCTGAAGGGAAGAAATCAGAGAGGGAGATGAACCATGAGAGACTGTGGACCCTGGGAAACAAACTGAGGGTTTCAGAGATGAGGAGGGTGAGGGAGGACGTAACAGGATGATGGGTATTAAGGAGGTCACGTGCTGGGATGAGCACTGGGTGTTATATGTTAACTAATGAATCAATGAACTCTACATCAAAAACTAATGACAGTGGCTAACTGAGCATAATAAAATAATAAATACATACACACATATAAATCTAATTACAGTTGAAGAATAAGAGTCGTCTTTTTCTACACAGAGGCCTTCTGTGATGGCTTACTGCCCATGAATGATAGTGGCTGAGCCACTCTTTATACAGAAGAGTCAGAATTCAGCCATAATAAATTATTTTCTGCAATTACTGATACTACCATTATTATCAAAGGAATATTATCATAGACAGCTATTTAAATATGTCCCACATATTTAAATCTGAACTTCTTTTCTTACATATGGAATTCCAACTCACATCCCTCCAGTCTGACCCCTCTAAAACCTTCCATATTTTTTCTTCTCCTTCCTGGTGTCGCTGGCACCTCCCAATTTAGTAAACCAGTGAATTTAATTAATGAACTTCTCACTCTTCCTTCCAGATCATTAACAAAGGCATTTAATAAAAACAGTCCTAACACCTATCCAAGCATCTTCTCACTGGCTACCTCCTTCCCACTGTACACACTGCTATACATTATCACCATTAATTTAAAATTCTTTAGCCAAAAGTAGTCACAGCTGGGTCCAATGGTGTAAATTAAGCAGACTGTAAATGCATTAGTAAATTTCACATCATTTTGGTCTATCATCCTACAATAAAGTATAAAATTGGAGAAAATAGGTCTTATACATAAGAACTATATATAAATTATAAATCAGTCTTCTCATTAATAACCTAAGAAAAATTATGGAAAAAAGTCTATCTTCTAGTCAACCTCCTTTTTGT
Organism: Ursus maritimus; assembly: GCF_017311325.1. Taxonomy (NCBI): domain Eukaryota; kingdom Metazoa; phylum Chordata; class Mammalia; order Carnivora; family Ursidae; genus Ursus; species Ursus maritimus. The sequence goes on along the minus strand of NW_024424119.1, from coordinate 16,417,462 downwards.
TAAATCTTAATCCTGAACTCTGTTTTTCCCTTCTCTTCAACACCCTGTATTGGCAGGCTCTCAAAACTTCCCATTCAAAATTCTGTCCTGGGAAAATATTTTAAAAACGTATTCACTCAAGAAATTTGTCATGCCTATCATGAGCCTGGCACTGTTCTAAGCACTGCACATAAAAAAGTGAACTAAAGAATCAAAATACCTGTAATAAAAGAATTTATGTTCTAGCAATTAGCTACTAAATAAATAGGTAGTACACCAGATTGTGACGTCCTACATAGAAAAGTAAAGCAGGTTAAGAAATAAATCAAGTGTCAGGTTAAGGAGGGGGACTGTTACCAGAATTTGCTGGTAAAAGGGTCTCCACTGATATAGTGACACTTGAGCAGAGTACCAAAGAAATGAGGGCATAAGCCACATTGTTACTGGGGAAAAAAGCATTCCAAGCTCAGAAAAAGCAGCAGTCACAGCAAACCTGGGCTCAAGAAAGGAGACCAATGTAGTAGTAGGGCAGTAAATGAGCAGATATGTGGGATGAGAGAAAGTCAGAGGATTTAACAGGAACCCGGATCATGCAGAACTTTCTAAACCTGGTCAAAATTTAGGGTTTTATCCATATGGAGATGAATATCTATTTTGAGTAAAGGAATAATATTATGGGACTTGAAATGTAAAAAGAATACTCTTCATCTGTGTTTCTCATACTGTCACATATAGAACAATCACCTTGGAATCTTATAAATAAGCAGATTCCAATTCACTGGGTGTGAGTAGAGTCCAAAATTCTGTATTTCTGACAGGCTCCCCAGTCATCGTGATATTGCTGGTCAGTGATCCATATGTTATGAAGCAAAGTTCTACATCACAAGTTCTCAAGGGATGGTCCCCTGATCATCAGCATTCCCATCACCCAGGAATTTGGTAGAAATGCAAAATCTGTGGTCCCACTTACTGAATCACAAGCTCTGGGAATGAAGCCCAGCAATCTATATTTTAATAAGACATTCAGGTCATTATGTTTCATGTTGAAGTTTGAGAACCACAACTCTGTATGATTGTTATAAATATCTTATAGGGTAGTGAGGATGGAAGCAAGAACAGTTGGGACAATAGCAGCTTGAGTCAGGATGTTCATGTGGATAGAATGAAAAGGGGCTGAACTGTGGATATATTTTAAAAGTAGAGCAAAGAGGATACGTGAAGTATATGAGACAGAAAGAGAGGGTGACCCTGAGGCTTTCATTTCAATAATTTGAAGAATGGAGTTGCCATTTACAGACTAAAAAGATGTAGATGGAACAGACCAAATACAGGATAGTGTCAGGAATATGGTTTGGACTTCTTAAATGGAATACATATGCTAAACATATTCAAGTTCATATGATCAGTAGGTATTGGAAATATGATTCTATAGGTCAAGGGAGAAGTACTGCCAAGAAATATGAAATTGACAGTTACATTTGAGAGTTGATAGCATTATAGCCATAGAAATGAATGAAACAACTTAGGGAGTAGATGCAAACAGAAAAAAGACCCAAGTACTGTGACCTCTGGAGCATTCCAATTTTAGAGGAGAAAAGGAGCCTCGCAAGGAACAACCTGACAATGTAGGAAAAACCAAGAAAAATAAATGATGACAGTGCCTAAGATGGGAGCTGTTCCCCTCTAAGGAAGACAAAAGGCTTTTGACCTAGGGCAATGTTTCTCAGGTTATACATTTTAGGTGGAGAGGTATGGGAATCAGGACAGTGGACAGAGGTCCTGAAGTGATTAACACATAGGTCACTGCATGAATACAGTCAGCACCATCCTTTGTTCTGATGATTTTTTAAAAGATGTTCTAACTGATCAAGAGGATGGGACCATGTATTTATCCATAGTTCATAAATCACATCCATTTGAAGGACTTTCAGTCCCACGCTTCCTCTTTTCAAGGTACTAATTAGGAAACTTAATGTTAGGGTGTGCCAAGCCCAATGGATTCACAGTATCCTCATCTTACACAGCTTCACCATATATACATGCCCTCCTCTATACATGCCCTTCACCATCTGTGCTCTCCCTAGTATGTAGATACTCAATAAATACAGTTTTAAATGTTGAATTAATGAATTAAAAGGCAAGCCCCCAGAAACTATTTCTGCCCTTAGGAATGTTTTTATAACTGTAGTATTTTTTACATAATTCTGTAATTTATACTTTAAAAACACTTTAAAATGATAAAGTGATTTCACATAGCTTGTCCCATTTAAACATCCCTATAGGCCAGACAGGTAACATTATCACTACCTTATAGCTGAGAAAAGTAATTTTCAAGGCCAAATATGTAAATTAATGAAAAAACTAAGGCTAGAATCTAGGGATCCTTGAGTCCTAGGCCAGAACATAGCCAATTGTACTCCACTGTTTCAAATAGGCTCCACGCACAAATGGGAAGACCACAGGCCAAGTCTGATTTTCCCCTAAAGCATCAACAGACATGGTTTTAAATCTGTTCTCATTTTACAACATCATTTCTTCATCAAATGAACGTGATGCAATTTACACTAGAAGCTTCAAATTTAAGAAGTAAAATACAACTGTGTGTTTAATATATATATACGTGATCATAATTAATTATATCAGGATGGGGGAACAGCTCTAGCCAATTTGTCACCTCACAGGGGTGTTGTAAAGATTAATTAGAATTAATCAGTTGAGTTATTTGGAGGCAAAAAGCATTATAAAAGTGCTAAGCTTGTTATTTCTCTTTAAGATCAGTTTTGAGCTAAAAAGCAGTCATTGATCAGTAAAATATTTATGAAAATGATTCACTCTACAGACACTTATATTTCTGATTTGTTCTTGAAGAAGATTACAAGTAGTGATCTTTTTTGTTATGATCTGATACAGTGAATGGAAACAAATTTGATGAGATAATAGAAGTATTAGAAATGACAGTTCTATTTGATTGAAGGAAATCTTTGTATGTAATTTGTTTCATTATTCTCTTCCTCCATCTCCAATATGCAAACATTTAATTTATTATTATCCTCAACATTATTTTCATAATATACCAAAAATGTCATTTGACAAAATCCCTATCCTTAAGAGAAACAAAAAATATATTCACCATATTAGGAAGCATTTAAAATATTTAAACATTTTTCTTGACTATGGTTTTGTTAAAATAGCTTTCATTTTAAAATGTCAAAACTTATCAAAAAGCATTTAGCATGACTGTAGATATTTCACCTAGAGATAAGGAAAGCTGCCTTTATATAACATTTCTTAATGCATGTTGGTACCATTTAAGACCACTCTATATAAATATTTTCACACATCTTTCCTTTGGCTATATTTGTTTTCAATTCTACTTGGCTTATCTGAGAGAATTCATTTTAGACATGTACATGAAGAAAAATAGATCAATGTTAGGGACTAAGATACTGACAACAGCAAATTTTAAGTAAAATTTTATTACTATAGGGGCTCTAAGAGAATAGTCAATCATTTTGAATATAAATTTTAGAAGTTTAATCCCAGAGATACCTGATATGGAAGGCATAATGAATTTCATTGGGTACAGTAAATTAAATAAACTATAATCAAGAACGTTCATGAGCCAAGAAGAGTTGTGCATTTCTCTGATGTCAGAATTCTGTGTAGTCCACCAACTCATCATGCTGTAGGAGAAACTAATCAATGGTGAGTTAATTTGCTTAATAGAGTTTGAATAAATGGTCTGCTGATTGATACCTTCCCTCCTCTGATTCCATCTAAAAGGCAAAGCAGAGCAGTTTTTGTGGATTATGAAATATATTTTCTGATGTCCTTTAAAAAAAAAAACTTAAATAGGATATTTCTTGAAAAGGCAGCATCAATAGTATTTTTTTTTAATCAAGATCAAATCAGTTCCTAAATTGGGACAATTATGGGGCCTTCCTTACATACATTTATCAATTCAATCCTTAACTTCCACAGTATTTAAAATCAGTGCCTACCATTGCTCTAGAACAAAGCAAACCTCAAAAACTGAGAATCTTGCTCATGTGTATTAGTTTCTGTTAACTGCTCTTACAAAAAAATTAGGGAAATACAGTATGAAGACTGGTATATAAGTGTCACTCACTGGTATGTAATTTACTGACGTAGAAAAGCATCATTTCTGCCCCCCCCCACTTTTTTTTTTTTTTTTATCTTCCATGTATAGGAAGCACAAAGCAATGGGAAAACGACAGACTTTAGAATCATTCAACCTAGTAATCAAAATTGAGTTCTGATTCTTACTGATTTTGTACTTTTGCGTATTAACGTTCAGAGCTTCAGTTTCTAGGTCTTTAAAGGACGATAATAAAACTCACAAAGTTGATTTGAAAATTAGATAATATGTGCAAAGCTCCTACGAAAGTATGGTACTAGGTGGGCACTTAGCATACAATACTCAGTTCTCTTATTATTATCCTCTTGAAATGGGAAGTGATCTCAACTCAAGGTTCATGTAACCTGAAAGCACACAAACCTTCTCAAACACACCATTTATCAGTAGGTGTCGCTGATTATTGAATTGAATATAAATACAGAAGTTTCAGACAAAAGTGAATAGTTGAGCAGGAACAGGGAATTACTGTAAATGAAACAAGCAAATGCTTAACAGGAAATGCATTTACTATTTCCTATAATGTTGTCAGCTTGCTTCAAATAGATCACAGGATTTTTAAGTTCTGGATGAATCATTATTCAACACCTCTTTTCTTGATTAATGTCTTTATAAGCTTAATGCAGTATTCGTTGGCATAAGTCCATAGAGAAGTTTAAAACATCTTCAAACACTAACTTTAATTCTGCCCGTTTCTCTGCGGGGCAATGCAGCTTCCACATCATGGATCCCTCGCTACCTGCACTATCTAAAATATTTAATATGTAGGTAATTTTTTATTATCTTTTTCAAAAACAGGATTTATGGTAGCAAGATGCAGTCTGCATTTTCAGCATCTTGTTCCACTGCTGCATTTAATGAACTAATTGGATCCCTACCAGTTAAAGATGAAGTCATCCACAGTCTCATCCATCTCCCAGGAGCTGCATACAACATGGTGACTCCAACATCTCTATCTTTTCTGAGACTTTTTTTTTTTTTTTGGTAGGCTCCAAACTTATTTCTAGCGTCTACTGGAAAAATCAACTTGGATGAACTCCAAGCGTCTCCCAGCCAACTGTCCAAAGTGAATTCCTTATCTTTATCTAACAATTCCTCTTCCTGATTTCCTGTTGTCAAATAATACTACCGTGTAACGAATCACTTGAGCCAGACCTGGGATGTGCTAGCTACTCCTTCCTCTTCATCTAAGAGTCACTAAAGCAGATCTATTCTATATCCTACTCTGGTTAGCTGGTGAGTCTATCCTAGTCTGTGGCCTTACTTCATGTTCTCATTATCTCTTGCCTTCATGATTTCAAGTTCCTCTCATCTTTTTTTCTCATCATCCTTTCAAACCGGACACAGTAAATCCCTTTCTATTGTGGCTTTGGATATGTCCTTAAGAAAAGAGTTTCTTGAAGTGAATTCTGAGCTCTGGTTCTACAAGTTACTAATAGGTATCATATAAAAGGCAAGTCTTCTGACCAAATAAATGTGGAGAGAACTTTAAAGGAGGAAGGGGGGGGAGTCTGTTAGGTTTGCCATGGCATTTAATAGGATAATGTGTATGTTTAGGGGATTTTTAAGCAAAAAGCTCGTGTGTGTGTGTGTGTGTGTGTACATCTATGTCATTTGGGGATGTCCAGAAAATGGACAAGAGTAATATTCAATGAATCACACTTTTGAAAGTTTTGAAAAATACAGCCTTGACCATATTAATTACACATCGTGATGGCCTGACATAGTGTTTTTATTTTTTTCCTTCATCTCTTCTTCATAGCATGTCTTGCCTAAATTGGCTTCTCTAACCTGAGATCAAGCCTCATAAGACTTACATAGGGTTTTTATTTTTAAAGTTCTAAGAAATTTACCTTCCTTAGAAGCAGATAAATTAAACTTTCTGTTGAAGTAGTTAACACTTCTAAAATATAGGGATTGAGGGGATGCAGTTACAGAACACTGGCATTCAAAAAGAATTTACAGAAGTCGTCCCTTAAAGTTAAGTATACTTAAAAATATATATATTTTTTACAGATCTCACTTGAAAAACTAAACGGTAAATGTAAAGCTTAAATAACTAAGAACCACTGTCTACTGAAGGTAAACAAGAATAAAAAGAAAAAAATTTACCCAACTGATAACAAAGTGAAATCAATGTAGGAAAAAAAAATTGAATTCAATGTACAAGCGTTCAACTATGGATAGTATATTAGCAACTGATTTCAAGTATTGAGACAGCCTAAAATGTAAACACTATATCCCCAGGTTTCCTTAATGTTCCCCCTCATACTATTCCAACATCTATTCTGTGAGCGTTAAAAAGAAAGTCCATGAAGTCGTGATGCATTTGCAACTCCATGAAGACTCTAAAGTAGTGGGAAAGCGCGAAGCTTCTATGACCGGAGAGATGTAGGCTTAAATATCTGTTGGTCCATTCAGTGGACCTCTTTGAGCAGTTTTCCTCTTTGAGCAGTACTAAGGAGAAAACAAACTAATTTTACCTGAACTTAAACAAGACAAAGAATGAAAAGCACCCCAGCACAGTTACCAATACCTAAGAAATATTCAAAAAATGTTCTTTTTTGAACCTTCTGATATTTCTACATTGCCATTAAATAAATCAATTAAAGGAAACAGCAGAGGAATAGGATAGCAAAAATTCTAAAAACACATATATTATACTACTTTGTAAATTTCACACTACCCAGAATCAAGTTAATCGCTTGCTTAGTGTTGGGCATTTTTTAAAGCCATTCTTTTTTTCCCCATAAAAGCAATAACCAACACACAATTCTTTAATTATTAGACTGTTTACAAGCTATGTGATTATATTTACGTCTTGAACATCACATTAATCTGGCAAGTCCAATCTTGAAGGAGAAAAAACTTAATTATCTTTGAAACTATCACATTTGTGCCATAATATTTATTCCAAGAGAAACACTCTTATTGTCTGATTTTGCAAAAGAGAAAAAATGTTCTTCATTCTTAAAACGAATAATGTCAAAGTGAATCAACTGGACTAAAGGTCTGTTGTTTTTGATCAAAGTAAAAAAAAAAAAAGATCTAGTTCCACACAATCAACATTTAACCTATTAACATTAGTAAAAAATTAAATATCCAAGCATATTAAACAATAGGGCAAAACAAGAGAACAGCTGGATTAAAAAACACACAACAATAAAGTTTGTATTAGTTTGGTGGCAAGAACATAGATTTTAGCTCCAGAGAGAGCTGGTCTAATTTCTGGCTATCCCACACACAAACTATGTGAGCTGAATCAAATTCATAAGCCTTTCTTAGCATCTGTTTTCTCAGTTATAAATTGTAGATAATGAGATGTCCTTCATATTTTTATGTGTGTGAAAAATTAAATGAGATAATGTATAAAGTTTTCATTGCATTTCCTGGTCAATGAGAGCCACTTAATTACTGTACAAAAATATATATATATGAAATATATCTCCCGATACTTCAGTGAAAATAATACTCGTTATACTTCACACTGATTTTTCACATATTCCCCAAATCCACTTGACTACTTAAAAATTTTAGTATTTAGTTCTAAAATACTAAATACAATATTTCTGTTCTGCTATTCCCACTATCCCAAACCCAAGATACTGCTGCCACCAATATAACAAGAATCTGACACCCTGTCCCTAAGAAAGTTGACAACTGGCTTGTTTTTACCCAGCTGGTGAAGTTCAATATTTGACCTTTTTGGTTAGAAATATGATTGACTCCTGGTTTGATATTGCTTGTGTATGTGGAATCTAACTCTGTCTTCAGACCTGAGGAAATCAAACTATATGATTTTACAGACTAAGGCAGTATCTAATACTCCCAAGTGAGCCCACTGGCCAATAGTCTAGTTACAGCTCAGTGCCATTGGCAGGCATAGCTGGCACATGTCCTGTTAACAAACAGGGTTGCATACACTCTTTCCATGTTGTAAATATATAGTTTGTCAAACTTTTTTTTTTCTCTATCCTTCATGTATCTCCTCTTTCATATCCTTCTTTCAAAGGTAATAACAACCTCTTAAATATGTTTCGTTTGTGTAATATGGTAAATAATGTAGTGGTCTTACATAAGTGATTTTTAATTTTCTTTTTACTCTATTTCTTCATTTTTTTAATTTAAAAATGCCATTTTAATATGAAAGTTGCATTTGTACCACCTGATAGTAACCAATTTACACAGGCAAACATTTACCTCAGAAATCCTAAGATCATCAAAACATCAAGAGAAATGGCTCCTTCCTGAAAACTCAGCACTGCATGCTTGTTCTGAGTACTTGAATTTGTGAGAAATCTTCTGTTGATGAAGTAAATATAAATATCCCACACAAGATGAAGAGAAAGAAGACTCATGTTTCTTTATGGAAAAATCAGTACCTTGGTTAGTTGATTAGACAACTTAAGAAAGAATTGTGTTTTTTCACCTTGATAGTCTACATTAAGAAGTGTTTAGGGGCACCTGGGTGGCACAGCGGTTAAGCGTCTGCCTTTGGTTCAGGGCGTGATCCCGGCGTTATGGGATCGAGCCCCACATCAGGCTCTTCCGCTATGAGCCTGCTTCTTTCTCTCCCACTCCCCCTGCTTGTGTTCCCTCTCTTGCTGGCTGTCTCTATCTCTGTCGAATAAATAATTTTAAAAAAATCTTAAAAAAAAAAGTGTTTAAAAGTATATTTCTTTTTCTTTGCCAAATGCCAGGTAAAATATTTGATTGAAGTCATTAAGAGTTAATAGAACTTGTTTTGAAACGAGAAAAAAATTATGTAAAAAAAATGTGTGTATATGTAATGTTTGTTTGTAAGCACAATATTTTAAAGTGCTAAGAGTTGCCCAATTTAATACAAAATATTTAATCTACTCAATGTTTAGATCAACAAACTTCCAAATTCAACTTTGGTATTTCTTTAGCTTGATCATCTGTCTCCCTGCCTTGAAAGACACCATGGGTTATTTCTCATATGGGGTTAGCCGTGTGAGCCCATTCTCAGGGGAACATAAACCTTCTAGGTATCCCAATGCTTGTGCATTCCCTTTGCCAAGGCCCTGATATGAAGCTGAATGTTCTCAGCCTCTTTATCTTGCTTCTTCTGGAAGAATGGAGGAGCTCAGGTGCCAAAGGGAGCAGTAAATAGGCCCACAAACTAATTTTCCTTGTAAATCAATGGGGCTTGCATCATTACTAAAAGCACCAGTCCCCCTCAGGGTTTCCTCAAGTTTTCATTACATACTGCAGGATGACATTTCCACAAGAGAAAGGGGGCTCCTTTCAAATGAAGAGAGACAACTTGGATTTTTCACTTCCTTAAGCAACATCTCTCCCCTGTTATGGTGTTTTGTTCATTTTAAGAAGTCAGTAGAATCACCAGGCCTGGGTTAGCAACGTTTAGAAAAATGTTCAATATGTTTCCACTGTTCTTTTCATGTTAAATAAAATACTATAATTAGAAATCTCTTAATTTTCTTTTTACTGTTTTTCCCCTAATTATGCGATAGGAGTGATTATAGTTTACTCATATATACCAAATAGAAGACAAAATCCTCAGAAAATTAAAAGGATATTAAATAGCTGCCTTCATCATTTCTTCTCTATACACGAGTATACCAATATATTAAGGGTAGATTTTAGAAAGCTAATGTTTATCCTCTAAATTTCCAATTCTAAAATTCTGTCTAATAATCTCATTATTTCTCCTTTCACATGCTACCATAAAAGTTCATTTCCTTTGGAGCATTCCTAAGGAATGATAATGATGTTATTCCTAAAGGGTTATTCCTAAGGCATTCCAAATCCTTTGATAAGAATCCTTTGATAAACTCTTGATATACCCTAAATTCTAATATAATTTTATTTATACACTTTTTTCATTGAAATTAATCGTTTGTAATTGCAATAGGTTTTACTTCTACAAGTCAATCCAGGGTCTCCAATGTGTTTGGATTTTAGAATTTTTAACACATTCCAAATTATTTAACCCATTAGAGATTGTTCAAAACTCAGTTCCCAACTCAGGTCACAAACACAAGCGTACTCTACAGCCAGCCCCTGTGACACAGAAACTACTGGGAAGAGCAGATTGGGTTTCAGTTCATGCCATTTTAAGGAAGAGGTCTTTCTGTTGCTTTCTAGCCACATGAGGTGGAAATGTGGTTTCAAACAAGTAGATCTAGCAGGGCGGGATAGTTCCTCTTCTCTTCCTTTCTGATTCAATAAGGTGAATAACAGATAAATAACCAACTGTTACAATTTCCACTGGGATGTCTCCTTGCTATCCATTTGAATTCATATTTGTTATAATAAGAGCTATGGCTCCAGCACAACAGTACTTTGTTCAAAGACGGAGTCACCACACTGGTTTTCCAACAAAATCTCATCAGGAGAAAGGAGACACACCCAACTGACCTTTAGATCGAGGAAAGAAAAGGTCAAGGCATTTTCTAACTTAAAGATTTTTGCCAGATACTTTTCCCTATTAAAGCTTCACGAGATTTTCCTTGTGCATTTGTTCCAGAAAAGAGGAATTCTGCTTTTTTCCGCCCCCAGTGTTTTTTTGTTTTGTTTTGGTTTGTTTTTTTTTAAGGTTTCTTCATATAAACCAATGAATTCTTTTCTGGGATAGATAGGAAAAACATTTTTTTTTTTTTTACCCACTTTATGGAGTCATTTTTATTCCCAAATAAGTACTAGATATCTGAAGAGACTTTTAAACAAATTCTATTGACTAACCTCCCCAGGGTGAATGTACAAGCTTACCTTCTGTATTTTCTGTAGTAATGCAGCTAAAACTAGAATTCTTCTCTCTCTTGCCCTCTAGTGCAGCTTGTCAATATAACATTGCTTATCCTTCACGATTCCTTCAGTGAGTTTACCTATTTGATGCAACTATCGTGTCTTTTGTTAGGGCTGATTATTTATACTCCACATGGCAGCCTATTTGGATATATATATATATTTGGACTCTTATATAAATATATATATATTGAATATATATTTGAAATATATATAATGAAATGAGATAGGAAAAAAAGAAGGGAGATTGTACAAAGTACAGGCAATGAAAGTTTAGGGGGAAAAAATTCTGGTTCGAAGAAGTTTGTGCCATTCTTTGTTTCTATAAATACTGCTGCCTACTTACAAAAAAATAAAAAAGATGAATCAAGAAATGTCTGCCTGAGTCCACTTGTAAGGATGAAGGAATAAAAGAGTATAAACTTGCAGAGAAACAGGACTTTAACTCTCCTCGTTGCTACATATCCCACCACACCAACAGCAGACACGTTCCAATTGCAGAATGTTATTTTTTTTCTTATGAGGATTAAAAAGCCATGTGGATATACAAATATTTTAAACAGTGTTGATTTTTTAATAAAGGGAAATAAAATGAATGATTGTCATAGATTCTTCTGCTTTTGATTTTTTATATATGTTATCTCTGTTCTCTTATATTTAAAGTCTGTAATCTTCAGGGCATTTCTAAAGTATATGAATATTCAGTGACAACACGAAGATAGCTTTTTATCATCCTTAAAAGAAAAAAAAACCTACTGTAAATTAGGATGGCATTAGGTCTTTGCCTCATCTGTGTTCCAACTTAAATCATTCATTTATAATACCGGTGACTACATTCCAAACAGAATTAATATGAATAAAATACATGAGCTTACACAATAAATAATACACACTTAAAACTAATGTTAGTAAAGAAAGTTGTGCTGAAGTAATTATGCTTTCAGCCATCCACTGCAGCATTGATTCCCCATAATCCCTCTCATTTCCTGAAAATATCTAAGTCGAAAGGTGGTGCAAAACACAGAACACAGAATAACTAATTCAGGTCAATGCGAGCTTCAATTCTTAACTACTTGGCCAATGTGATCAGGAGACAATTATAATTCAGACACTATACGTCTTAAATAACTGAAAATTGTGGGATTGTGAGATATATCTACCATGTGATATTAACGGCAGAAGCTATTTCTTTCAGCCTAACCAAGGTAAACATAACAGAAAGGAGGTCATTTGGTGTAGACACTTCCTAGGTTAAATTTGTGGAATCTGAAGCAGTTAATTTAAAATACAATTTTTTATTTTTGGGGGGTGATAGCAGTTTGACTCAAAATAATTGAAATCAGGGTTTCTCAATTTAAGCACTACTGAAACTCTGGGCCAAATACTTCTTTGCTGGGGAGACTGTCCTACATACTGTAGGGTATTTAGCACTATCTCTAGACTCTACATATTAAGTTTCAGTAGCCCCCTCACTCAACCAAAATTTTTGTGACAACCAAAAATGTCTCCAGATACTAACAAATATCTCTAAGGGGAATAGTATGGCAAAAACAAAAACAAAACAGTCCCAAACCTCTTCTGGTTGAGAACCACCAACCTAAACCAATATTTTCACTTATGCAAATATCAAGAAATATAACAGTAATAGAAGGAATACATCTTGAATGAACAGGATAGAGAAATACTGTAGTAGGCATTCTGTTTTTATTATCTCTAATCCTCTACACAATCCAATGTGAAGTTTTTATGCTATTTTATAGATAAGCATCCTAGAGTATGAGAAACTGTTTCAATATCATATAGTAGCTGGAAAAGTCAAAAATTTATTCTAGGTCAGATAGATTCCAAAGCCAATATTTTTCCACCTACTTTTTAATAGTTAATGCTTATCAATCCTAGTACCAAACATCATGATGCCCTCCAACTCTAAATGATAAGTCCGTACCTGGTCTTTTCACTGTTATTTTGAAGAAAACAAGGATCTAACAAATTTCAAATGACTTATCCAAAGTCATACAATAGAAAAGTATAACAGTTTATCCTGATTATATCCAAATATATAAGCAATTACCCAAATATCTGAGGTATAACATTAATCGGGAGGCATAGAATGCTTCCTATTTAACTGATCTCATTCACTGCACTAATACCCAAATCCAGAAGCTAATGTAGGACATACTTACACTGCAAATAAAATGATCAGTGTAAGAAGCTTAAAATAAAACATGATCCCAACATTTTTATGTAAAAATATTCCATCACCTCTGCTTCATGACCCAGAATTTGTGATGTAAATAATTTGCAATAATATAGGTGAGATATCACCTGGTTGTGTGGACCAGAGATAAATTTAGGTTCAAAATGAGTGGCAAAACCCATAATGAGCTGCAGAGGAGAAAGGTTATTATAACCAAAGAAAGGCACATTCGATTTCTGACTTTTTTGACACTGTCTCCTCCCTAGCCTCAGTAAATGACAATATTTGATATTTGTATATAGGAAACATCTCCCTTTTTAAGAGTCATCTTTTTTTTTATTTTTAGTTGTTGCAATCACATGTGATAATAAATAAACAGCAAATGCATATGCACACTTGCTCAGCGTATTATGCTATAAACAATTCAGATAATAAACTCATCTCTACATAGCATTCACCTTATCTTATGCATTGGCCCAAATAACATAGTATTATTATTTGTTCATTTATTTACATTCATCAGAGATTTACTGAGCATCAACTATACCTTAAGAAACTTGTTAATTGGTCAGGCTTAGAGAAGAAATCCAAACTTCTCACCCACAGCAGACTATTGTATTCATTCCAGGCTTTATATTTTTCAAATACTTTCATTGTGTAATTGTTCTAGTCCTCATAGCAACCAAAAGTGAGAAAGTCGGGAGTGGGATGAGCTGTGCAGAGATATATAGTGATGAGTATCTTTCCTATCGCATTAGCCTCTGTTTCCACTGTAGATAGGAAACATCTTTACTTGACTACTGACCCAGAAATAAGGATTTGCTCCTAGAAAATATCTGATATGAACACGGACACAGATGAGACAAAGACCAAATGTCACTATAATTAATACTATGATTTTATTCTTTGTTCTAAGTGTGAGAAAACCATCTTTATGTTTCCACTGAGCAACTATCCATCTGCACTGACCTGAGGACTAGGGACTATAAATACCCAGGGATGAAGATGACAAACATGAAATCATTATTCACACAGGTTTTAGAGATTCTTGCTGCTATAGAAATGAGTGCTTCTTCAAAATATACAGACACAAAGTCACATACATCTTAAACATGCACAGGTATGCGTGCGCACATGCACACACCTTTAATGCTAAGGAGTTTATTGATTTTCATCCCTGTATGGTCTATTATTCAAATCAACTGCTGAACAAGAAAGAGCAGAGTAATTGTTTCTAAATGCCACGTTTCATTCATTCAGTACATTTGAATTAGTTCATATTAAATAGGAGGCATGCTAATACATATATCTTAGAATTTCTAACCGAATGGAAAACCTTAGCAATTATGTAGTCTAATTGTTTTGAATAATTTTAGCCATGTGAGATGTATACGCAATAACTGCTCAAAGGAAATCTCATATGAAACCAACACAACAAATGATACCAAAATTGCTCTGAGAAAGTGGCTCCGTGGTCTACATTCTCCTCTCCCCTACCACCCTACCATCTATAATGAGGGGTCTACAGAACCTCTGATCTTCAAAGAAGCACTCTTTGAATATTACTGATTCTAGTCCTGATCTCTCACTTTATAAGGAAAGACCATGATGCTCAGAGAAGTGCTGAGACTTACCCAACGTCATTCATTAGCTACATGCAAACCATGATTCAAATCCACCTCTCTTTAAATTATTAATAAAGGAAAACTGTCTATTTATTTACTCCATTGCAAACCTGCTATTGGGGATTATATGTCTACCAGACAACTTATCGGAATACCTCACATCTCACCAGAGACAAAATGAAACTGGTCAGGATCATGACAATCTTCCATTTTCCTTCATGTCCAATTTCAAGTGTATCCCAGGTCCAGAACTGACCTAAAAGTTGTTGCTTCAAAGTATAAGTACTCAATGCTGGATGCAGGGATAGTACTAATAACAGAAAGATCTCAGAATATGGTTGCTTTCCCTTACTTCAATTCTTGTATAGGCTATTATTTCTCTTATTATTTTAGGGTTGGTTTATCCAACTGACACAAATATTAAGGTTACTCTCACCAGTGAAGATACATCACTGCAGAGGAATAGACATCTACATAGTGAAAGAAAGGACACATACACACAGACAGACAGAGAGACACACACACACACCCCCCCCAAGCAGCCAACCAAGACACAATTTCGACATATATTCCACAATTCTGATGTATTTGTTTTAATTCTCTCCTTGCTTTTTGAGTGTTTGTTTATAGGCACACCTCCAAAACTGAAAATAGATGTGTAGGAACTAAACGTGGAATTCAGGATACTCACTAAAGCATTTTCTTAGAGGAAGAGAAAAAAAAAAAAAAAGCTTCCTAGGAGGTTACATCCTGACATACCATAAAATTTATACTTCACAAACTGTTAATAACAACAAAACAGGTTACGGAGTGAGCGAAACCTCAGTTCCTTTTACTGCTACAGGATACTGGGTGTTGCTGCCATTGTGCAGAAAAGAAGAAAGCCTTGCACATATCCATGTGAAGCTTATGTGTTTTTCCAATTAATCAAAGTTCTCTTCTGCAGGTTTATTAAATCAGCAGTTAGACATACATTTTCTTTCCCAACATTAATGTTAAGAAAAGTGTTTTAAAGCCCTCTCAAAGAATCATTTCTCATTAAAGCTGGGAGATCAAACTCTGACCAAATTCTATACCAGCCAGGAAATACAGTTGTTTAGACACAGCACTAAACTAGGTAGAGAAACAAAAGCCCAATTGTTCCTTGATACCCAAGAGGGAAAAAAAAAATGTGTGTGTGTGTGTGTGTGTGTGTGTTTTATTTATTTGACAGAGAGAGAAAGCAAGCAAGAGGGGAGAGGGTAGCAGGGGGAGGGGGAGGGAAAAAAAGGCAATTAAGCTAATGCAAGTTAGGTGTCACAAGGTTATAGATATTTCAAGAGCTGAGCAATTTACCGTCTGGAAAAGGAGAAGAGCTCTTGCATAAAATGTCCCCCAGTTCAGATTTATTATGCTTTTAGTTGTGTTATATGTGATACAATTAGCAGGAGGTGCCAATAAGGCGTTCTCTCAAGGACGTGGTCATCCCGTGCCATCTGTTATTAATTGCATTGTCCTTTCCACATCCAGCTAGAGGGGAAAAAGTTCTCCGAGAAACACCTGCAAATTCTCACTACACAATGACTAGAATTTAAAAATACTTAAACAAAGAAGGAAGGATAGGTCAGATCTCTAAAAAACTGCCCACTCTGAGTTGACAAAGAAAGAAAAATGTAGAACGGATCCTGATGCAATAGAATTCTGTTCCTGGGATTGTTTTTCTGTCATTGGATTCTGCTATAGTCACAGCTTTTCAGGTAACATAATACACCACATAAATGAAAATGAATGATTAGAACATTCTCCTGGAAATACAGCCAGCCTCTATAGGGTTTAATGGAAATTTAGATGTTTAAATAGATTTTTTTTTTTTAACAAGATCAGAAAACAAAGATAATAAAAACTGGGAGTTTTTGTTTTTCTAGATTTTGGCATTTGGGGTGATTCATATCAGTCTTAAGAATCCAGTTCTGGAAATTAATATTCCTATAAATATGCAAATACTTTCTCAATTTGGCACCTATATTCATAGAAATAATTTCAAAATATGAATCATTAAAGGATGCTATTAAAATATAAATAGCTATTAAAACAATTTAAGCTAATTTCAGAAACACTAACTTACTTTTAACCATCTGTGCTGCCTGTTCTTTTTTCTGATTTCCACTCGACTTGAATCTTTTGAAGCAGGCAACTGCTACAGCCAGTCCTGTTTTCCGTTCTCTTGTTTGAACAGGTATGAATACTCCCAGTGCTACGAGGGTGAAGCTCTAAAGCACTCCACTGGAATGTTTCAAAACTACTTTATGACCAGTATTTCAAAATATTTTTTACCAATACTATTGAAATTCTTTAGAGGGGAGAAGGTGAGGAATTATTTTGAAGGAAATGAATGCTTTTTAAATGATACCTTCCTGGAAGAAAAACAAAAAGTGTTATGTAGCCTAAATACCTACAGTTTGCTTGACAGTTAAATTACCTGCCTCATCGTATGCATCTAGTTTTATCAAATTCAACTAAATTCTATTTGCTGAGACTTGGCAAAGCAAAATAAAAGCTTGCTCAAAAGATTGTCGAGAGTTATGGCTAATACAAGGAAACATGGAAACAGGAAGACATTTTTCTTTACACAAGGTTTCAAATACCAAATTAGGAAAACCCTCCATGTCTGTAATATTGTTATATTAAAAATCTGCAGTAAAATTAATTTCATGCATCAAAAAATCAAATATTAAAGGATTATTTAGAAATTTAGTTACAATTGATTCGTTTTATTGAAAGAGGTAATTCCCTTGAACCAGCAACCTCAGAAACTGCTCACTTTTGTGTGCTAAGCATACTTTTCTGTTTGAGCATATTGATTATCTTCTCTTATTTATTGGTTCTTTTATGATATGTTTCACTTTGCTCTCAGTTTAAAAAAATATCCATTGGGCTGAAAGAATTCTCATCATTTCACTTTTTAAAATTTAAAGCATGTGATTTGATGGTTATATTATCAAATTAATTCAAAGATCTGGAAAAATCATCTCCCAATGAACAGAACAGAAATATAAACTCCCATTCTCATGACCTGTATTTTAGATATATTTAATCAAACTTCATGCCCAAACTGCTTTATATTGTTATTGCCTTTCTTTCAGAAAAAGAGTGTATCCATCCCTTATTATTAAAATATTAAGAATATCAAAATAAAATATTGCATGATGAACACATTGCTTGAGTCAGTAACTACATTAATGCTCTCCAAATAATGATTTATTGTCATGAGCCCTCCAACTATCAATCAAAATACCAATCCACTGAACTTCCTTCCTTTTCTTTGCTTTCCTACTTGTATCATGTTGCTATCTGGTCCTACTTTTCATTGATAGCAGAGCCAAGCAAGTAACTTTAGGGTCCCAGAAGTGAATTAGTATAGACTGAATATGACTCTCTACTAGGGGAAGATTCACATTCAAACAAAGATCTGATAAATTGTTCTCTTAAGAACCTAGCCTTTAGGTCCTTAGTCACTGGTGTACCAGATCTGAGAATGCCTACTGAGTAGTTCATCTGAAAAAGATGTATGTTTTAGTCAGCACAACTTAATATGAGATAACAATATGCTATAACTTCCAAAAACGCTAATGCAATCTTACATAGTATTCACAAAGGTGGTGAAGACCCTTGACATATGCAAATTCAGCACAAATGCAATTCATGTGTACGACAGGGAGGTACAGGACATGTTTTAATTTAAATAGCAATTGACACCCACTTCATAATTTAGAGTTAAATGAAATGATATATTTAAAGCCCCCCGCCCTATTGAAATCCTATTTGGTATAGAGAAGCCTAATCAACCACCCAAATTCTATTTCTTAGGGAGATTTGTTGTTAAATGTTTGGTGAATTTTTAAGGTTTTAGCCAGGTCTTTCAAGAATACCAAGGTTTATATCATGGTGCCCAGAAAAAGTCAGAAATTATAGCAGGAAAGGGGAGAGGTGAAAGCTCAATTTTTCCTATCAGAAAAGACAAAGGTTTCAGATCCAGCTCTCCCAGTGACTACATCCAAGTCCCTAGGCTAGTGATATAAAAAGACTATACCTCTATGTCTAAATAGAAGAAATTACAGTAATGAAATCTGCCTTATGAGTGTTCGGGGGGGGGGGAGGAAAACTAAATCATCTATAGCCTTCCCAGAGTGCCCAGCACATAGTAAGTGATAAATTCTTGTTAGCTGGGATGATAATAAAGTAAGTCATTATTAATAGCACTACTCAGATCTTTCTGGAATCTCTATTATGTTCTGGACGTGGTATATAAAAGGAGACATTCACAAATCAGAACGACTGAAAAATAATATCAAGAAAACCAAGTTGATTGAAAGTAAATAAGTATTTTAACCCGATAGAAGTCTATATAAAACAGTGGTAATTCCTGTAATAATCCAAGGCATAGTGTTATTAATGATGGAATGTAGACCAACTCTGAAGCCCAGAGGTTAAAGCTAGCACCAATGAGGAAAAGCTAAGCATATTCAAATTTCATCTTAATTTCAGGAAAATATTTTGCAGGACAATATGAATCCATCAGCACAAATTAGAGGACTACTGTATTAGGTAAGAGAGTACACTAAATAATTTCCTTGAATCTTATTCTTCCAAAAATGATGTGGACATTTTCTTCATTCATTTATTCATTCATTCATTGAGTGTATAAGCTAGCTGAGCATTGTATTAGATAAAGTTAATACTTCTGATATTAAACAATATTTATTGTGCACTTACCATCAGGTGTGTCTAAATTTGTTATGCGTATTACTTCTTGAATGATCACAATATCCCTATTACTATGCCTATTTTAAAAATATGGAATCTTAGGTACAAAAATTTTAAGTAGCATTCTTTGCCCAAGATAAAATTCGACAGACAGGTATATTTTATTGAAACAAGCAAACAAAAAAATCCTTGTCTAGTAGTTAACAGTAGTCTGGACAGATCCTAACAAAAAAAATACTATTTTTCCTAGCTCCTACTGGAATGGAATGCTCACAGTTCATTTCAATTTTCTTCTGATTTAGTTTTGCTTTCCTATCCCCCATAGACATTTGATGTGCACTACAGAACTATTTTTTTGTGTTAACTGGGATTTTAATATAAAACCATCTTCTTTTTTTTTTTTAAAAAAAGGAGTTATTGAAAAAAATCTTCCAAGGGTGTGGTAAAATTCCATTTTTTCTGCCTTACTGCACAGAATGTCTTGATCACATTGGCTCACAGTTTCAGGGACTTCCTTCTAAACATCAAGCAAGCAATGTATATTAGACCCTAAAAAGTTGAGAAATTTTCCTGACTTTTCAAGGTTTTGATGATTTTCTACTTGATTTTTCAGTTGAAGCAAAGTGGAAATAAAGTGGATTTAATTGAATCTTTGTTCAATATACTGAAAGGTCCCAGTGTTCTTTGCTTTTCCGGTTGATCTGTTTACTGAATCTCTGTGGTTACTTCACTTCATTATTGCCCCCTTTTGTTATAATAAGTAGGTTATAAAACTTTCATCGCTCCCTTTGTATAAGCTCTGGGCAAAATCTACGTTGTCCTTCTGTATACCCTACTTAACACTTGAAGCCAATTTAAATCCACTGGAAAAAGAATAAAATAAATAATCTCTATGTCTAAAAACTTTCCGCAAGTTTACGATATTTATTTTCTTTTTGGTTTACAGTTTTTGATTCACAAATATTCCAGACATTTTTGAGATAAATCTATTTTTACCTTTCCCTCCAATAACTAAAATGTCTTTTGACATGGTTTCATGATGAAGATAGAGATTAGTATTTGTAAAAGGATAACATAAAAATTAACCCCAGACTTTAAATCAGTGCAAGAATCAACATGTGACTTAAAAAAAAAAAAAAAAAAAAAGGAACAACAACAAATAAAATGTCTCTGTCCCAAATGAAAAGACTGTTTAAGGACAAGGTAAGGACTCCACAGAAGAAGAAAAAGAGATCAATCAGTCCATTAACATAGAAGGAACAAGTGAAATAATGTGCCACAGTGAATGTGCCACCAGGGAACAGAGGGGAAGACCTCCCTGTTAACACAGAGCAGAGCAAGCAGCTTGACACCAGAAATACACTGAGATGAACAGAAATGAAATAGATCATGTCCCTATTCCTAACCTTAACCATACACAAAACCCTAATCATAATTCCTTACACAATAACCCCTCGTTCTAACCCCGACAGAAATGTCAGCTTCCTGAATTGGAACACTGATTTCCCAAACAGATGTCAGACATTAGCCACTGGCCTTAGCTGCCATCAATATTAATCAGCTAATCTTAACATTAGCACAACATATGCATCTTAAGGCTGAACTTGTGCTACTATTATGTGGAGGACAATTATTAGCAAATTCAAATCATCGGGATGATGTCAGCACATATATTGTCAATATCTTAAAAAAAAAGTCTCCTTGTTTTATTAAAGACATTATTGCTTAGAATTTTTATGCTTGAATTACCCAAATCCATGGTAAAAACTTATGAAATATGCCTTTCCCTCCATCAGTAAGACTAGAAACTTCCTTAAGCTATTACTTTTATTATCAATAGGCTCTTAATTACTAATTTATTAACGGTTGTTATTTATGTATAGAGATGTATAAAAACTGCAGCAAGAATGTTGTTTTGTTTCTGTATGTGTTGTATTTTGCCTATCATTTTGTTAATAGTTGTGCAACTATTACACATAATAATTACACATAAATACTGTTCTGAAAACTTTTAAAAAATGATCTTATTTAGGAAAAAGAGGCGTAAAAACAGAATTTTTTTTCTTAATTTTGCCACCAAAATGGTCCATATTCTGTCTTTCATCTCGTGTAACACGTCTGAATCTACATCAGAGAGGTCTGTCAAACCCTCTAAATTTTGTGCTTCTCCTTCTCTTCATACGCCACCACATATACCTCCATAGACAATTAAGCATTTACTAGCACTTTTGTGATTATTGCTGCTAAGGGCAATGATGAACACAGTAAATTATTTCCTTTCATAATGTAACATGAGTCAGATCCTGGTGCAATTCTCAGACACACCCCTTAGTAGCTGGACTAAAGAAATAGCCATTGTTATTTGGAAGCTCAAAAGTTATGGAATCACAGAGAGTTACATTCATTCACACAATAAATATATATCAAATGCCTACTAGGTGCTATGTACTGCCCTAGGCTACGAGGATACATCATTTATCAAGATAAACAAAGCTACAGCTTTGAAGGGCTCAGTCTACAGATAGAGCACAACTTAAAGACAAAATTAGCCCCAATATCTACCATTCAGAATATCAGTTCTACATACTTCAGGATATGTCTCTATCAGGAATAGTCTAAGGAAAAGGTGGGTAGGAGGAGTGTGAACAAAGCTTCCATCATGGAAAGCAAAAAAATAAAAATAAAAAAGAAATAAATAAAGGGGGGGGGTCTAATAGCTCAGAATGGGGGGAAAGGGATAGTAAGAAGATGATGGTAAATTAATGTGTATCATTAGATCTTTTCCAGTCACAGAGGAATGTGATCAAATCAGAACAAGATTTTGAATTAAAACGAAGGTCAAATGATAAAGAAAGGACAGAGTGAGAAGGCTTTGAGGTTCTCTGCGACAGTGAAGTTTTGGACCTCCCATGGATTTCACTTATGCTAAAAATGCAGCCTCAATTACCAGGGTGATAATTGAGAATTGGTTTCATCCATAAACATTGCAAGAGTCATTAAGAGTGGTCATAGTCACAGGATGGTAGCAATACTAATTTTGGTCCTATGAATACAGCAAAAGCTACGGGGCTATCTATACAGTGTGTCACCTACATCTGTGTACTAAGTAGAACATTTAGAACTGAAGTAGACACATTATGGCATTGGTACTCTTCATTCTGTTTCCTTTATAAAAGAATTTAATTTCAAATTAGAGTACATAGGTGGTAAGAGAAAGGGAACTTGGGATTCTCCAGGCAGTAAGAAAGCATAGTCTTATGTATTACTGTACCCATTCATTACACACTTGCCAATAAATTTTCTATTCTTGAGGTATTTTTGCTTGTAAACATGTATAATATTTATGAATTTTTTTTAACTTCGAAACTGGTAACCTTCCACAGAGGTAATACTTAGGAAAGGTATGATTTCTCTGAAGAATATTTGCCTGCTCTTATAAATGTTTTGATGTATCCAATATATACCAATAAGCACATACCTATAAAGGCAGATTTTGTAAGTAATGCTGGGTCATATGGAGATTAGGCAAAAGGCCTAAATCAAATTAGAATCCCCAAGTTCTTTAAAAACAATAGAGAATAAAGTAATCTAACTTATTTTTTCTGATAAATGCTCATTCATCATGCCAATGTTCTCATAAAAGTGCCAGATTAAAGATGCTAAGAAATTCTAATCTTTTGAGAGGGACTAGAGGAATATTCAGATCTGTTTCTGCTTCCTACATCTTTTATCAACGTATTTCAGGATAAACCTGTGTATGTTTTTCAAGACTGCAAGAAGACAGAATTACCTGACAGGTATCTTCAAATAAAAAATTGCTATTTCCTAAGAATTAAAGCAGACCAGATTGTAGGGAACCATGACGTATAGGAGGGTGACTTCTTAATTCACCATGACACATTTAAAAATCACAACAAGAAAAATATTTCTTTCACTTGCCATTTTCTCAAGATAAAGAGAAAAGAATTACTTCAAAATATTTACCACTGGTACAGGAATGTGACCCATATACCCTATAAGTAAATAAAGTAGTATTCCCTAGAAAGAATTAAATGTAAACAACCTTCCAAGTCTGGTAATTTCAACTAAGACTAATGCAACCGATGTTTTAAATAGCAACTGTCTGTCTGCCCATGCCACTCGGCCAGATCAGCAGAAGAGTCTGACATGCTTTCCACCTTACGTCTGCATTTCTCTATTTTTTGGATTGGAAACACACAGACTCTGTTAAACAGACATCTAACGATCGCAAAGGTATTTCTTTCTGAGGCATTCTTTGATTTATTCGATACATATTTACTGAGTACTACTTATGTGCCTGGCACTGGGTTAGACCATGCGTATGGAACTGAAAATACGATAGTCACACTTCCTCTCTTCGTAGACGTTACAGTCTACTTATCACAGTTAACAAGTCACATTTCTAATTAAACATGGTTGGATGCCTACATGAATTTACTTCATCTGTCTACCCAGGCTCCACCAGAGTGACGGTAAATTATTATAAACCCAAGGATAGAAAATAAGAGGAAACAGCAGACAAGTTATTTCCACTTGCTAAAAGGAAGAAAGCATATGGAGAAGTGATAACTGGCTTCCAAGAACAGAAGAAATGATAATAAAAATGTCTATGGGGCAAGGGAAGCCAAGGGACCCACTGTCTCCCCTGGAGGAAATTGATCAGGAAAGGCTCCAGACTCGTGATCACTGCCCTAGTTGAGGGCAGATTTTAGAAACAGGGTTGCAGAGAAATGAGCTAGAAGGCTACATTTGAACGGCGGGATATTAGTTTGCCTTTCCCTAACCTCCTCAGAATCCTGGCAGCCATGCACAATTCTCCTCCCTGATCCAAGCTCACCAACGGACCAACACATACCCAGAGGGCGGACTGGAAGACTATTTAACAAGAAACCAAATGGCACTTGGAAAGCAGAAAAGACAAGACTCATACTGAAATTTAAGTGCCCTCAATAAAAATGTTGGCCCAGCAAGTGCTCATTCTACTGAAGACTTTTTTTTCTTTCCTTTTTTTTAAAAAAAAAAAAAAAACAGAAACTGTTTATTCATGAATTTTATTCAGCTCCCTTTAATTTGCAGTATGTCCACTGTGATAACAGAAAAGTGAATTAACAAATTTCAGTTGTAAACACTGACTTGCTGGTTTAAATACATTTTTTAATCGCTATGTATGTATATATTCTTCCATATTCCTATTGTCTACTTCAGGTCTGAGATGCCATTTGTCTTCTGGCCCTTTTCCTCTAATCAGGCTCATCAGCATAGAATACCATCTCAAAGGTCAAATCCCACCCAAGGTGAGTAGTTAGGATCCAATTCACCTTTAGAAAATGCTATACTGTGTCTCATTGAGTGGTTAGTGGATTCTGGAATAACTGGATGAATAATCAACCTCATTTGGAAGCCCTGGACTCAGAAAAGGCATCCCATGACATCAACATTGGATTTAGTTTCTAGAAGTTACCATCAAATGCCTCCTTTTGGAAATGAAGTAAAAGTGTATGTATATCTGTTTTGTCATCAGGCAAGCAAGGCTATCTTTGTAATGGAGGAGTTTGCATGTTTGTTTCTGGTAAAGAATAGAATGTGTAAATTAGTACAATCATTCTGAAAGTCGTTTTTCTTAACTAGGTTTAAGAAGTCAGTTCAGCATCAACTACTTAAGTTGTATAACTGCATACTTTCTCACCAATTCTACTCCTCCAAATATGTCCAAGAAAAAAAAAATATGAACACTAAGAGACATTACAAAAATGTTCATAGCAGCAATACTTGGGATAATTCCAAAACAGAAACAAGCTGTCCATCAATATTAAAATAAAGACATCATAGCATATTCATGTATTGCAATAGTATAATGAAAATGAATTATAGTGACTTGAAACAAAAAATACCATGTGAAAAAAATCAGATAAAACATTCTTATGATTCCATTTATATATTCTTTGAAACAAGACAAAACTCTAATAGTGTTTGTAGATAAATAGTGATAAGATTTTGAAGAAAAGCAAGTAAGTTATTTTCACAAAGGTCAGGATGGAGATTACCTTTCAGAGAAAAACAGAAGAGAAGAGGCACAATGGAGGCTTCTAGGCACTAAAGAGGTTTTATTTCTTGACTTAGACTTTATCTGGCTATTCACTTAGTCATAATTCATTAACATATACTTTGGGGGGCATTTTTCTGTATATATTTCACACCCAAAAAAAGCATTTTAAAATATGATTCCATATGCTCATTTTTCTTCTGTTTCATATGAAGATTAAAGAGAATTTAATAAAGATTTGTTCTAAATTCTTAATGGAAATGCATGAAGAACTCTATCTGAATCAGAAAAGCAAATGAAATACCTCTGGTTACTTTTATGTGATTATGTGAGGTTTAGCCTCTGTCAATACATTTTATTCCATTGTGTAACTACCACCAGTGGTTATTTCAAAATGCACAGGTGTACTCATTTTGACTCCTCTGAAAGATGAAATACCAAAATTATTGCTCCCAAGTAAGTCTATGCTACTTTTTCCTCACAGGATATACAATTGTCAAAAAAAGGTATTATTGGACCATATATGTATCATACAAGGAAGAAGTAATTTGTTTCATAAAAATATTGCCTTAATATTTAATATTGTTATGGACCACCATAATAATGCTGCTTATTTTGCATTGACTGGGAAGAACCAAAATCTATTTGTTTATGGACAGTTAAGAAAGTATGTCCTATATTATCTGTCTGATGTAGTACTATTACTATTTTTATTCACTTCTAATAGAGGGAAGAAATGCATACGTGTATATATTCTATTAAATATAAGGATATAGCTATTCTAGTCATGAATTTAGAGATCAGTTTAAATTCAAAATAGTTGGGACACCTGGGTGCTCAGTCAGCTAAGCATCTGCCTTCTGCTCAGGTCATGATCTCTGGGTCTGAGACTGAGCCCCCCTCCCCCACTGGGCTCCCTGCTCAGCAGGGAGTCTCTGCCCCTTCCCTCCTACTCATGCCAGTGCTCTCTCGCTCATTCTTGCTCAAATGAATAAAATATTTAAAAAAATAAATTCAAAACAGTTTATTTTAAATACCAAGGGGAAAATATTTTCAATATTTTTTCAAATATATTGTCTATACAAATATAAATTATTTTTAGAGTTGTTTCTAGATTTCTCAAAGTATTTAACAGATGTGATGTTTTAAAAGATGTGTTTTCAATAATGTTTTCTTATCAAAATATAATGGGCCTCACAAATAAATGCAAACTTGGTAAAAGTATAGTTTGTCATTGAAAAACACAAACTTGTAACATTTTAAAAGATTACAGGCTTATTATTTAAGTCAACTAATGTGAGACAGACAATAACCACCAATGAAAATTCATCATTTGTATATAAGTAGAGGTTTATAAAAGCCGAAAACTGTAGCCTTAGGATAAACAGGCCTCTAACAATAGGAAATTTCAGGTAAATTTTAAGCTAGGCTATAAATACTTGTATGAAATATGAATTATTGGTGTTTGAATTAATAATTTATCTCATCAAGGAATGTATTCCTCATCACCATAGGATTGGGTTCCAATCTATATCTAGTATAAAAAACACAATGCATAAAAATATTTTACTTTGAGCCAGTAATGTAATTATTAAGTAATTAACCAACAGGCATTTATGGATGGTAATTATTTCTATTTAAATAAACACAGTCCTTGGTAAATACACACATGTAACTATATATATAAACTGTAAGCTAACCATGGTTAGAAGTTTGCCTGATTAAAGTTAATATCCCTAACTAGAAATAATTCAATGAAAATTAACTTTTTTTTTTATCAAGTTAGGGAGAAAACCTCCAACAAAGTGATGAATATTTTCTTGACTAGAATTATTATTCTTGGTAATGAGCAGTGTTCTATGAAAATGAGGATTTAATATGTAACCAATTAGCAAAAAAATTAAGCCAATTACCAAACACAATTTTCCATGTTAAACATTAAATTCTGTAGTATTTTTAATAAATGTAATATAGAAAAAGTGAATTAAAAGAAAAGTTCAATTTAACCTATTAATCAAAATAGTGTTTATCCTTTTATATCAATATATTTTTATCAGAAAAGTGTTATACGTGATAAATTACTTATGCATTATTTTTAGGGCTAATTTACTATTTGGAATTCTAATCATATTTTATGCCACAGAGAAATAGATGTGTTTTGTAATTAATGTCTAGTTGACACACAACTAAATACCACATAGAGTAATATGGTAGAAAGGAGATCATACAAGATCATTCATTCAGGTTAGTGAAAAATATGCTAGAATTATAGAAATCAGGGTAAACACCAAAGTTAATGTTTTTGTAACAATGAATATGGATGTAGCCATACACGTATATGTGTTCATAATATGGACATAGAAAATCACATATACACACAGAAATTAGCCTATGAAAATAGGTGTAAGAAAACTGTATCAGAATCAGTGGTTCTCAATTCTGTCCATTGGAAACAACTGGGGAGTTTAAATGGTGTAGGCCTCACCCCAGTTTTTCTGCTTCAGCTGATCTCTAGGAGGGCCTAGAAGCCCCATCTCACATTTTCTAATTCATGGGATAAAGATTTATTCAGTGTACGTAGGTTACTTGTCTCATTCAACAAGCTGGAATATAGGGCAGCCTCCCTCTCTCAGCTGCCCACTCAACAGGACTTGCTAGAGAAAGGGGGGTAGAGAATGCAGACAACCTCATGGTACCATAACAGGTACCAAAAGCAGCGATCACTTTACCTAAGTGCTAGAAAAGTAAACACATAAAAGGCAACATGGGAGAAATGCATACTTCATCGGGAACAGCTCAAGTAAACGAGAAGAATAAGCCTTGATACCATCCCTGCTTTTAAAGTAACTGGACGGGTGACCTAAAAGCAATCCCTACATCACCTCGGTGTCTTTATGTAGAAAATGGGGCTCCAGTGATAGCTAAGATGATGGCCACCTGAGAATTCCACAGACTCTATAATCCTGGGGCAGAGAAAGATAAAAACGTCACCAAGCTGATGACTTTTGACAAGGAGGAAACTGAAGCTCTGTGGGTAAAAAAGTCCAAGAGAAAGTGACTTCTGTCAACTTGTTTTTTGACAGCTTCATAACTGTGTCACGATAGGAATGAAAGAACAGTATTTTGGAGGAGAGGGGCTTTGATTTGGGGAGCATATGCATTTCATTTTATAGCTCAATGATCTAAATCTTCCCTAGCAACCTTAATGTTGTGTATCTGGTCCGTTGTAATGTAATTCCTAGTAATGAGTTGGCTTTCAGCAGATTTGAACCACTTTAAAAATTAGTAGCTTCTACAAGGAGATGAATGGCAATTGTGTTGTTCTCTCCAAAACTAAATTAATATGGAAAAATGACTGGTTTCAGTAAAATAAGAAAAAAAAAATCTATCAAAAATTGGATTTAATACACAATGGGAATGTTATTGGAGATACTTTTAGAAACTAATCAACCACATTCAAATGACATGCAATACTTTGCTAATTAAAAACTATAGGGACAGGAATTAGGATAAGATCTACCCATAGTTGACAGGAGCATTAGGAGTGAATAGGAATAGGTGGGGGATGACTAGAAACTTTTGTGTCAATTAAGACTGAATGTTTAAATCCTACTAAAGTGCTAATATCTTCAAACGGTAAATAAAGAACCACTTATTGAATAGATAATGAATACATTTACAGAAAAACAATAACTTGATAATTGTTTGGAATTTAAGAAATGAGTGATAGAGGTGAGAGAGGAGATGGTCGAGTATTGTAAAGATCACATTGGTAATTTCCTTGAATGTAAGATACAGAATTTATTGATTTCAATATGGAGGCAGAAATGGGAATGAGTCAATTATGAGCAACGAAGGACTTCACTTATTAGTGTTTTTGTTCTTTGAAACTTTGGACTACATTATTTTTCATATCTATATGCGTATGAAGCATAAACTAAGGTACTTATATTAAATACCCCTAGTTTATTCTGAGGCAGTAATTCAGTTATTTTCTTTACTTTTCATTTGTGTTGAACTTTCTGGATTGTCTAGTTTTAGATGGCTATACTTGTAATGTTTACATTTTAAGGAAACAAAAATTAAAATTGTAATGTTAATTTCATATGTATTGTTAACAGACATATTTGTAAATTAGGTGAATCTGCTACAGTTAGAGGTAAAATATAGATTTTGGTATTCAAATGCAATTAAGACTAAATATTCTTTTTTTTTTTAAAGATTTTATTTATTTATTTGATAGAGAGAGAGAGACAGCCAGCGAGAGAGGGAACACAAGCAGGGGGAGTGGGAGAGGAAGAAGCAGACTCCCAGTGGAGGAGCCTGATGTGGGGCTCAATCCCATAATGCCGGGATCACGCCCTGAGCCGAAGGCAGACGCTTAACCGCTGTGCCACCCAGGCGCCCCAAGACTAAATATTCTTGATATAAATCTTACCAAAGAGATTAAAACATTTTGCCAATTTGCACTATAGAAATTCTGAGGCACTACATATGGCATATGAGCAGGAAAACAACTTTTAAATAGAACTTGATTAAATTTTCTTTCTGAAAATTTTAATGGAGTTAATTAATGGAGTATAATTAGGAGCAAACCACTTGCTGAACAACATACTCTTGTAGGTCTTATTTCAAAAAATCGAGAGAAAAAATATAATTGACCATTCTCATCTATTTACAAGCAGCCTCTAAATACTGTTGCAGCCGGTGTCTAATTGGATAGGTATTATTTGTATCAAAGTTTGTCCTGTCAACAAATTATCACCACAAAAGGCAAGACAGGCTAATCTAGTGAGGAATTAAGTATCGCAGGCAAATGACTTGTATATGCAGAATGGGGGCTTTCCCTATTCCAAGGTCATGAGCTTATTATCCTCTATTACCTTCTAAAAGATTTAAATCTAAAAATTACCTGGATTTTTGCATTTGGTATCAGATTTTACTATTTTCATATAGAAATGCCATTGTCCTACCATAATTTACTAGAAAGATTAACCTTTCCCCACTGTTAGCAGTGCCAACTTAGTAACTAAACATCCACAAAAATATGGGTTTTTCTCTGGACTTCTATTCCTTTTGATCTATTTTCCAATTCTTGTGACAATATCAGTGTCTTAATTATAGTAATATTATAATAAGTCTCAACAGCTGATAGAGCAATTCCTTCCCACCTATTCTTCTAGTGTCTTTGCTATTTTAGGACCTTTAATTTTTTTTTTTAAGATTTTTATTTATTTATTCGACAGAGATAGAGACAGCCAGCGAGAGAGAGAACACAAGCAGGGGGAGTGGGAGAGGAAGAAGCAGGCTCATAGCAGAGGAGCCTGATGTGGGGCTCGATCCCATAACGACGGGATCACGCCCTGAGCTGAAGGCAGACGCTTAACCGCTGTGCCACCCAGGCGCCCCAGGACCTTTAATTTCTATGTAAATCTTACAATCAATCTCAATCCCCCCCTTCAAAAAACAGGATTTTATCATTAGATGAGATAGTGCAGACGTTTTCAATACTGAATCTTCTAATGTACAAATATGCATTTTCCTCCATTTATTTAGGCCTTCTTTCTCTTGATACTACTTTTACAGTTTCCTATATAGAAGTTTTACATAGGTTTCATTGCATTTATTCCAATATATTTCACATTACCTATGCTATTAAAATGCATTTTTTTATTTCATTTTCCAAATTCTTACTGTTACTCTTTAGAAACACACTTGCCAAATTCACCTGTTAATTCTAATTGTTTAGATTCTTCGGGGGGTTTCTGAGGTACATAATCATATTAAAAGCAAATGATTACAATTTCACAGTTTCCTTCCTAATATCTACATTTTATTTCTTTCTTGCATCTTAATACACTGTGTAGACTTCCAAATAATGTCAACTAGGAGGGGAGGTAGTGAACATGTGATCAGATCTAAAAAGAAAAGCTTTTAATAATTCTTCATCACCATGTTATTTGCTGAAGTTCTTTGAAGATACCCTATCTCAGATTAAGGAAATTTCCTTTTACTCCTAATTTACTAATTGTTTCATTTTAATGAATGAATACTGAATTTTATTGAAAGCTCTTTTCCTGTGTCTATTGAGCAGGTCATGTGATTTTTCTCCTTTATTAATGCAGTGAATTCTAATTGCATTAAGAATTTTGGGGGCACCTGGGTGGCTCAGTCGTTAAGCATCTGCCTTCAGCTCAGGGCATGATCCCGGTGTTCAGGGATCGAGCCCCACATCAGGCTCCTCCACTGGAAGCCTGCTTCTCCCTCTCCCACTCCCCCTGCTTGTGTTCCCTCTCTTGCTGGCTGTCTCTATCTCTGTCAAATAAATAAATAAAATCTTTAAAATAAAAAAAAAAAAGAATTTTTGTTTCAGGGTTTTTGATTGAACTGTACTTAATGATGTTATCTAATTTTACTATCAAGTTGATGCTAATCTCACAAAACAAGTTAAAAAGTGTTCCATCTTTTAATAAAATTTACCCATTTGAGATGAGAACGTTTGTGTCTTTGTATAAGTGTATAAAGAAAGGAATTGACATATTAAAGTTCCTTAGTATTTAGATTTTCTATTTTTATGTTAGTTTAACAATTTTAGTTTACTAAAAATGTGTTCATTTCCTCAACATTTTCTAATACATGGTCATAAATTTGCTCACAGTATCACAGTTATCTTCTTGTTACCATTTTAGTCTCCAGATACGTAGTAATGTTCTCTTTTTATATTTAGGCCATTTGTGTTTTCTCTAATTTATCTTGCCAGGGGTTTACCAATTCCATTAATTGTTAAAAATATTCTAATTTGCTTATCTTCTCCATTGTTTTACTATTCTATTAATTTCTACCTTTTATATCCTTCAAATGATTTTCTTTAGATATAATTTACTAGTCTTTTCCTAATTTCTTAAGGAAATTTAGGAATCCTTACTAATTCTTTTCAATCTCTTTTCCCCTTAATATGTACATTTAACTCTATAAAGGACCCTCTAAGCATAACTTATCCTGCATCATACAAGTTTTGATTTGTAGTATTTTTACCATATTTTAGTACAAAATATTTTCTAATACCATTGAAATTTGTTATTTGATCCATGGGCCATAAAGTTTGGGGTTTCTAAGATGTAATGGTTTCAAGAGTATTAGAAAGTGTTCAAACATTTCTGCAAATTTGACTTCTGCCACATTTCTTTTCTCCTTTCTTTTGCAGACTCCAATTACATACATATATATGTATGACTATATATAAAGAACTTTATACTATATTCTCTATATGTCCTATTTCTGTTTTTCATCTTTAACTTTCAGCTTTGTTTTGGATGATTCACTTATTCATATTACACATGTCTACTGATTGATAAACTCAACTTCTAAATATTTTTAGTTTTATTATTCCATATTTAATGTCCTTTTATAGTTATTATTTGATAAAATTTTAGTCTTAATTGTTTTAATCTTTTTGAATATACTATAGCATTTCAGAATCTGTATCAAACACATCCATTGTCTGAAGGTCTTTCTCTTTATTGCTTCTGCTTGTTATCATTCGGGTTGTTTTGTCTACTTATCTGCCTTGTCATTTTTTTGTTTTATCTCAGACCTTGTGATTAAAAAATCATTTGTTGATATAATGTAAGAACCAGAATAATGTTATCTTCTTCCAGAGAGGATTTACATTTGCATTTGCCAGCCTCCCAGGGACACTAATAATCTAAGATTGCTTTAGTTGAATTTGAAACAGGGAATTTAATGCTAGACTTCGGACTCGGAGGGCTTGTCTACTTGTCACTGAGACTGACTTCTGTGGTGAAGCTCTTTGAAATTCTCCCTCAGGGCACCTGGGTGGCTCAGTCTGTTAGGCATCTGCCTTCAGCTCAGGTCAAGCTCTCTGCTCAGCAGGGAGTCTGCTTCTCCCTCAGCCCCACCCCTCCCCACTTGTTGCACCCACACTCCTTCACACACTCGCTCTCTCACAAAACTAAAAAAAAACATCTAAAAAAAAATTAATTAAAAAAAAATTCCACCTCAAAGCACAGAAGTATTAGTAGGACCATGTCAAGCCCTGAATTCCAACTTTGTGCCTATATACTCATGAGCCTCTCAAAAGTGCTTTTCAGACTCTCA
This sequence comes from Ursus maritimus, assembly GCF_017311325.1. Taxonomy (NCBI): domain Eukaryota; kingdom Metazoa; phylum Chordata; class Mammalia; order Carnivora; family Ursidae; genus Ursus; species Ursus maritimus. Next base: position 16,383,791 of record NW_024424119.1, on the reverse strand, counting down.
AAGAGCACTACCTCTTGCTGAAGTCCGAATGATTAGGACAATTCCAGGATCATCCCTCCAGATTTCTGTCTTCTCTCTAATCTTAGCTCTAGAAATCTTAAAAGTATTGTTAGGTGTTTGGTATCATCTATTATATGTACTTTATATGTTGTTCAGATTTTCCAGCTATCCTTTCTGAGAGGTATCTTCTGAATTCTCAAAAATAGAAATCGTTAAACCATTTTGGAAGGATCTTGTGTACCAGGATGAGGAAATTAAAGTTAATCCTCTCTGTCAAATAAATAAATAAAAATCGTTAAAAAAAATAAAATAAAGTTAATCCTTTAGGCAGTGAGAAGCCACAATATGGCCTATTTTTCTTTTTTTGGAAAAATTTATATAGATAAAACATACAAAAAAAAATGATTTCAGAAAAGTACCAGAGGCAGCAACTGTATGTTGTAATCATCAGCAACAGTCTAGGTGGTGGGTGTAAAAGAGAGGATGGTAATCAACACTCAGAATGAGACACTACAGATTTTGGAAATAGCTGGAGTGAAATAAAACAAATATCGAGTCTTTGTGACAAGGAGAATGGAAAATTATAGTGAGTATGTGGGAAATTGGCATGGTAATATTTATTATAAATAACTTTATTTTTAATATATTATATTTATAATACAAGTGTAAAATTCTCTGGAGATACGTCAGCAAGCAATTGGAAAAGAGAATTTGGAGCTAGATCCTGAGATCTGGAAATTACCTTAGAGACAAGAGCTGAAATCATGGAAATAGACAAGAACCTAGTGTTAGCCCCAGCTCTGCTACTGAACAATCATAGAACCCCTTACCACAAAAATGAAATCTGTTTAAAAAGTGGACTATGTTATCCTAATTCCTGACTCACCTATCAAGAAAAATTTATACTTTTGATCCAGAAATAATGTTTTCTTCAGCATACCAGAGAAAATAAAAATCAATATTCCTATTGTACAGAATCTGAGTAGTAGCAAAAAATTCTACCTCAAACCCAATCATTAATTCAGTGTTGTGAGACTACACAGATTTGGCATCATAGTCTATCATGCCTTATAAAGTCTTTTCCATCTGCATTTGGCTTTATAATTTTAACAACAGCATTCATCAAATAAGAGATCTCCCTTTTCTCCAAAGAGCTCTACCTCTCTTTCATGGAATGGCTACTCTTTCAATGAAACCATGTTTTTAGATGAGGTAACTGAGTTTCACAGTGGTTAAGAGACCTGTCCAAAGTTATTAATTGATGTGAATTTCAGCCCCTCAACCTGTAAGTTTATGCACTTTTACAATATGATCATAATGGGTAATGAGAGGATAGTAAACATTAATCGAACAATTAAGATTTGCTTGGGACTTTATGCATTTTATCTATTCTGTCTTTTCAAATAATAAAATGAAGTAGCCATGATTAATTTCCTTATCTCTAGATAAAGAAAATAAAACTTTTAAAACTTTACCAAAAGGGATCAAGTAACTTGCTTAAGTTTACATATTAAGAAATAAGGAGGCAAATTACCATTCAAATCATGAGCTGAATGATTGCAAAGCTCAAGCTCCTCTAATGATTTATGTTAATAAAAATGTAAACTGATAAAAATAATGGAAGAGAATTAAGAAGTCTACAAATTTTAAAACTGTATAATTGTGGAGGGGGATAAAACTTTGAAAATTGCATATGCCGTTTATATGCATTAATATTTTTCATATATATTTGCATATATGGCATATATCTCATAATTTTATATATAGCAGCACAATTTCACTCCACAGTGTACATACATATCTCTGGATCGGTTCAGTGACATAGTTCAAAAAGCAAATAAAAAATTTTCACCATAACAAAGTACCATTTATTAGCTGGAAAAATATGAGTTTTCATTTAAAATTTAATTTAATTCAACTAGCAACTATTGAAAGATTTTCCTTGTGCTAGACACTACTAATTAAGGGGGAAATAAAGATGAATAAAAACTTACATATAGGAGAGAAGAGGTATATATGCAATGTGATAAGTGCAACTTACAGTGCTCTGGAAGCATAGAGATACGAGGAAGAACAAAATCTTTGGAGTAGGGGGGCGCCTGGGTGGCACAGCGGTTAAGCGCCTGCCTTCGGCTCAGGGCGTGATCCCGGCGTTATGGGATCGAGCCCCACATCAGGCTCCTCCGCTATGAGCCTGCTTCTTCCTCTCCCATTCCCCCTGCTTGTGTTCCCTCTCTCGCTGGCTGCCTCTATCTCTGTCAAAAAGAAAAAAAAATCTTTGGAGTAGGGTTGGGGGAATGAGCTATGAGACTTTAAAGCTGACACTAGGTTTACCACACAGAGTATATGGAGTGGTTATCTCAACAAAGGAGACAGCATGAGCAAAGGCACGGATGCCTGCATGTGCACAGCATCCTCTAGGGGGTGCCCATGGGTCCAAGCCTATCAAATATGTAAGAGAAAACCTTGTAGGATCTTTCTTATTGCCTGGCTCAAACTGTGCAGTCAAATATATAATAAAAACCATGAAAATATGCTTAGATTAAAAGGGCAGGAGAAAAACACAGATCCACTTTAATTTACCTGTAAGTCTCTTTTCTTTCAACCTTCTTAAATTTCAAACTCGACCTTTACTTATACACACAATAAAAGGCAAGAATAGGCAAACCAGTTATCTAATTTTCCATTTTCATCTCACAGAATTAGTAGATTGGTGTTTCTGATTCCTAAATTCTTTTCTCTTCCTAACATTTGATAGCAACTTATTGTTCTTTCTCAAAAGCTGATGATAAATTAAAGTGTTCATCTGTTTAAGACCCCAATTCATCTTTGAATTGCACAGTGACACTCAGTAAAATACACTTTCTTTCACCTCCATCCTCACAGTTTCAACCCTCCACTCTTCTGTTTCAGATAGATCTATAATAGTTTGGAGGCCTGTGTGTTTCTCTTTCCTTTATCCTCTGAGTTTACTTTGGAGGATAAATCACAGTTTTTCATGCCTTATGGCAGTGTGTCATTATAAAATATTTCATACCTGATGACCTTTGAACATTTCTTATTCAAAGATTCATGAAAGCTTAGCATGAGGTACGTCTAATGATCCCTATGTAAACACACTGAAAGCTCCCTCCTACAAAGGCACAGGCAGGTGGAAGACATATTTTCGACACTCTGTCTTCAATCTAAGCGTCACTGGCAGTGCCTGACAGGTCTCATTTGCTAAATAAAGTACAATGTGTCAATTTGAAATAAATGTAAATTATCACCTTTCTTCCTTGTTAATTAAGGTCTGATTAATGCAATACAAGCAGTTGTTGAGAGTACAGTAAAAGAATGGCTTTTGTTGCAAAAACAAAACAAAACCCCTCAGATATAAATAATGGTCTGTCTCTGCCATTGAACTTTGGGTTACAAAGGTTACTTGCAATGATTTGTTCAGTTGGAACATGGACAGATGTTCACATCTCAGTCTCTTAATAAATGAATCCCAAGAAGTGGATAGCAAAAGGCACTGATGCTTTAGAGGTAAGACTTAGCTATGGAATGACCTACACTTGGTAAATCATGAAGGGCAAAATTCTAGCTTCAGTTTTACTAAGAAATATCCAAGAAATCTAACTCAAGACCCATGCATGTTATTTAAGGAATATTTCGGTAACCTAACAAGGTGAATTTTCATGTGGGCACCTTTTTCTAGAGGTTAAGAAATGATGTATGTGTGGGTGAAGGTAAAAGAGTCACTGTATAGAAAGTAAGAAGTTAAATATAGAAGGAATATCATTAGATGAGAAAACTTAATTCCTTATAACCTAGAACCCCATTTGGTTAGTTGTATAATCCTAAAGTAGCTAACAAGCATACCAAAAATGCTGAATCAGAGAATTTTTAGAAGTAAAAGGAATGTGGACATTTGTAATTATTTGAGATTACAAAAGACAGTTATTTTCATAAAGAACACAACTAGTTAATGGCACAGTCCGGGTATAGAACATATGCTTCCAAACTCACAATTATACTGTTCTAATTTATTCCTAATTTGGCTACCTCCCTCTTTTACAAATTTTCTTCCTATCTGTTGATTTTCTAAAATAACACTGTTGAAAATCTGTGGAATTTTTTAATCTTTCACTAAAATATACTCATATTTATTAGACCATTTATTAGAATCTATTAGACCATTTTCTTAAACATGAAGTTTCAACTGCATGTTAAAATGTTCCTTATTTGTTAATATCTGATTTTTTTACACCAAAATACTATTATGTAAAATTTCACATTAACTAGATTTGCTTGCTAATTTTTTTCTCTATATATTTTATATAATTTCTGGGAATTGTGATTATGTAATCATGATCACAGAAGTAGCAGAGCAAGGTTTTAAAACCCAGATCTGTATGAACTCAAAGCTGGTAAAGCAAATGACCTCACTTCAATTAGAATGGTTCATACTTTTGAACTATGAGAAGAGATTCATTTATTCATTCATTCAACAAATGGGGATCTAGTATCAGAAAGATGAAAAGTCTCTAAAGTTCTGGAAAATAGTCAGTTGCAATGTTCGACATTCTTTAAAGTGTAAATATTATCACACTCCACAGCAATATCAAACAGACCCTTACTAAGTTCTTGTATGCTTTCCTTAAAGCCATCATAGGTAGTGAACACAAACAATAGTTGTCAGAGGTTCCACAAAGAGATATGTATAAGATGATGCTGACCCTATTATGAGTCCTACATTTAATTTGGTTCCCTGTTGAGGGCATAGAAATAAGATGGAAAAGAGGTCACAGATTCAGAATCTGCTCAACTTAGAAGCTGATTCTTTTTCTATAATGACATCAGACTCAACAAGTAAGAAAAAAGACAGTGTCTTTAAAGTATCTATTAATAATGATGTTTGGAATTGGTAGAGATTTTATCCAATGAGCATGAAAAACATTTAACTCAATGGAGTGACTACCAGAGAATATTTTGAATGCCTCAGAGATGTATAGTCAATAAATTCATCCTATGCCTACCCTTAAGAATCATTTGGAAAAATAGCAAGGTGCTCTGGAAAGAGTAAGAAGCACCAATGATGTACTGATTCAAAATCCACTACCATCATTCGAAACAGTCTTCAAAATAATTTCCTAGAGAAAAGGGAACTAAAAACTGCCTGAGACTTTGCATTTATTGCCATTTTTAATGCTCTAGAACACCCTGTGAGGCTGGTAGTGTTATTCAGATTTTAACAATACTACTAAAGTTCAAATGAAGTTTAATAAATCAGTTGAAGGATTTGGGAAGGAAGATACTAAAAGTTCAGGGCCTCTCTACTGGGAAAATTATTTACTAGGACTTCCTTTGCAAAAGAGAGATAATACTATATAACTCTTAAGATTTTATAGGACTAAATTTTTAAAATGCAAATATCAATAATTAATATTCATATTTTTCCCCTTCCTCAACTCACTCTCAAATCCACTTACCTTGACATAATGTATATTCCAGTAATCATCAGATATGTCAAGTGAATAGTTTTGTCTGCCCCTGAGGACAGAATGTTAGAAATTGCGAAGATATTAAGGCAAAAGTAGGAAAAACAAAGAAAACTTTCATAGTAGTCAGTAATTCTGTATTGAGGGGTTAAAACACGGGGGTGTGAGATAGTCTTGTGGACAAAGAACAAAAAAATGTAGGTTGGTTTTTATCTAATATGCCAGGCTTCTTTGCAAATATGCATTTCACATTTTAAACTTATTAATAAACAACTAACAGTGGCTTAGTAAGTATCAACTATGTGGGAAATATTTTTTTAAAAGAGCAAAACAACACGTCTATTTACTGAAAAGTTTGTATAAAGCCCGAAGCCAAGACAGCCAATATGAATCTACAAAAAACCACTGAGTTCCAATTTTGCTACGATAAAATAATTTATATTGAATGTTTACTCCCAACTATAAAAATGAACACAATATATGACACACCTCTTTTCAGACACTGTACACCAAACAGAACAGAATGACGACCCTTCAGAAGAGGAAAAAAACAAACATCTATCCTACTTTTCTCACTGGGAGTATCTTCTCTATTTCTCACTGGGAGTATCTTCTCTACCATAGAAGGGAGGTGAAACACAAGAAGAATCACAGTCTTGTTGACCTAAGGAAGAAACATTAAACCTGCTGGAATTTGTGACCAAAACAGTGAAGAAGGGAGTGGATCGGGGAGGGGAACGTGAAAAACTTCACAGGGGTTAGCTACATGTCATTTGCCAATGTCTGGGTTGCAAATGTGTAAGTCAAAACTCTACAAACACTAGCCACGTAAAACTCTTTCAGAGATGGAAACTGAAAAAAGATATCAGAAGTCCCACCACGTTGTATGATACTAGAATCCCAGCTCTGCAAGAATAAAGACACCTTTTATAAGCACGTTATGCATTCAGTTGAGACCTCAGAAGGTAGGAACTTAGAAGTAAGGATCATGTCCTAGAGTATGGGATACACTAGTTCTGAAGACAAAGTGAAATACGCTAATTCTCATAAAGAGTAAAACCAGCCTGTCAGGATAAAAAAAGAGCTCTCAGGATATTCATTTCTTTTCAGAACAAAATCCAGAAACTTTTAAAGGAGGATAATATATTTCAGACTACTTACATATACCATTAGCAATGGCCATTTATATTAATTATTGCACATGTGAAGAAGCAGGGGAAAAAAATGAAGAAAGCAATCAATAAAAAGAAACCACAGAAAAGAATTTTGAAACAGTCAATGTAAATCTGTTCAAGGGCTTAAACAAAAAACATTCATTATATTTAAGCCTATATAATTGGTTCCTTTTATATATTTTTATGCCTATGTATTTATTAACAAGTGACAGTTGAGGAAGTATTGCCAACAGGCCAACATTCGATAAAGATCCATGGCGAATTTTCAGGCTGAAGTAAAATAAAATCCAGATAAAAATGTGAATCTATAGAAAAGTAAACTAATTAATAATTATGAATAATTAAAACATAACTATTTAAATAAAAAATAACATATTTTGAAATTTATAACATAAAATAATAGGAAAATAGTAACACAAGGATAAATGGTTAATGGAATTACATGGTTGTAAGGCTCTTAAATTTTACAAAAAGTACCATGATACAAATTTTAAGTAGAATGTGATAAACTTGCATATTATATAATGCCAAGATTAATCACACACATACACACACACAGTCATGGGGTTAAAAAAGCAGAAAAACCAAAATGGAATACTAAAAAAGGAAAATATTCAATTCATCCAAAAAAGGAGGGAGCAATAATAGAACAAGTAGGAAGCAAAAGCAATTGTCTGATGGTCAATATAAACACAAACATATAAAAAATTTTTATAAATTTAAATTGTCCAAATACTCCAATGAAAAGCTAGCTTATAAAATTACATCAAAGTGACACCTAATCATATGTGGACTGTAAGAGACTTACTTTAAGTATAAAGACACAGATAGTTGAATATATAAAGGGATGGAAAAACTTATGCCATGCAGACATAAAGCAGAAGAAATCTAGAGAGACTATAATAATATCAGACAAAGTAGACTTTCCAAGAGATAGAGAACAAAACTTCATAAGGCTAAAGGGATCAATTATTCAGGAAGACAGAAAAATGACAAATGTATATGCACCGTAAACAGGGTTTCAAAATAAACGAAGCAAAACCTGACAAAATTAAATGGAGAAATAGACAAATCTTTAATCAGAAGAAGTTTTAGCAATTCTTAGTAATTGGTAGAAAAACTAGAAAAAAGTGCAGTAAGGATGAGAAGATTTGAATAGTACTATCAATTTGAATAGATATTTACATAACGATACCCTTATAACAGCTAAACATACCAGCTTCAATGTACACCGAACATTCACCAAAATAGACCATATACTGGATTACAAACAAGTCTCAGTAAATTCAAAAGAACTGGGTTCTTACACTTAAGTTCTCTGAACATCTAATTTTATGGAAGTAATTACAAAACAATAAAAAGATAAAATTCTCATGTATTTGGAAATTAAGCAACATATTCCTAATAAACAATGGGTAAAAGAAACCACAAAGAAAATTAGAAAATATTTCAAAGTGTGATAGTTAAAATAAGACTTAGAGGAGATTTTATTATAATTTAAATTTTTATGTTGGAAAAAAGAAATTTAAATGATCTAATTTTCCACATTAATCTGTTTTAAAAAGAGAGCAAATCAAACCAAAGCAGGAGGAATGAAACAATAAAATACAGATCAATAAAATACAAAAAGCAAAGAGCTAAATCAAGAAAAGTGAAGTTGTGCGGCGCCTGGGTGGCACAGCGGTTAAGCGTCTGCCTTCAGCTCAGGGCGTGATCCCAGAGTTATGGGATCAAGCCCCACATCAGGCTCTTCCGCTATGAGCCTGCTTCTTCCTCTCCCACTCCCCCTGCTTCTGTTCCCTCTCTCGCTGGCTGTCTCTATCTCTGTCGAACAAATACATAAAATCTTAAAAAAAAAAAAAAAAAAAAAAGAAAAGTGAAGTTGTTTCTTTGAAAAGATTAACAGATACAGTGATCATACAAAACAAAAAGAAAACATACATTTACAAACTGAAGAATGAGAGTACTACTAGAGTCTAAAACCATTAAAAGGATAAGACAGTTTTATAAACTTTGTAACAATAAATTTAACAATTTAGATGAAATTGATAATTCTTTGAAAAGAACTTAGCAAAACTGACATAAGAAATGAAAAATGTTAATATTCTATATCTACTTATTAAATTTAATTTGTAATCAAATCCTTCCCATAAAGAAAAAAACTAAGCCCAGACGTCTTCACAAGTGAATTCTTCCCAGCGTTTAAAGAATTAAAACACAGATTTTCACTAGTTCTTAAAAAACAGTGGACAGAGTATATTCTATGTCTGCTTTTATGAGCTAATCCTAATTCTGATACCAAAAACTAAAAAATAAATTATCAGAAAAGCAATTACAGGTTGACCTCACTCTTGAAAATAGATGTAAAAATCATAAAATTATCAAAAAATCATATCCAGTAATGTACAAATGAGATCTAGTACAAAATGAAATGAAGTTTATTCCAGGTATGTATGTTTAGAGTAATATTCAAAAAACCTTTTTTTTTTCACTTTTTTAACAGAATAAAGAAGAAAAACATGATCATTGGAATAGATGTCTATAGCTAACATTATATTTAATGGTGAGAATTTGAATGCTTACACCTAAAATCAGAACAAGTCAAGAATTTCTGCTCTTGACACTTCTTTTTTTTTTATAATAATATTTTTTTATATTATGTTAGTCACCATACAGTACATCCTTGGTTTTTGATGCAAAGTTCCATGATTCATTAGTTGCATATAACACTCAGTGCACCATACAATACGTGCCCTCCTTACCACCCATCACCAGCCTATCCCATTCCCCGACCCCCCTCCCCTCTGAAGCCCTCAATTTGTTTCTCAGAGTCCATAGTCTCTCATGCTTCATTCCCCCTTCTGATTACCCCCCCTTTCTTTATCCCTTTCTTCTCCTACCAATCTTCCTAGTTCTTATGTTCCACAGATGAGAGAAACCATATGATAATTATCTTTCTCTGCTTGACTTATTTCACTTAGCATTATGCTCTTGACACTTCTAATCAACATTGTACTGGAAGTACTAACCAGGTAAATAAAGCAAGATAAAGAAATAAAAGATAAACAAATTTGAAAGAAAGAATTAAAATAGTCTCTATTCACAGATCACATGATCATCTACATGGAACATCATAAGAAGACTATTGAACAAATATCAAGACTAATAAGTTTAGCAAGGATGCAGTATCTAAAGTCCATATTTTTTCAAATATACTTTTACATATTATCAACAATCAGATAATACAATTTTAAATGGCATTTCTAATATTAATTTAAAAATTTGAACCATTTATAGATAATGGGACATTTATCTAAAAACTACAAAACTTGGGGCACCTGGGTGGCTCAGTCAGTTAAGTGTCCAGCTCTTGATTTCAGCTCAGGTCCTGATTTCAAGGTCATGAGATTGAGCCCCGTGTCAGGCTTTATGCTCAGCACAGAGCTTGCTTGGAATTCTCTCTCTCCCTTTCCTTTTGCCCCATCCCACGTTGGCACTCTTTCTTAAAAATAAATAAAATCTTTAAGAACTACAACATAACTAAATAAAAAAATGCAGAGACTTGTCCTGTTTATTGATTAGAAGACTCAAGATTATTAAAATGTCAATTCTAATACTGATTTAAATATTCAATGCATTCCAAATCAAACTTACAAAACATATTTTATAGAAATAGACCAACAGATTCTACAAATTAACATGGAAACACAAAGACATTGAGACAGCCAACACACGTGAAAGTGAAGAAAGTTGGAGAACTCACATTAATATATTTCAAGACTCAATGTAAAACAACATTCATCAAAATAATCTTGTACTAATTTAAAAATAGACAAACAGATCAATGGACTATAACAGAAAATCCAGATACACTCACGTACATATAGTCAAACAGTTTTCCTCATTTTCAAGGTAAGTCACTAAGAAAGAAGTCTTTTATTTTTTTTTTTATTTTTTTTTTTTTAAAGAAGTCTTTTAAAGAAATGATGCTGGAACACCAGGATATGTAAATGGAAGGTACTCAATTCTAACCCCTACCAAACACCAAAACCAAAAACATATTTGGGGGAATCAGAAAACTGAACATAAAGCTAAAGTTACACCTTCTAGATGAAAACATAGAATATCTTAATGCCTGTGAAGTAGGCAAGTATCTCTTAAACAGGTGACAAAAGTTATCCAAAATTGATGGATTGGGTTCCATCAATATCAAAAACTGTTATTGACAAAATATAAGCATTTGGAAAATAGAAAAGTGGTGTACATGGAGAAAATTTTAACAGTATGTATATTTGACAAGGGTTTTTATCCAAATTATAAAAAAATATCTCAATAATAAAAGACAAACAATTCAATAAGAAAACAGATTAACCTAAAGAAAAGAAGTAAACAGGTAATTTGTAAAAATGCTTTACAGAAAAAGATATATATGAAAGGCCAGTGGGGACAAGAAGAGGTATTTGGCATCATTGGTTGTAGGAAAATGCAAGCAAAACTGCAGTGAGATACTACTTTACACTAAAACAACTAAAATTCAAGACTGTCAATACCAACACTACAGTTGTTAAGGATTGGGAGCAAATAGCATACATCCCTCATGGGATGTCAAATTATACAAGAACTTGAGAAAAGTTTGCAGCTGTTGTCATGTATCTACCTCATGATCCAGTAATTCACTCTTTTCAATAGTTATCCAAGAGAAATAAAAACATGTGTCTACAAAAATACATACCCAAAAATATTCATATCAGCTTCATTTATAATCACCGCAAACTAGAAACCATCCAAATGTCCACCAATAGAATGGATACTCAGCATGTGGCATATTCACACAATTAAATATTACTCAAACCAAACTGACATATGCAACAACATGTATGAATCTAAAACACTATGCTCAGCAAAAGAAATCAGATACAAAAGAGCACATACTCTGTGATTGTGTTTAGATAAAGTTCAGTAACAGGAAAAACTAACCTATGGTGATGGAAATCAGATCACTGGCTGCCTTGGTTGGGGAGTGGGGTATTGACACAAAGGAACTTTCTAAAGAAATGCAAATATTTCATATCTCAATTGAAGGAGAGTAGACAATTCAATGAAAACTTGAGACATTTGTGTAGACAGGCATACTTAAAAATTATATAGTTAAGATCTGAACTTTTTCCAATTCCATGTTCAGTGAGGTCATTTTGGTAGCTTGAAATTGGCCATAATGAAGTATTTACATATGGAAATCTAGGAATACCACAAATCAAGTCTTTTATTCATCAACCACCACCACCATCTCTCTCTCTAGGTGATTGATGTCATAACAAATTAAAGTCTGAGACTATTGACACCCAGCTATCATAGGGACTGAGCAAAAGAAAAATCCTGTCCGCAGCAAATGAGAGAAGAGAAATGAAAGAGATATTCAAAGATAACCAAAGATAAGAGACTGAACAAGGTATCCAACAACACTAGAAAAAGGATAGCAACACCTACAGAAAAAGGATGGACAGGGAATTCCAGTTTAATGACTGGCCAGCTGCTGTCTTTCTTAACTCACTAAAATACCCCTGAAGACCCAGTAGAAGATGAATTTTGCAAGACTGAAAACAATCCTGACAAAACAAAGTTATCAAATGCCATTAACTCTAAAACCAAAGAAGCTAATTTTATTTTGGTCATTTTCTTCATAGCGTCTATCATTATCTGGTATAATGTCAGGTATTTTTTATTTTATTGCTGTCACCCCAGCAATAGAATTAGAATGAGAGCAGGATCTTTGTCAGACTTTTAACTAAAGTAATGCCAGAACCTAGGCAATATCTAAGACGTTAAAGTGGACAATGAATATTGGTGGAATGAATCAATGAATGAGGAAGAAACACAGTATTCTTACATGGAAGATGAGGTTTTAAATGTCCTGTATTGAACAGGTCAGTGACTACAGAAGGAAGTTTGGTCTTTGCTAAGGCATTCAATTTCCTTTCTGTTGACTTCAATATAGATAGGATAAGCCTCATGGAGATGCACAAATGACAGTTGACTGTAGGTTAGACTTTTCAGGGATGGACACGTAGATCTCCAGTACAGGTGATGTTATTCTCTAATAAGCACTTCGAGCCAACTTTTTTGTTGTTATTTTACTTGTTCTTTTATCCTTAAAGAGAGATTTGGGAGACCCATATCCACCCAAGCCTAAGTTTTTTGTCTTGTTTAATTAAAAGAGAGAACATTTTGAGCACACAATGATTTGAGAAAATAGCTATCAAGTGATTCATGGAAGGAAATTTTTAACAACAAAGGAGCAAGCTTACCGACTCATGGAATTACTCATTTTCAGTGAACTCTGGAGAAAACAGACTACAAGAGAATTGCTGGTGCTGCCAATTTGACCTTATGCCAAAGCGGTGAGATCCTGTTTTAAAGTAGCCTAGCATTTTCTTTAGCCTCAAGTGAGATTGTTAACACTCACTTCAGGCATAACTTCACTTCCTGACAAAGAGGGAATCAAAACACAAGAAAAAGTAAAGTTCTCAAATTCCCCAACAATATGGAGCAACCAAAGGTTCAGTCTCTTCTGTCCTTCACTTCCTATGTAATAATCGTCATTCCAACCCACCAAAGAAAGAAAGAAAAGAAGCCCAAAAATTAACCTTATTGACCCCAAGCTATGTTTTTGTTGTTGATATCCATTTGTTTTTAGTAAAGATAATAAAAACTTCTCCCTGAAGAAAAAAATGCCTTAAAAAAATCAGTAAAAAAGAACTTAGAATGGGATCTTTTCATCTTGAATAAATAATCTTGAAAATACTAGAACTTTTCTGGGCAATATGAAGGTTTTATTATTTAATGGTAGACTTAGACTTTTCATATGAACTCAACAGAGATGGGGGAAGAAGTAAATCTAAGTCTCCTCCCACCCCACTCTGCATTCACAATGGTGAAAAGAGGAAGGGAAGTCAGATCTCGTATCTTTTCCCTTCATCCTGCTCAGTAGGATAGGTCAGAATGAATGACATGACCAACCATATCTAAGTCAGCTTCCTACCAAGTTTCACATATGATAGCTCATTCAGTCCTCACAGTAATGATATGGTAGTTGATCAGAGATCATGCTAAAGTGGTGGTATACACTGATATTTTTATCTAGAGGGAGATAGCAGAAACCCAGGAGACCTGGAACAGTTTGGTCCATAAGAAGCTACCACTACTGCTGCCACTGGGGAAACATACATTCAAGAGAGTGAATAATACAAGAGTATGTTATTTCTAGCTGATCTTTGGCTCCGTACTCCAGGATATTCCTTGCGGTGATCTGAACTAGCCCCATGTAGGAAGGCATATTTGCCTAAACCAGATGCAGTGAAAGAACAAGCCACAAAGAAAGTTTATCTGTAATCCTGGATCTTAACTGGATACTTTTCCAGCATTTTGGAGTTGTATATGCTGGCTAATTTTGTAGTTGTAACAGGTCCCCTTACCTACATATTTAAAAGCATGGAAAAGTGCAGAGAGTCAAAGATGCCTGGGCTTCCATCCAGGAAGAACTGGGTACTTCTCTGGCTCACCTCCCCACCCTCTCAGAAGAAGAGCAACAGTGAGGACAATGTGCCATTTCTAAGAAAGACTATTTACCTCCAGCTTCATAAAAAAGAGGACTGGAAAAGTTGCAATTCCATATGGGCTCAACTTTAACTCTTTCCATTAACACAATGATAACTAAAATAATTTCAAACTTATTTTAGCTAAATATTTTGGATTATTTTTACTACAAGCAACATAATTGTCAGAATGCTGAAATTAAGAGAACATTTATGAATTCATTGTAAGGATATCCCAATGTCACACAAACACATAGCCAAGACCCATGAAAAGATGGAACTTGGTGATTTTCCAGTACCCCAATACCACACAAGGCCTTTCATGGTAGGACTTTCCCACATTCACATTTTAACATTTTTTCCCCAAATACATAGAATTATTTGTACCACTCCAAATGTTCATTATGTACTTCCAGACATTGACTAACCCTTTTCCTTTCCTTCTCTACATTATCTATCTTTCCTAAATCCCTATTTGTCTTTCAAGCATCAAGAGTCAGATTGTGTCACTTATTCAGAAAGTCTTCTTTGACACTCCTCCTCCAATGCCCTTTCTCTTGTTCAAGTATCACCATGTATGTGTCTCTATTATGTAATAATAAACCCCAATATGAACAATAATGCTTACTAACGTATTATGTGCCAGACATTGTGATAGTTTATTGCATCATTTTATCTATACAACATCTTTATGTCTCAATTACTAATGGTATACCACAGATGTTGAATGACCCTATATAGCCCTAAGTAATACAATTTAGACTCTCAATTGAGTTGTATCATCAGACTCCTGAGTTGAGACTGCTAACTACAGTGCTATATTTCCATTTATCACTATTTTTATCTTTCTCTGTCTCTCTCCACTAAATTTTAATCAACTTAAATGCACTAACTGTATCTTTGATATTTGGATTCCCAACAGCTTTTATACTTACCTTATTTAGTAGGTGGTCATTAAAATGTGAAAAAAGAAGCACATAAATAAGTAATGCTCTATTTCTTGACATACCTGGTGCTTCAACTATTCCATTACTGAGTGGTGGAGGGAAAAGTTGAGAACAAAACTGAAATAACTCAGGCAATGACAGAAAGATCCAGTATCAAGACTTATATGTAGAAGATCAGCTTTAAGTACTTCCTTTGTGCTCATCACTCTATATGTTGACATAGCAGGACACTCAAGCAGCCCAAACACTGGACCTGGGCTCATACAGTCCTCACCCTTGATTCCTTCCCATCCTTCTATTTAAGAGAATGGTTGTTAAAGAAATAAAAATATATTATCAGACTGAGATGCAACGGATTCTACCACACTGGCTTCAAGCTACCTCATGACATAAAACAGGAGCTTAACCACAACCATTTCTGGAGTAGTAATGGAAAAATATCTCTAGTGAAAGATCATTTCTCAAAATTTACCACTACTCAGTGACCATCTTAAAGCTGATTAACCCAAAACTGGTAGGAAGTCAGACTAACTGGGTGGCCTTTGGGTTATACAGACCTGAAAATACAGCAAGTAATGCAAAGCACCCTTAAGTATATTCCAACAACCATGCAAGAGGTTTCAAGTGCACCACCAAATTATACAAGAATCACTCAAATGTAAAAATTTGATGATTTTCTATGTAATTTTTCTATGCAGTTCTTAGAATGTCACGTAATGTAGGCGGAATTACTCCTGGGCAAATTTTTGGGAAATTCTTCTAAAGTTTCTAAGTAGAATTCAGTAGAATCATTGCCAAGAGTATGCACTTTTCACTCACTGTGTAATCCTAGATAAGTAATTTCATTCATTTACGCACATAGATGTGTATGCATGTTAGTATCTTTCTCTCTCACTAGAAAGTAAGCTTCTTGAGAGTTTGGATTTGGGGGGGGGGGGTGTTCACAGCTCTAACCTAGTGTTTAGAACAATAATTACAACCTTACCAGGTACTCTAAATATTTAACAGAAGACACCTCACCTGTCAGGAAAAGAGAAGGTATGAAATAAATTACCAACTAAAGGATAGGAACTACTGAAGGCCAAAAAGAGTGAAAGCCAGAGTCAGTGATAAGACAGTCCAAAACCGGGACTTATCAATAGAGAAACTCAAAATTTGGAGCTCAAGGACAGGACGAGAAATCAGAGCAGTCATATATTCCTATGTAGGGAATTAGGGCAATCTAATCTATTTCTGGTGAACAGCATCTTGACATAAGCAGATGTTCGAATGTGGCAGATGTGTTTGCCTGGTCCCACTGCAGGCTGTCTGAAGTGGTCAGCATCTGACCAAGCTGATAACATAAGACCAATATCTGAGTTGTGTCTTTTCAGTATGGACACTCGATGACTTTATTTTTTTTTTGTAACTGTCAATTCCTAACTGAAATTACAATATGTGGCCCATTTCCTAACAGAATCAATTAGAGGTTTTCTTTACATTACCTTTAAAAATCTTCAGGTTTCTTCATCCCACATCCCTACAAATAACAATTCTATTTTCTCCTATCTTTTCAATTAAACTTTTGAAAGAGTTATCTCTTCTGTTTTTATTTATTTTTCATCTCAATTCACTACAGTCTGACATCTGACCCTGTAATTCCACAGAGACAACCCTTACTAAGATCACCCTTAACCTTCTATCAGGATCCCCCCTGTAATTAAATTCAAGGGGCAACTTTCAATTTTTGTCTCATATGACTTATATTGGACAAGTTTAACCATTCTCTTATTTTTCACAGGAACTTTTTTCTCAATACACATAATAAAAGGTTTTTTTGGTTTTATTATCCATCTGGTTACTTTTCCTCCATCTCTTTCAAAGGCCCATCTTCTACCAAGCCATTTAAAGGACAGTATTCCTCCAAGCTAAGTCTTACTTCCTTTTTCTGTTTTACTCTATATTTTCTCCAGGGGCAATCTCATCCACTCCCATGATTTCATTTACCACCTAACCAGTACTGACTCCTAAGTTTATCTGAAATCAGACCTTTCCTCTGACTCCAGATCCATACTTCTAAAAGCTTACTTAACATCTCTGTTTGCATGTTTAAAAGGACCTAAAATTCAAATCATCCAAAAGGACTCATAATATTAACAGTAACTTACTGAGCTCTTGCTCTGTGCCACATAATGCACTCAATAAGTTAGTTAATATCATCATAATCCTCATTTCATAGATAAGGAAAATAAGGCATAAAGAATACTAATAAATTGTCTAAGTCCATACAGCTAACCAGTCTCAGATCCAAGAATTAAATCCAGGCCTCCTGGATATAGAGATCAATTTCTTAACCACTATACTATAATGCTTCCAAATTCCTATCTAAACCTAGTCTTTCGGTATAATCCATCTCTGTGAATGGTCCTTTACTGGTAACTTATCATAGGGTACAAGAGAAAGGACTTCATTGTTCCTCCACCCCATCTGACTGCCAGGTCAACTATGCTCTACAGAGACAGTTTTCCCCTTGCCCCTTTGGAAAAATCTTCAGTGTACTCTGTATCTTATTTGCTCAGTCAAGACACACTAAAAAATATCTAATTTTACTAGTTACAAAGGCCCATCTAACAGATACAAAATCCAAAATATACATCATCTATGTTTACGGCTTCCACTTCTACACCCCTGGCCCAATCTAAACATTTACTCTCATCTTGACTATTGTTCAATAGCTTACTGCTTTCCCACCATACACACTGGTACCTTTGAAGGTTTTCTAAACTAAAGCATGAGTGATCTTTCCAAACATAAATCTGATCAGATCAGCTGCTGTTTAAACTATTTCAATGGATACTCCCTTCTCTGAGGCCAGAACCAAAATCTTTAACCTGCCCCGTGGGCCCCCGTGTAGTCTGGCCATTCTCTTTTTCTACACACTCATCACATTACTCTCTGCCTTGATTCAATAAGACTTTTTCCAGTTCCTTGAATTAATTATACTCTTCTTGCTTCTGGCCTTTGCACATACTCCCTTCTCTATCTGGAACGTTCTCTGAAAATTCTTTACCTTAGTTAATTCCCATTCATCTTTCAGATCTCAGCTTAAAGTTATTTCTATCAGGAGAAAACTCTCTTTAGCAGCCATTATAAGTCAAGTTCCTTTGCTCTCCTAAAATCAGGTTTTTGTCCTTCAGGGCCTTTACATCCGTTTTAATCATTCATTTCCTTGTGTAATTAGACTGTGACAGGGATTTTGCCTACTTCACTCTCTGATATATCCCCAGCACCAAGCTCAATAGCTGTTTAACTTTACAGAAAAGTAGATGAATGTTAGTCCAGTGAGTAAAATAACTATAATATGCTTTTGAAGCTATAAGCCTATTAGTATAGCATCCTATTAAAAAATTCCATCCTTCAATGATACTAGTATTCAATATCTCATCATTGTATTAATTAGAAAGATCAAAAATCATTACATATGTCCCCAAATATATTTAGGAAAAATATGACTGTAGAAGTCATATTTCTGCATACCCATAAACTTTGTTAAGGATGAACTAATTCTTTTAGGTCATAAAATCTTAATAATCCCCACATGGATCAGTCAGTATCATTCTTCCATGACCTCAGATCACACCATCTGTCCCACAAACACGTGTCCTGGACCATAGGGAAGACAGGGTGATTTACTCTAAATGGATTAGGACAAAATTAATTTCCCTAACTTGAAAAATCACTGGTTAGCATTACATCACATCACATTATATACAATATAATAATGTTGCTTTATTCTGCAGGGAGGTAATGAGATGACAGTATAGGATAGTGAAAACAACATGGGCCCATAGATCAGACAGATCTGGATTTGAATCTTGCTTCTGCCAAGGACCAACTATACAGCCATGAGAAAGAATCTTAACACTCATAAACCTAGCATTCTATCTGCAAAAAATGGAAATTAAAAGTACCTCCTTCATAGAATTATAAAGAAGATTAAATAGGAAATACAACCTAATGTTATAACTGAGTTTTCCAGCAACCAAAAAATTTGTTAATCCTAGATTTTTTAATCCTAAATTAACCAATGTTGAGATGTGAGATTGGTTTTGTCTCAACCTGTCAGTTTTCCCCATACTGATAATTTTTCAGTTACACCTTCAACAATAAACATTTTCTATCTAACAATTCCAAAGAGTTTTTGGTCATAATTTGGCAGTCATTTCTTTTCTTTAAATAATCTGACATTGCTCTCTTTTTGCAATATACTACCAACTGCTAACACAAATTACAAATAGTTTATATATAATATTCTCACTAACAGAGTATAGGAATACAGTATGTTTATATTTGATCAAGCAATGGTGAAGATCCTCTTTAGAAATCAAACTTTAAATAAATCAGTTGGCTTCTGGGGAGCAATTTTGTTATCCTTTCTTTCTGAGAAGTTTTGCATCCTGAAATGAGGAAACTATTTGAAATGCTTTAAAACAATTTCAATGCTTTAAATGTGTGAGGTAAAATACATACCTTGTGTACTAAACAAGTCAGTCATATGTCAATTTAACTTTTATGTATCTCTTATGACCTTGCATAAAATCAGCAGCTTCCAATGGTAAGTAATTACCTCCCAAATAAGAGTTAGCCTCCAATTTAGAAGAAAACTACTTTTTCAACTCAGATATATTTACCAATTTTCACTCTGAAGTTAACTTATTTTCCTCTTTCAGACTGACTTCAAATCAGAAGATTATTTGTCAAATTGGATATTTTTTACAAAGGGACTTTTATTTCAGTGTAACTCACATTTATGATAACCCTAAAGCTAGTGCAAGGAGTAAGGATAGGACTTAAAATATGTGAACAACTTGAAGCAAAAGTAATCTTCTTCACAGCCTAGGATTATCTCTGTTCCTCCAGAAAACTTAGTATTCTACACATAATTAATACTAAATAAATATTTCATGAAGAAAGTGGATGAGGAAGGGGAGGATGCTATAAATTAAATTCCAGAATGATCCTTGCCATAAGTGAATTAGGCTAGATTTGCATAGTTTGTCCTCTGAGGCTACTTATTTCTCCCAAAAGCCCATAGCCAAGAATTGTGATAAATCTCTCATTCTAAATGGTGTCTGAACTATAGCTCAGTTACTCCTATATCAATATATAGTGGAAAATGAAGTTGAATATAGCTTTGTAAAGTTTATTCAGTATATTTTGACAATCACTGACCATGAAGTTTTCAAGCCCCATATGTAAATTTTAAGATGAGGATATTCAGGTGTAGGACAAGGTTATAGATAGGGATTTTCGATGTCAAAATCACAGGGGTAGTGGAGATGAAGCAGAGTTAGTAGGGGGGTCAAGGATAGCCCTGAGGAATGCTCACAATTAAGGTGTCAAGAAACTGCATTCTGCAAAGGAAAATAAAAAGAGCTGGCCAGACAGGAATGGAGATACAGAAAATTGAGACATGTAAATTATGCTATAAATAGCAAAAGGTAGTGACCTTCTCTGCCAAGTACTACAGAGGCCAAAAAGATGTGGACTGAGGATTTTGTACTGAGGACATCACAAAGACATTACTCCTCGATTTACATTTTATCAAGTATTTTTATATGCATTTTTTTTTCAGTTTAATTCTCAAAACAGAACAGGCAAGATTAGCATGGTAGTATATTAGAACGTCTACAAAGAAAAACAAAACTTAGACCCACTGATTTGTGCAAGATCTGACAGCTACTAAAAGAGAAAGCCAGGAAAAACATGGTTTTATTTGTAGTAACAGTAACATTAACATTAAATGTGTACATTTAGTAAGTATGAGACACTGCTCATTACCATCTCTTTTAATCTTCTCAATGACCTTATGAGGTATGTTTTTTTATCCCCGTGTCAAGGAACATTTGGTCATTAAGGGTTAAATGCTTTGCCCAAGGTCACAAGACTAGTACTTTGAAGGATGTTTTGATGGGACAGTTCTGCTTTTCTAGATTCTTGTCTGTTTGTCTGATGCTGTGAGATAGAAGTAGGTGGTTATTTCATCCTAAATAAAAAACTCCCTATTTATCTTATCCCACACGTTAAAGATCATGTGAGTCTGATCACATGTTTGGACTTTTCTTCTACCCTACCAATATTTTCAAAGAAATTCAGGTCAGAGAACAAGGCTTCAGGTTCACGTTAAGCACTGTTATCAAACATTGTTTTTTAACTCAACTTGGACACAAGTGACAATTTAACTGTCCCAGGGGCTTGCCCTCTGTTTCATATCCTCCAACACAAACAAAATACTTTTCCCCCTTAGTTTTCATTTCTAAGTCCATTTACCCTTTTGATGACATTAGGATTAAATATGCATCAAGATACTTAGTTGATGTGATCTAATTCAGCTGGAGTTGGACCCAACTTTTGCCCCTCACAGGACACATAAGCTTTGGTAAGTAATTTTTCCTTTTGGAGATCCAATTTCTTTACTTAATAAACTGAGAATATCAAACCTATGTCCATGGGGCTGCCATGAAAATGAAATGGCATAGTACTTCTAAAAGTGTCTGACACATATCAAGACTTTATTGAATACTTAAAATCTACTCCCTTGCTAATATTGTCCATAAATTCACAAGAAAAAATATTGTACAAATTTTAGCTTTAAAAAATGTACCAATGTTTCTCTATTAGTAATTTATTATATCATAGTTTATTTCTTTGAGTACATTACTAAAAATAGAAGTTATTTGCTCATTGTTAAGGCTCACCAAAAATTCTATTTTAGCCTCAATACAATCAAGTGACTCCACTGTTTCCCTATCCTATTAAAAGAGAGGTTTTAATTTGATCACACGGTTATCTTGGATTTTTCCACTCAAAGCTCCCTGCCTAGATAGCTAGTAACTGGTATAGAACCAGAGATGTGGCTCTGCAAATTTTACTGGTGTAATACTTAGCTAATATATGTTGCAAATTTTACTGGACTGGTCTGATAATTGGAATCAGTGCTTAAGTCAATACCACCTTTTGTTTAATTACTTAACCTTTACCTCTGCAGGCAACGCATGTCTTCAACAATTAAACTGTCTTTTCCAAATTATCAACCCCCTGAGCTCCTGCCCACCAGATGTACCTTGAAAAGCAGAGTTATATATTCACATTTGTCAATTCCTCCCTTAAGAGTCCCAGTATGCACACTCCCTTTTTCAGAAACTTCAATTAGTATCTAAGAGCACACTGTA
This sequence comes from Ursus maritimus, assembly GCF_017311325.1. NCBI lineage: Eukaryota > Metazoa > Chordata > Mammalia > Carnivora > Ursidae > Ursus > Ursus maritimus. Next base: position 16,361,383 of record NW_024424119.1, on the reverse strand, counting down.
AGTAATGCTAATTTAGAATGTTCTACCTTCAAAAAATGATATTAACCTTGAAACCTTTGTTATTTTGTGGGGATTTTATATGCACACATAACTGAAAACTCCAGAGAAGGATGGCAGGTTCCCCATAAAGCTCAATCTTAATAGTTCAAAGGGATCACCAAGACCCAGTTTCTCAAGGCATCATGCTGTCTCTACACTATGGACTCTATGCAGCTACTCAAACAAGGAAGGTGAGGGTGCTGCAGGGGGTGGAGAAAGGGGCAAAGGGGCCAAAGCCTTCATTTAAAGCATTGGTGGTTTCTTACTGTATGGTGACTAACATAATATAATAAAAAAAAATTAAAAAATAATAAAGCATTGGTGGTTTCTATGATGTAAATACTGCCAACATGGCCACGTTGAGCTACCAATATGATGTCACCCAAGGCAGAGTGGGTTATATGATCAGCTCTCGTGAGCCGTTAAGGGTCAGCTGACCCCTGGCAGCTGCAGCTCCAGTGTTTAGATTTCTTACATCACCAAGTCCTGACTGACAGCTCGAGTGTCTTCTTAGTAGCTAGTGAGGAAAAAGGAGGGAATGTTTTTTTCCCCAAAACCATCCCCTAGTTTTTACCAGTATCTCATTGGTTTCCATACCCAAAACTTGATGCAGTTTCTAGGGAATTAAAAATACTAATTAAATATACTAATTGCCTTAAGCTAGTTCTGGGTTCACTCTGATCTGTGGACCATACCACCCAAATGTTCATCTGGATAGAACACAGTGAAAATCCCATTCAGAAACAAGAGGACTGCTAACTAAAAAATTAATTAATTAAAAAGCACATAAAAGAAAAACCATTTAGATTCCATGATCAGGGCTATACTACTTGATCGCAAGCTCTATGAAAGTAGAGTCATCTCTATACCCATCTTCCTTTTTCCTGATAGTCCTGATAAATGGTCAATAAATACTTGTTGAACAAAAGTTAATTAGATGGTACTTAGTATTTTTGACTGGATAAATTTTAAAAGTCACCATTCTTAAATAACTTAATTACTAGCTTCTCATTAAAGTTTTCCTTGGATTTGGATACATAGGCCAATATCAGTAACAACAGTTTTGCAGACAGTCATGTTAGAGTGATTTATACCCTCCAAAATGATTCATAGTCATTATATTAAATTCTAGCCTATGTCAGGTTATGCTGAGGGACTAGTATATTTTTCTGGCTTTTACTGAGAATTGACCCATTTCTATGCACCAACAATGCTGTCATCAGAATAGAACCTGCCTTAAGCTGTTAATAGGCATTTCATTTACTGCACCATCCAACTAACGGAGCAGGCAGCAGGACTGTACAGCGGTCAGCAATATACGATGGTGGGGAAAACAAAGATCAACCAGATAAAGAGCCATCCGTGTTCATCCATAGGCACTGCTGCAATGTCGGCAGGTCATTATTGATTAATTTAAGGGCTTTTTCTATATTTGTGAGGGAGCACCTGAGATAATTCAGAAGTAGCAAACAGACAAGCATCTCTTTTTTATTTCCACTGCATATAGTGGTTTTGCAAATGTTAAAATAGCTACTCAATTGTTTTCTCCCTAGTGTCCTATGTATTCTGTGGACTATGTGGAGATTAATAGCAGCCTGCAATAATCTGTTGTCCTTTGTGGAAAAAACTATGCTGCTGTTTCTGGAAAGAAATAATTGGTACGTAGCTTATAGAGTCAACGTCTGAATTTAATGGAGCATAAAGGGGTGGTATTTCTCATGAAGGAGGCATATTATCCGTTTAAACAGCTTTCACTCTTGCACATAAATTAGGCCTTCAACAAGCTTTGGAAAAAGAGAAACCACACAGTAATGAATTAACATGCTTGCATATTCCTAACAAAGAAGCCATCTCTTCTGAAAAGAAGAGAAAGCTCCAGTGTCTCTACTAAATTTGGAAATCTGAAATTAATTATTGACTTTTCCATATTGTTTGCAGCTGCTTTGTTTGCCCATTTATTGTAAAATGTATATATGGTAATTGTTTTACAGGAGCTCATAAAACTCAGACTGCAAATGAGATAATGTATGACCAATTTATCGCATATGCCCTTCAGACATAGAGCCACACCTGGCGTAAATGAGAAGTGGTCAATGCACACTTTGTCAAGGTCTTTTCTTACAACACCAGGGCAAAAAAATGAAATGGTGAAATTCTCATGTATTTGCAATTGAAAAACGGTTTATGTTTTTCTCTCAAATAGCCCCTACCATTTAAAAAACTGGGGTGGAGGGAGGAGTTAAGATGGCGGAGGAGTAGGGGACCCCTTTTTCAGCTGGTCCCCTGAGTCGAGTTAGATAGGTAGCAGACCAGCCTGAACATCCACGGAATCAGCCTGAGACGTAGGAAGATACATCTGGATCTCTACAAATGAACATCTCCAGCGCTGAGTATTGAGGTATGAAGCGGGGAGCCATGAAACCTCACACAGATATATGAAGATAAATGGAAGGGGGAGGGAGCCACCATGTTCGGGCGCCGGGAGCGGTAGCCACTTGCATGGGAGAGCGGGCGGACTCGCAGACGGCACCTGCGAGAGAGCGGACTGAGACCATGAGCCGGGGAACACGCACGCAACCAGACTGAGGGCCGGAGCTTCCGACCGCGCGGGGGTGGCTGGCGGCGTTAGAAACACAAAGGACAGAGATGCCGGCCCTGGAAGTGAGGGCTGGGACTCCGGGTGTGGGGCGCACATCCCGGGATGCTGCAGGGTTGAGCAGCACCAACAGAAACAGAGTTAAAGTGGCCAGAACATCAGTGGAGAACGGTCCGCAATCCCTCTGTTCTGAGACAGAGGCTGAGATTCAGCCACTGCTGCTCTGACTCTCAGAAGAGGCACAGCAAACCGCCAGGCAAAGCTGCCAGAGAACAAAAGCCTGGAAATACCAGCTCAGAGAGTGCCCATCCCCATCGCCCCTCGCAGGGGACACGGAGACCCTACCCAAACAGGGTTGCCTGAGTATCGGCGCGGCAGGCCCCTCTCCCAGAAGGCAGGCTGAAAAATCAAGAAGCCCACATTCCTAAGATCCCTATAAAACAAGGGCGCACGGCCTGTGTCCCGGTCAATAATTTGGGCTCTGGACAACCCCACAACCTCTCCTCATCAGAATGACGAGAAGGAGAAATCCCCCCCAGCAAAGAAAAGACAATGAGTCTGTGGCCTCTGCCTCAGAAGTAATGGATATGGATATAACCAAATTATCAGAAATGGAATTCAGAGTAACAATGGTCAAGATGATGTGTAGACTTGAAAAAAGTATTAACGAAAATGTTAATGAGAATATAGAATCTCTAAGGGCAGAAATGAGAGCAAATTTGACAGAAATTAAAAATTCTATGACCCAAATGCAGGCAAAACTAGAGGCTCTGATGGCCAGGGTGAATGAGGCAGAAGAACATACCAGCAAATTGGAGGATGGGTTAGTAGAAGAAAAAGCTAAAATTGAATCGGGACTCAAAAAAATCCATTCTCAAGAATGTAGGTTACAGGAGATTACTGACTCAATGAAACGTTCCAACGTTAGAATCATCGGCATCCCCGAGGGGATGGAGAAAAACAGAGGTCTAGAAGAGATATTTGAACAAATTGTAGCTGAAAACTTCCCTAATCTAGTGAGGGAAACAAACATTCGTGTCCAAGAGGCAGAGAGGACCCCTCCCAAGCTCAACCACACAAACCTACGCCACGTCACGTCATAGTGCAATTTGCAAATATTAGATCCAAGGATACAGTATTGAAAGCGGCCAGGGCAAAGAAATTTCTCACGTACCAAGGCAAAGGTATCAGAATCACATCAGACCTGTCTACACAGACCTGGAATGAGAGAAAGGGTTGGGGGACATTTTTAAAGCTCATTCAGAGAAAAACATGCAGCCAAGGATCCTTTATCCAGCAAGGCTGTCATTCAGAATGGATGGAGAAATAAAGACCTTCCAGAATCGCCAGTCATCGACCAATTTTGTAGCAATGAAACCAGCCCTACAGGAGATATTACGGGGGGTTCTATAAAAGTAACAAGGCCCCAAGAGTGATACAGAACAGAAAGTCACAATCTATAGAAACAAAGACTTTACTGGCAACATGGCATCATTAAAATCATATCTCTCAATAATCAGTCTCAATGTAAATGGCCTAAATGCTCTCATAAAGCGCCACAGGGTTGCAGATTGGATAAAAAGAAATGACCCATCCATTTGCTGTCTACAAGAGACTCATTTCGAACCCAAAGATGCATTCAGACTGAGAGTAAGGGGATGGAGTACCATCTTTCACGCAAATGGTCCTCAAAAGAAAGCTGGGGTAGCAATTCTCATATAGACAGATTGGATTTTTAACTAAAGACTACAGTTAGAGACACGGTTCTGGGACACAAAACAGGTCTCAACCGATACCAAAAGATTGAAATTATCCCCTGCATATTCTCAGACCACAACGCTCTGAAATTGGAACTCAACCACAAGGAAAAATTTGGAAGAAACTCAAACACTTGGAGACTAAGAACCATCCTGCTCAGGAATGACTCGATAAACCAGGAAATCAAAAATCAAATTAAACAACTTATGGAGACCAATGAGAATGAAAATACAACAGTCCAAAACCTATGGGATACTGCAAAGGCAGTCCTAAGGGGGAAATACATAGCCATCCAAGCCTCACTCAAAAGAATAGAAAAATCTAAAATGCAGTTTTTATATTCTCACCTCAAGAAGCTGGAACAGCAACAGAGGGACAGGCCTAATCCACGCACGAGGAAGCAGTTGACCAAAATTAGAGCTGAAATCAATCAAGCAGAAACCAGAAGTACAGTAGAGCAGATCAACAGGACTAGAAGCTGGTTCTTTGAGAGAATCAATAAAATTGACAGACCACTGGCAAGACTTATCCAAAAGAAAAGAGAAAGGACCCAGATTATTAAAATTATGAATGAAAAAGGAGAGGTCACGACGAACACCATTGAAATTGGAAGGATTATTAGAAATTTTTATCAACAGCTATATGCCAATAAACTAAGCAATCTGGAAGAGATGGAATCCTTCCTGGAAACCTATAAACTACCAAGATTGAAACCGGAAGAAATTGATTCCTTAAACAGGCCAATTAATTATGAAGAAATTGAGTCAGTGATAAACAACCTTCCAAATAACAAAACTCCAGGCCCGGACGGTTTTCCTGGGGAATTCTACCAAACATTCAAAGAAGAAATAATACCTATTCTCCTAAAGCTATTTCAAAAAATAGAAACAGAAGGAAAGCTACCAAACTCATTCTATGAGGCCAATATTACCTTGATCCCCAAACCAGGCAAAGACCCCCTCAAAAAGGAGAATTACAGACCGATTTCCCTAATGAATATGGACGCCAAAATCCTCAACAAGATACTTGCTAATAGAATCCAACAGTACATTAAAAGGATTATCCATCACGATCAAGTGGGATTCATACCTGGGATGCAAGCGTGGTTCAATATTCGCAAATCAATCAGCGTGATACATCATATCAACAAGAAAAGACTCAGGAACCATATGATCCTCTCAATCGATGCCGAAAAAGCATTTGACAAAATACAGCATCCTTTCCTGATTAAAACCCTTCAGAGTGTAGGAATAGAAGGTACATTTCTCAATCTCATAAAAGCCATCTATGAAAAGCCTACTGCAAATATTATTCTCAATGGGGAAAAGCTGGAAGCCTTTCCCTTAAGATCAGGAACTCGACAAGGATGCCCACTCTCGCCACTATTATTCAACATAGTACTAGAAGTCCTTGCAACAGCAATCAGACGACAAAAAGGGATCAAAGGTATTCAAATCGGCAAAGAAGAAGTCAAAATGTCTCTCTTCGCAGATGACATGATACTCTATATGGAAAACCCAAAAGAAGCCACTCCCAAACTATTAGAAGTTATAGAGCAATTCAGTAACGTGGCGGGATACAAAATCAATGCTCAGAAATCAGTTGCATTTCTATACACGAATAATGAGACTGAAGAAAGAGAAATTAGGGAATCCATCCCATTTACAATAGCACCAAAAACCATACGTTACCTTGGAATTAACTTAACCAGAGACGTAAAGGACCTATATTCTAGAAACTATAAATCACTCTTGAAAGACATTGAGGAAGACATAAAAAGATGGAAAGATATTCCATGCTCATGGATCGGAAGAATTAACATAGTTAAAATGTCCATGCTACCCAGAGCAATCTACACTTTCAATGCTATCCCGATCAAAATACTGAGCACATTTTTCAAAGAACTGGAACAAATAGTCCTTAAATTTGTATGGAACCAGAAAAGTCCCCGAATCTCCAAGCAACTGTCGAAAAGGAAAAACAAAGCTGGGAGCATCACAATGCCGGATTTCGAGCTGTACTACAAAGCTGTGATCACAAAGACAGCATGGTACTGGAACAAAAACAGACACATAGACCAATGGAACAGAATAGAGAGCCCAGAAATGGACTCTCGGCTCTTTGGGCAACTAATATTTGATAAAGCAGGAAAAAACATCCGGTGGGAAAAAGACAGTCTCTTCAATAAATGGTGCTGGGAAAATTGGACAGCTACATGCAAAAGAATGAAACTTGACCACTATCTCACACCATACACAAAAATAAACTCCAAATGGATGAAAGACCTCGATGTGAGACAGGAATCCATCAAAATTCTAGAGGAGAACATAGGCAGCAACCTCTACGACATCGGCCAAAGCAACCTTTTTCATGACACATCCCCAAAGGCAAGAGAAACAAAAGATAAAATGAATTTATGGGACTTCATCAAGATTAAAAGTTTCTGCACATCCAAGGAAACAGTCAGAAAAACTAAGAGGCAGCCCACGGAATGGGAGAATATATTTGCAAATGATGCTACAGATAAAAGACTGGTATCCAAGATCTACAAAGAACTTCTCAAACTCAATACACGAGAAACAAATAAACAAATCAAAAAATGGGCAGAAGATATGAACAGACACTTTTCCAATGATGACATACAAATGGCTAACAGACACATGAAAAATGTTCAAAATCATTAACCATCAGGGAAATTCAAGTCAAAAGCACACTAAGATACCTACCACCTTACGCCAGTTAGAATGGCAAAAATTGACAAGACAAGAAACAACAATTGCTGGAGAGGATGTGGAGAAAGGGGATCCCTCCTACATTGTTGGTGGGAATGCAAGTTGGTACAGCCACTCTGGAAAACAGTGTGGAGGTCCCTTAAAAAGTTAAAAATTGAGCTACCCTATGATCCAGCCATTGCACTACTGGGTATTTACCCCAAAGATACAGACGTAGTGAAGAGAAGGGCCATATGCACCCCAATGTTCATAGCAGCAATGTCCACAATAGCTAAATCGTGGAAGGAGCCGAGATGCCCTTCAACAGATGACTGGATTAAGAAGTTGTGGTCCATATATACAATGGAATATTACTCAGCTATCAGAAAGAACGAGTTCTCAACATTTGCTGCAACATGGATGGCACTGGAGGAGATAATGCTAAGTGAAATAAGTCAAGCAGAGAAAGACAATTATCCTATGATTTCTCTCATCTATGGAACCTAAGAACTAGGAAGATTGGTAGGGGAAGAAAGGGATAAAGAAAGGGGGGGTAATCAGAAGGGGGAATGAAGCATGAGAGACTATGGACTATGAGAAACAAACTGACGCCTCAGAGGGGAGGGGGGTGGGGGAATGGGATAGACCGGTGATGGGTAGTAAGGAGGGCACGTATTGCATGGTGCACTGGGTGTTATACACAACTAATGAATCATCGAGCCTTACATCAGAAACCGGGGATGTACTGTATGGTGACTAACATAATAAAAAATAATAATAATAAAAAAATTAAAAACTAGGGTGGTTTCTAGAATCTATTTTGGTGACTATGTTTATGCTAAAAATGGCAGAAATTTCTAGAGTGCAGAACTTGATAAACTCTTTTCCCATCTAGTATATGTGGTACCATAATTTCATTCTTTGAAAAAGCAACTGACCACACATCAGTTATTAAACTCGCAATAAATGTAAGGAAAAATGAATATGAAATATATTTCTCAAGTTACATTCTCTGCATATCATAGCAGCTGTATCAGCTAAGAGGAACCCCACTCCATTAAGCCCAAACCACTAGGCAAGACTGTCCAACAGTGACAGAGGTGACCAAGAATCTCCTCTAGGAATAGAGATTCCACACCTACTATCATAACTTCTTCCAAGAGTTAACATCAATAACCCATTCCACTAAGATCTTCTTTCCTCCACTGAATTGAAACCATCCTGCCTGAGTTGACTGATTCAGTTTCATCTTATGACATTATATGGTAAATAGGGAGATGGTACATTTTGTGGAGACCCTTTTACAAAAGATCCTACAAGATATAATGAAATTTGATCTAACTTCAAATGAACTGATTAGTAACCTAATATAGCTATAGTCTTTAAAGGCTATTGTATTTAAGCAGAAAATATTTACTTAGCATATGAGAGAAAATCAAGAAGAAACTCAGTCATCTCAAGACAACAGAGAACTTTCCAAATACAGAAAGCTCCAAATGTAAAATGTTATATTAATGAAAGGTAATATAATGCAAAGGAATTACCAACAATAAGATCATTTATTAAAGGGTGGTGACCATGAAGTTCAAATTCAACTAAGAGTTTCTTCCTGGACTTGATACTTTGAAGAGAAATCTGTTCCTACAAGGACCAGCATTAGAACTGAGCGTAGTGCCGTATATTACACCACAATGCCTCACCCGCTAAGCGCTGGTTTTGCAGAAATATGACAATTCATTATGCACAGGAGCAGGACACTCATTTGGGGGGGTTTTGTGGGTTTGTTTTTTGTTTTTAGCTAATCAAGTACAAGAGAGAGCTTAGTAGTTGAAAGAACGTATGTGGGGAATCAGAGAGCTGTGTGATCTGCAGAATCCTTAACTACTCAGTCTCAGTTCTCTCATCTCTAAATGGCAACAACAGTACCAACTCTTAGCGTGAGGATTTTATAAGATCATGCATGTAATGAATATAAAACACTATTTGATAACAGACTATGTGTTCAATGATGTTACTTGTTGGCTGTTGTGTTCTTATAGTTGTTATGTTGTTGTCTTTTAATCTCCTTTGAAGGGAGGAAAGAAGTAATACTGTATTTGCCTGGTATTTATTTAAGGTAAACTTGATTAACATCTGTGCCTTTTTATACAAGGTATTAAAGAAAATTGAGTACTGCAATTGTCAGGCAAACAAGCTACGGTGGAATATAAATATTCTTTAAATCCTTTTTTCAAGTAATTAGGGAGGAGGGGAAAAAAGAATTGGGTGTGGAAGAAATATTAAAAGTTACCTAGAATTATAAACTCCACTTATTTAAAAAATAAACTAATAGGAAATAAGAAACTATTTTTCCTACCTTGCAAAAATAATTTCCTTTAGGAAATTCTTACTAATTTGAGGCAATGATGATTGTAACTTGGGTTAACTCAATGCAAGAAACATTTTGGTATTTTGGAAACATAAGACCATGAAGGCAGACAAATTAGTGTTACTGTAATTCTTTCCCTTACTGGGTGTGTGAACTTTGACACTTCCCGTAGTGTCTCTGAACGTCAGGCTCATATTTTACAAAGCGGAAAGAGTAATGCAAGCTTGTCTGAAGAAGTATCATGGTGTTTATGTTGCAAGGTCACACATTTGTTTACACTCTTCTCAGACATACAAAGGAGACACAGCTTCTTCATGTTCTATAACTGGTCTATTCTATAGCTTTCTCTGAGCTAACTCACGTCCCACCTCACAAGAGAGCAAAGAAAAAAAGCAGTAACAGCAAAATACGGTAAATTCAATCCCACCCAATAGTTAAACACTTTTTTTTTTTTGTAACTAAATACCTTTTGGAAAAATCATTCTTTTCTATTTCCTTCCCATTCTCTGCTTCTTTCCAAAATGGATCTAGGAAGGGAAATGTGGGGGTCCTACATCAATTCATAGATACTCCCATGGTTGAAGGGGCCCTTGGATATAGAGGCAAGTTTTCCACTGACCGTAGCACTTTTCCAGGAGATACAACTGTTTTGTTTTATTCCAACTGGTTCTATCTTCCTAAAACTGATGAGGAACCATGAATATTGAGTAACTCTGGGATGCTAGACCTCTCTTGGGCCTTAGAAAACACTGTCCTAATCACTGAAAAATCAGGCTGTGTTAACTACCAGTCCAACTGTGAATTCAATCCATCTTATCCAGCATACTAAAATGATAGTAAGTACAATCACCATGAACTTTCCCTAATTAAAACCTATTTAAAACCCCTGCCTCTTCCTCTTCAGTAAAGCATCCAGTGGATTTCTTCATTAATATGTGTTCCCTTGGATGACTTTTTTTTTTTTTTAATGTTCAGCATATTTGTTTTATTCTTTGCTAATGTGTCGGTATCCTCTAAGGCGAGGTTGGTACTACCCCATCTCCGAATCTTCTTGTATTTTCTGGGAAACTGCATGTGGAGCACTTTGGGCCTGTTCTCTGTTTCCTCAGGGTCTGGCGGTCTTTCCTGACAATCTGGCCCCATCAAGTTCTTGGGCTTGCTGCAGATGCCTTTTCCTTTCCTGACCTAGTACTTTGCTATCCATCTTTCAGGCAGGGTCCCCATACCCGAAGCCTTGATGATACACACTGGCAAGTTTCCCAGTCAGATCCGGAGTTCACTTGCACGTCCTTGCCTTGCAGTCAGTGGAAGCTGAGTGGCACTTCCACGGAACAAGGTAACTAGCATGGTCTCAGGAGTGTCTTCTATTAGCCAATCCTGACACACCACTATTTTTCCTCAGGTACACTTGTCACATGTGGTAACTGGTGTGTGTAGCCTTTATAGTTCCTCAAGGATGCAGGACAGAAACTACCCTTTCCTACAGTATTCCCTTTAACCTAACTAATATAATCTCCCCTTCTGGGGCCTTGGTCTAGAGAGAAGAGGTTATGACATAAATCTTTTGCCACTATCTCCCCTGTTCTTCCCATCCCTACCTATAGGATCAGCTTTTCTTTTCGTTTGATTTCCTACCAGAGAGAGATTCCTTCAAAGTCTTCCAAGTTCCAACCTTATGACATTTTCTAAAGAATGAGTGGAATATGGGGAGAAAAACCGGTTTAATGACAATGGAATATAAGGACAGGCATACAGAAAATATTAAAATTACATGTGAAGGATCTGGAATATAGTAAGTATTTCAACATTTATAATTATGATTATTATGCTGCCTAGACAGATAGCTTATAACAAGGCCGGACACCAAGTATGGGTTTCCAAGTCCCAGGAAATAACTTAATCTCAACTTGACTACAACAGGTATCTGGATTATGTGCCAAACTTCTAGGGCCTCTGTTGAAGTGCTACTGTTGGGGAAACAAAGCAGCAGGGCTCAGCTGGGACAAGTAATCCACAAGAAAAGAAGCTATAAGAAGCTTGAGCCACAGAGATTCATTACTTTTATTTTTTTGTATGGATCTGGGAACCAGATTTGCTATGGAGTGAGGGAAAATTATTGCTAAGAAGCTTCTTGCTCTTCTCTATGAGACTAGTTTTTTAGATTTTAAACCTCACTGTGTCATTTGATTTGTAACAAAGGCCAAATGTTACAAAACAACTGATTCTAGCACTTAAGAGGGACTAAATATTAGGACTAATTGTTTTGTAGAAAAAGAACATATACAACACATATTATATCTGTGAATAACCCAGGAATCTTATCTAAGAATTACAAATGAATAAACATATATTTGGCAAAATATTATGAATGTGTGTGCTACTATATGTTACACTATTTTAAGCGAATAAAGAGTTTGGTTAGCTATTCCACAGATTCACACTGATGATAAATCCTATCCCCTCTATGCCAATCGAAAACAAATATTAGCATAATCAATGAAGGATCTGGGTGTTAGCCTTTTGCCTCCTAGACACAAGTATCGTTATTTTAATTAAGTAATACGATCATTACATTATCAATTTCCACACAGCTCTTTTCAAAATTCCAAATAGTTGACATTTACTGAATTTAAAGACCTAGCCCAGGATAACTGTAGTTATTTTCTTATACGTCATCTACTCCATCATCAGTACTTTCAGGATGCTTCTCCTACAGGGTCGTGACTATTGCCAGGTTCTCACTTCCCACTGTGTATTTGTTAACTGCTGTTTCTAATGTCCTAGATCCAGCTTCTCTAGAAGAAATTCCTCCAGATTTAGCGCTGCTCGGTCTTCCTATAGAAGGGAGAAATGGTGTGTACCTCTGCTTTTATTACTAGCTCGCTCCGTTATGATCTGTTTACTGTTTCCTCCATTGTTTCCTCCAAGAGGGTGCTATTTCTTCCATTTATTTTCCTTCTTATATGTCCCCTTCAATTACAAGTTCTGTCTTTTTAGAAAGTGGCTTGCTATTTTCAGTCTTCCCAAGACTGTCCGGAAGTCGAATCGTTTTTTTCTTGCATCCTAAAAACCCTGGACTGCAAATTAAGCTGGAAGAATGAGGCAAGGATAAAAATAGTAGGGTGCACAGTCTGGGTCGAGATAATATGCCACTGAACAGAATTAGTCCGTAATATACCATCACGTTCTCTTTAACTGTCCAAGCTGAGAGTAAAAGTACGTACTGTTAACTGGAAAACATCTCATCTATAATGTATATTTTCCCTTAAAGAACAGTTTTTCCTCACACCTGGCTACCTGCCTGCCAAGTCTTAGCCCCTTTTGGTCTCCAACTCTGGTTTCCAGAGTTAGTTTAATCCCATTACCTCAAATGCCTTCAGACCTCGGCATGTGCAAATCCTTTGGAGGATCATCTAAAGATGAGATCATCTTGCCAAGGGAAAATAAAATCAGAGCAGAGGTGTGGATTTGGATCATCAGAGGATTTGAATTGCCCCCTCCCCTTGCAATCATCTGATTTACCAAATTTCAAGAAATCATTTTCTGCATTATCCCAGAAAATGTTGACAGTGAATGAAGTATATAGAATTTGGAATCAGACAGACCTGAATTCAAATCCTAATTCCATGACTACTAAATTATTTTGTAGAAAGGACATGGGTATAGATCTATAAAATAGGGATAGTTTCTCAAATGTATTGCTGTGCCATCAGGACTTGCAATAATCTATCAGAAGTGTTTAGCACATCCCATATCTGGCACATGGCAGGCATATAATTAGTAGTAGTTCTTTGTACTTCCCTCACAACTTTTCACTGCCTAACTTTCCCATACATAAGCTCTCAATTCTACCACTAACCTTTTAAGTTCCCAGAGTTCCCTGGTTTCCAGGAGGTCACAGACATACAAGCAATATAGCAGAGAAGAGGTTAGTGGTACCCTGAGAAGTCTGTAAAGCAACCTTAATTTCTTCAAATGACAAAGAACATTCTTATTCAAAGAGCCCTAAAGCTGAACTGTTTATCTGGGCTCCTTCCATGATGGCCTGAGACAGCAGCGCATGGCAATTGTGCTTGTTTTCTAACATGCCTCACATCTCATCCTTAATACTTGTCAGATGCACCCACTAATGAACCTTGGGTGTTACTGGAGTCTCGCTTATCATCATATATTCCTCAATGGTTGTTTCTGGTCTCCTTGCTCCAGACTCTTTATAAAAAGAATGATCTAAGAAGATTATATAGCACGGCTGGGAAATCATCCTACGAAGATAGCCTAAATTTCTAAGAAGTTATCAATTACATCAAAATTATCAATGATATGAATTACATCTAGACACCCATGGGTAATTTTCAACCATACTTCTACCATTAGGGACTGGAACTACAAGCAACTCAATATTCCAGGCTTTGTCACCTCCTCTACAGAAGCAGAATTTTGGCTAAGCAGTCTCTAAGGTCCTATGAGATCTCTTTCTTGAGACACTACTCCTATGGTCAGGAGGGACGTGAGAATTTATTGAAGACCTAAGTAAAGGAGAAACCTGAAGAAAACCTTTTTCTGAGATATGTCTCTGCATGGAACTTTGCTTGTGTGAGCTCAAGATTTCTCTCTCGCTCTGTGTTCTGCACTCAGAACTCAAGTATCTGCTTCCCAACTGGCAGTTCCCTCTCTCTAGATGAAGGATAAAAGTCAGAAAACAACTGAAGATCCTTAGGGAAATGAGATTGCCTAGAAGTGGGATGGAAATGGAGGGGAAGGTGAAAGATTATCCAGGACAAAGCTCTTATTCCTGGATTTTTGAAAAAAAGGGAACTAGGTGAACTAGTTGCCAGGACAACCGGCTGTTGAGGCAAGGAAATGGGAGACCTATGGTTGCTCCTGCTCCTGCCCCTGTCCCTGGCAGACTTCCATGGGGTCAAAGGCTGCCTGGAATGTGACCCCAAATTCACAGAAGATATTAGGTCCTTGCTGGCAAAGCTGATTCCCTCAGAAGTCCCCGGCCGAGTTCATCTGCTTGAACGGCAGATTAAGGAGATGATCCGTTTAAGCTTCAAGGTCTCCCACAGGGACAAGATGCTTCGGGTGTTGGGTGAGGGAAGTTTGAGTCCCGGAGAGTTTTGTGGGTTAAAGGGAGAAGGGGAGGCAGGGAAGAGTGCACCTGGGTCCACATAATTTCCTCCACAGATGTAATTATTCCCCTACATGTACCTTTACTCCTCCTCTCTAGCTGTTCATAAGGTTATCAAGTTGAGAATATGGCTGAAGAATGAACTTTATAAACTGGGCAATGAAACATGGAAAGGTGAGATACTGTTTCAATGTTAAAAGATTGTATTGCCCAAGCAAATATAAGGAAAATTCCCTTGGAAAAACAAGGAAAAACAATTAGGATTAAATTCTGAAGGGAAAGGCTACCCCTAGTTTCTGATGTCCCTTCCACCCCCCCTTAGGTGCCTTTATCCTTCAAGGCAAGCTTCTCGATGTCCGCCAAAACCTGGAATCCAAACTGAAAGAGATATTAAAGAACTTCTCTGAAGTTGGTAATAAAAGATGTCTATCTAACAACACTGAAATTATGTGAAAGGAATTGGAAATGAGGGTGAGAGGAGGAAGGTGGTTTCATATTACAGTTATTTAGAATGGATGGAGGGGTGGCTGGAACTCCATGGCTAACCAAATGAAGACTATTGGGTATAACTATGGCAAACTCTAAGTTGATTATAGGCTCATTAGAACTTTCTGATTCTCTTTTAGCTTGTTCTGAAGATTGTGGTAAGTACAGTACATGGGACACCGTAAGAATTCAATCCATATTTTCCCATCTCATTTGTTCTATAGGGCCATATCTCTCCCACCTATCACACTGAGAACACAATTCCTAGAGTTTGCATTATGGGGGTGGGAATTTCAATCAAACTTGACAGCAAAATGTATCTCATGAAATCTCAAACACACAGAGTTTAGAGGTGCTTAGAGGCCTTCTAAAGTATAGTTTATAACCCATAGGACCAATATACACTGAGGCATCATTTTTCCCCCTTCTTCCCCAGAGATCTGACTTAAGTTATAGAAGGTTTTGACCCACCAAGAAATTTGATTGCTAGGGGAAGAAGAAATTCACAGCAATGTAACATTAAGAGTCCTGAAAATGCCTGAGATCTAATCCATACTTGATGCCTGAGCTAAGAAAACTCCATGCATGGCCCCCTTCTGTTATTTTTCTTCTCTTTATCAGTCGTGACTGAAGGTCCTATCCTGGATTGTTGGACCTGTCTTCGCATCACCTCCCGATGCTTCAGAGGAGAGTATTGTGGAGGTAACAAAGTTTGTGTGTAGTATGGCATTTGGAAGGGCCAGGGATCAAGGTACTGAGCTGTCCATTCATTTATTCTACAAATATTTGGTGAGCACCTTCTATGCAGATCATGCTAATGTCACAAATCAAAGCAATGATTTAATTATGGCAAAATTTATATTGAGATGAATTACTGGGCACTGGATCAACTAAAGGGCTGGGAAATAAAAAGCCTGGACTAAAGGTGGAGAAATCAGGCTAGGGGCAGTAGGGGCAAACATTTTGTAGAGCCTAGGGCTCTACAATAAAGTAATAAAGATCAGAATAACTAGAGTAATAAAGATCAGAATAACTAGAAAACAGTGATGGAAGTGGTGAACAGAGCACATTATCTGATGTTAAAAAGAGTCATCTACTATGGATCAAGTTTCAAGTTAGTATTTTTCCTCCCCCAAACTCACTTTCTGTTTTGCTCTTTCTCCCTCCAGAAGAGGATTCAAAGAAGGTTGAGAGTCGAGAGATTGCATTATTTCTGATATTGCTAACAGAAGTTGTGATGTTGGGAAGTGCTTTGTTACTGTGAGTTTTCCTCCCTCCACACACACACTGGGTCAAGCATTCCTTTGCCAAAGAGACTGTCCAACCGCCCCCCCCACCCAGCCACCTTCCAATGGCGATAAGCGGAAAGAAGTCATTTCAAAGTTTGGGATACAATACTGACGGGAATGAAATGGATGGAAGTTTATGGGATAAAAGTTGAACCACAGGAAATGGAGGATGTTCAGTTGAGTATGAGGAAAACTCCTGGAGCAGTATCCAGAAAAGGAAGGGAAAAAAACATGATTATGTAATTGTCTTTAAGAGTTGGCCTACTAATACTGAAGTCGGGATTATGTTGTTTCTCTACTCTAGATTCCATATTTGCGTGTCTCATCGGAGGAAAATGAAGGCGATACGAAAGTCATTAAAGAAATATTTGGAGAAGAAACTTGAAGAATTAATGGAGAGGACAGATGAGAAGGAGAAGCATGATTTTGAAATCAGATAATACATGGACACAGACAGAAGGTCTTTCACAATTCTCTTAAGTGTTGACTCAGAACAGAAAACTCGGAATTAAGCTGTTTTGTGGTCATAAAGTTGTAGTATTTTAAAACTGAAAGAGTTTCTCTAGTAAAGATCCTTATGCCATCTTGAGGCAATAGAAGCAATAAAAGGGCAAACGATATACCCAGAGCTGTACAGAATGGAATGCTGGTATGTTGCAATGTACATTAAGATGATACACTGCACGATAATAAAAAATGCATGGTTGGTAACTCTCATCAATGGCTGTAATTAGAATATTTCAATTTCTGAGGCTGCTTCTTATTTCTATATTTTTATTTTGTTACTGTTTCCATATTTATCATTTGGTTCAATGTGGACAAATTCTTTGATAATACGTCACATTTAATCTTCATCATGCTATCTCACACACACATCCAAAATATTAGTTCTGAGTAGTTGAGAATTGCCCCATATTCCTCTAAATCTATGTTCCATGACTGAATTTGATATTAATTTCTATTTCTTTGAGTTGTTTCTACTGACTACTTCCTATATAGCTGGCAGCCTATTAAGTGCTTTATATCTATATCTAACTGAATTCTCACAATAACCTCAAGACTTGGGTAAACTGGATACTTTTAATACAAGTACAAATTACCAAAATTTGACATAGGAAGAAAAAAATAACCCACAATTGCCAATATTCTTCAAAGAAATTTAAATGGTATGAGCGCTATTGAAAAAACAGCCATGCTTAAGGAAAAGCCTAGAATGAAATACATCATGTTGACTTTGATGTTTACCTGGAATGTGAAACTATGATCTCTTTCCTGATTAAGTGTCTGGTTGTATCCTTTACTAAAGTAGGAAATACAGGAGAACAAGTAAGTTTGATGGAAAAGGCCTAAGTTCAGTTTTGAAAATAATAAGTATTGATTTTGTTGCATTATCAAAAACAGATATTCATTGACTGTTTGGATTTACATTTAAGAATATAGCAAGAAGATCAAAGCTACTGAAATGTATTTCAAATCACTTGAACAAACCGAGTAGTGACCCTGAAAATATGACTGAGATCATCCAGGTAGAAGGTAGAGAAAAAGTGATGAAGACCAAGGATAGACTACTATAAATCTTCCCATGATGGTAAAATTTAAATATAACTGTTCTATATAGTCTTACTCCTTTGAAAGACTTTGAGGTGCTGATGTTGTGTTCCCATCAACTTTGGACTACTGTTTTTCAAATGTATGATTCTTCTACCTGCAGAATTTACTATAATTACTTTATGATATAAATCCCGAGCCTGGTCTTTATCATTTCCAGAATCGCCAGTATGAGGAAGGGCTGGTTGTTTTGTGTTTTTGTGTGTTTGTAATACAATAAAATGAAGATGATCTAATTAAACTATGTGTTCATCTACTAGGAAAGGTCTTGTGGTACTTCTGTTTTCAAATGTAAACATGATACAAAATTAATGGCTTACAATCCTAATTTAAGCTTGAGCTAACGGTTAACATTTATAAAAAGGATACGTAAAACCATTTTTCGACAAGCAAACACTCAACCAAAAATTCACTTATAGCAATAGTGAAACAGTACAAATCATTTCATTACTGGAACAATCATATTTTTAGAGCTAAAATATACTCCAATGTCCTGATGTTAACACTGCATAAAGTTTAACTCTAATATTTCTGTACGATATATAAGTCATTAGAGTAACGTATTTCTCTGATAGTCTGAGACCCTGGCACAGATGGTGTAATTTTTTGTAACCCTATCATTCTTGGGGCTACTTTATTAAGAATCAGTGTTTTCCAAAGGGGGGGGGAGGAAGGACACAGGTGAGGTTTCACCTCTCTTTCACTAAATGAAAACTTAATAATTCATTTTATGTGGAGATAACATTAAAAGGTACAAGCCCATCCAGTTAAGGTACTCAAAACATACATTATTAGAACACAAAAAAATAAAAGCTAATAACAGGATAAAACAATAGCTGGGTTGATACTGGAAGCTTCTTAATTTCCAATTATTGATAGTCTTTCCAACTTTACTCCTTCACATTCTCACTAAAAGGGAGGTTGTACCTTCTTTCATCTCAGGCAAATGCATTCTTTTGTGATTTATATTTCCTGAGCTGCAGCTTCTTCTAGAATGTTCCTTCATTATTTATCTCCCATCACTTATCTCCCTCTGCTTCAATACTAGATCTTTTCTGTCAGTGTCTATTAATATAAATTAAGGCCTCTTTTCTTTATCCTTTATCCACTTTTACCTACCACCCCAAGTTGCCATGCCAAATTTCTTAAAAGAACATTCTACATCTTATAACTATTTTTTCATTTCTATTCTTCCCTCAAGTCATTGCAGTCTGCATTCTGCTCCTCACCACCATATGGAAATTGCTCTAAGGCTGTCAGTGATCTCTTAATTGTTATATTCCAAGAGTTCTCTATTCTTCAAGTTACTTGTCAGTTCTAAGACTTGTCAGAGTGCTAATGGTTTCTTTCTTAAAGCACACCTCTTACACAAGGCAGGTTTTGTTCTTATGTTTGCTCCTATTTTCAGTGTTTTGATCTTATTTTTTAAACCATGTTTTAGTCACTTTAGGGAGGCTCTTCTTCCTCATTTGCCTACTTATTTAGACACTGAGCGCCAGAGAATCTACTTCAAATCTTTTCTTTCTTATACCTGATGGAATCTCACACAGTCGAGTGATTTCAACTATCATCTAATAATTACATCTCCAAATGCTTAGGCTTTTATTTGCACCCCCTTCCCAAGGCCTCAACCTCTGTTTCTGAATACATACTGGATATATCCATCTAGACATAAAATAATAGCTCTAAACTCAGCATGCCTAAAACTGAAGAAAATACGTGTAGAATGCAGACTATGTGCAAGGCAATTCACTAAGCATTTTCATAATTATCTTCCCATAAATCCCACAAAATTGTCAGCCATTTTTGTATAGACATAGAAAAGGGAGGCTAGGCAAGTTTAAGTAACTTCTTCCAACTGGTTACTTGGTAAGTGGTAGAGCCAGGATTCAAACCCCAAATCTTAAGCTAGCAATGGCTCTATGGATACCATAAATTACCCAGAAGTTAGAAATCTCAGCCTATGCTGGAATCCTCTCTCCTCTTCAGCTATCCTAGCCAGTCAGTCTTCAATTAGCATTGATTTTCACTCCTAAATCTCTTACATCTCCCTGGCTACTGCCACAGCTGAAGGCCTGCCCTCCTCTCTTAGGGCCTACTGCAATGGCCTTCTAATCAGTCTCTCTGAATCCTGCCTTTCCATAAGCCAAATGCATCATTCCTTTTGCACTCAGAATGATGAGTCTACAAAAATCATTTCAAACTCCTAATTGAAATACTCCAATGGTTCCTCCACTCTTAAAAGAGAAGTATAAACTCCTTCAATACAGTATTTCATACACCTTCAATTTTACCA
This sequence comes from Ursus maritimus, assembly GCF_017311325.1. Taxonomy (NCBI): domain Eukaryota; kingdom Metazoa; phylum Chordata; class Mammalia; order Carnivora; family Ursidae; genus Ursus; species Ursus maritimus. The sequence goes on along the minus strand of NW_024424119.1, from coordinate 16,341,101 downwards.
TTCCACCCTATACACAACCTCACCCTTGGCCAGTTACCTTCCTAGGCCTTCCCTTCTACTTAGAGTTTGCCGAACATACTGGATTTTTTCTTACTCTTAGCCATTACTCTTTATATTATTTCCTGTCTTGATTGCCTAGCAATATTCCTTAGCCTTCAAAATGACTGTGCTTCAAAATCCACACTTGAAGCCATCTCATCTCATACAGTCTTTCCTGAGATGGTAAGACCAAATTACCCATAACCTTCAGGGTCCACAGTAATTCATGTGCTTCCATAGAGCACATATCACAGAGGACTGTTAGTGGTTTGCACATCACTTTCCGAGACACGAACTCCTCAAGGACGGGGATTATGCCATGTTTATCTTCATATTCTCAACAACTAGCGATGTATCACAAAATTTTACATCAGTTTAAGTATCACTTACTCAAGACTTTCCTGACTCCCCACCTTACATTTGCACTTCCAACTACATCGAATCACCGCCCATTCTCTTTTTGCTTTGTAGGAATTAAAGGATATTACATAACCATGAATTAAGTCTGATTCCAAGAGGTCAGAAATCACATCTGCTGTTTGTGCATAGAGCTCGTTGTAGCACCTGACACAGAAAAAATGAGTGTTAGTTGAATACAAATATGAATATGTAAACGAAGCATTGATGAATCCTGTTCTTTAGAACTGAGCATACCCTAGATATTCTTAATATTACCACATACACTTTGTCCGTCAGATTACCTACTATAACCTCAGTCTTCATCTTTGAAATCCTTTGCAGCTTGACGTTCAACATCGCCATGAAATCGTGAAGAGGGAGCTATCCTTAACATTGGTTCAAGGTAACACATTCCATGGAATTTTAGATCAGAATTAGAATAAATACCAAATTCCTAAATCAAGCACACAGGTTTCTAGTGAGAAACCCAGTTCAAGGCCTATGGGAAGTTCTCAGTCCCTTCACGTGTATGTCGGGGGAGCCTGGTTGACTTTTCCTCACCACCCTGCCTTACTGCCAACTGGACCAGAAACCTGAAGAAACCCTAAGCTTTCTAAGAGTTCTCAGGATTTTTGACATTGATCTAAATCCAGCAACTATCTCAGAGATCAGGAGACTGAAGCATATTCCCCACTGAATTACCCTGATTATGGGGATAAGGTGGAAGGTAGATAAGGGACAGTGGAGTTGTTGACATTTAGGTACCTCATGGTCTTAAAAGTGACAAACACAGGAAGCTCTGGAACATTATACTGAGCCTTTACTTTTCCTGACTTCAAGATGCATGTTTTTATTTTTCAACTCACCTAAAAATAGGTTGTATAGCAAGACTGAGTAAAAGGACAGTAGCTAGAGTAAAGCCAGAGGATGGAAGTAAATATCTCAAGAATAGATGAAGGGCACTTTGCACTCCACTTCATCTCAAGGAGCTTGCCTAACTTCAAGCCCTTGGGTTTGCATTTTCAGATCTAGCACTGCTGACATTGCCAAGTGATTTTATACTTGCGTGTACATCTTCCTCTTAAAGAGGAAACAAATACAAACTCCTTCCAATCAAAAGGTAGCAATGACAGGTAGGCATGTTTGTCTACCCTCTACTTTGGACAGTCACAGGGCTTTCTGTGAGGCATTACTCTCAGAACACTTCAAGCCTTTGCCTAATGAGGCTTCATCAATCTGCCTGATGAGGTGGCCCTTCATGATTTCCGCTGAAAGTACTAATAAGCCCAAGCTCTTCAGGATTCAGAATTCATGTTTTCTCTTTCATCCATACTCTCTTTATCTTACTAATAGTGTCAGAAAATGTTCAAGATTTTCTAGTGAATAAAACACTTTCCGGTTGTATCTTTGTCACTTTGGAAATCTTTGTGAATAATACTTTCAAGCCAACAAGACATCATTTATTAAGTTGTTGTTTCTATAATGGATAACCTCAGTCTGGGTTATGAAACCAGTCCAAAGAGAGTTCAAAGAAAGGGGTGAAAAGTATTAAATACAGAGTTTGTGATGTGGTGCCTATTAAGACATACCAAACCCTGTCTAAAAACCAACTGTATATCCTTGAAAGAAAATACAAGGGAAATTTATAGTCATTATCTCTGGGTGGTGTAAGTTACAAATGATTATTATTTTTCCGTGTTGCTTTTTGGTGTTTCTGACTTTTCTACAGTGAACTTGCATCTTACTTATGTGGAGAGAAAGGCTATTTAACTTCAACATGAGGGCAATAGAACTTCCATGGCAAATACAATGTAATACAATTTGTTACAAACTGTCCAATGGATTAATTTAATCTAGTATTTAGGTTATGGAATAGATTTCACATAACAAAGTGGCCCATATTTCTGCTTCATAAGATTTCTACCCTTGGAAATTATATTTCATTTAACATTATTTCCCTTCCTATAATTTTGGTATCTTTTGTTTTCAAGGTTTACTGTGGTAAAATTCTTTCAATGCCTCTACGTAATGTACTCAATACCATACTTAGTGGAAGGCTAAAAAGAGATGGAAGTGTAGTAACACTTTTTAAAGATAAAACTAGTAATAATTAAAATTATTAAAGCAACAACATATTTTTCTTTGATTATAAGGCACAAAAGTCTTAAAAGTTATGTTTTCAATCCTAAACACTTAAACTAGTCTAGGCAGTATACATACACTAGTCATCTGCCAACACAGTAAGGTAACCTAAGGACCTGCTTCTCTTTTATTTGCTACCAATTCCTCACTTGCCATTAGTGTCTCACTTTTGTTGTCATATCCCATTTACAATCTTGGTATCTCATGGCTATTTCCATGTGTTTTCCTCTTTTTTAGACAGCAGTGTCTAATAGAAATAGAATATAAACCATGGATAGAATTCTAAATTTTCTTGTAGCCACATTAATATTTAAAAACAGGTGAAATCAATTTTAATACATTTCAACCCAAATATCCAAATACCATCTTAATATGTGATCTATGTAAAATTATTAATGAGCTATTTTATTTATCTTGGTACTGAGTCTTCAAAATCTGGCTTGTATTTTATTCTTTCAGCATATCTCAATTTGAAATTTTTATTTGGAAATACTAGATCTGCTTTTATATATCATAAAATGTACAGGTGAAAAAGTAAATCCAAGGTTTTTCCAAACATGCTTAAAAGTTTCTCGTTCATGGGGCGCCTGGGTGGCACAGCGGTTAAGTGTCTGCCTTCGGCTCAGGGCGTGATCCTGGCGATCTGGGATCGAGCCCCACATCAGGCTCTTCTGCTATGAGCCTGCTTCTTCCTCTCCCACTCCCCCTGCTTGTGTTCCCTCTCTCGCTGGCTGTCTCTATCTCTGTCGAATAAATAAATAAAATCTTTAAAAAAAAAAAAAAGTTTCTCGTTCATGGAATCCAGTGTCAGTTTTTAAATCTACCTTAAAGTTAAATAAGATTAAAAATCCAGTTTCTCAGTAACACTAGCTATGTGTGAAATACTCAGTAGATACAGGTTGCAAGTGGCTACCATACTGGTAGGTAGGCTACCATACAGCACAGGTTTAGAATCCACAAGCTTTTTCTGCTTTAGATTTTTTAAAAGTTGGTGTTTGTTGTTCCCCCCACACACACACACACACATCCTTGGGGATTAACCCTCAGATATGACCCACACATCAAAGTCCAGCTGTGGCCCTTACAGAACTTCCAGAAGAGATATTTTCAGGTAATAACCACACACACACACACACACACACACACACACACACACACACACACGAAAAACATTTCAAAGTACACCCCCACCCGATGGTGACTCCTGGCATATAATGGGCCCTTACCCCAGGGAACAACTACTGTATTCTGAATTTACATGGCGATAATTCCGGGAAGAGGCACAGAATTTTAAAAATATAAATGAAAGAGTAATCATAGAAAATGCAGGTAAAATCATAAATGGCTTACTTTGGAATATATATATCAACACTTTCAGGCAGTAAAGACTGATTTATTAAGTTATCAACCTAAAGGCAGGCTACAGTAGTACCCCAGAACAATAAATACTAGAGTCACCTATTGTATCGTTCTTACTTATGACCGTACTTGGGGCTTTTCTCCCCTTGTCTGATCCCAATATTGACAAATACAGACTTTAAAAAAAGAAAAGGAACAGATGGTTTATGTGGCCTTTTGGTGGGAGGGGTAGTACTGTTTTCTTTTGTCTTCCTTTTACAAGGGGATGGAAGAACTTGAACAAATATTCTTGTATTTTTTTTATTTGTATTGATTCTACTTAAATTCTTCAGTGAGAAAACAAATTTTTTTCACAAACTTTCAGACTATCTGGGAGAAGAGTGTCCTTTGTAATCTCAGTATCTATATTAACATGGTTGTAGGGATCACAGGCAGGGCCTACCCTTCAGATAAGAAAACACGTAACTAAATGAATATTTTGTGTTTTAGATTTTGCAATGTTATCTTTCTACACATACATAATTGCAGTCTATTTTTCTTGTGCTTTTTTCTGATGCATGATATACTTTGAATTATATGGTTTATATACAACCATTTACAAACAAACCAAACATGTTTTAAGGTCAGAACGTGAGCTATTTTAATGCAGTTCTGAGGACATCAAGTTTCTTTGTTTAGAATTTTATTTCCTTTATCAGTAGTTTACTTTATGGATCACATAGACAGCACTATCCAACAGATGTATAATGCAAACCATAAATGCAAATCACATAAGCAATTTTAAATTTTCTGGTCTTGTAAAAAACATAAAAAAGGAACAGGTGTAACTGATGCATTTTATTAAATCTGAATGAGATATCTTGCCTGTTTTAAATTAAGTCATTGAAATCTGGTGTGTATTTAATACTGACAGCCATATATGCAGATTAACCACACTTCAAGTACTTGGTAGCCAAATGTGGCTAGTTGGCTATCATGTTGGACAGCATACCAGCATAGGCAAAGACAATATTCACAGTGAAACCTGGTCAAGTTGCTTAATATGTTACTTTGTCAAGCAAGCTGGAAACACAAGACCAGGTAAAAATTATGTTTAAAAAGCAGTTCAATGTTACATTTACATATTTAACCAAACAAAATTTAAAGAAATCTATGATTTTCTATGAGAAGTACAGCCTGACCTACAGAATGCATAGCAGTGTTTCTATTCTCTCCTATTTGTGCTATCAGCAAATTTTCAGGGTGGGCTCACTAGCCACACAGCAGTTAAATATCCTGATCATGGTTCAAACTAGTCCTTGAAATTAGCTCACATAATTACTTGTCAGTGGAATATGTCATTGGTTTTTCTTTTTCCAAAACATTTTTTTTAATCTAACATTTTCAGAGTTCCCTCAGAAAATTGAATGAAATATTAGAATGACACACACTGAGTGAAAAATGTTAATTTCTATCTCACCCTTCCTTCTATTCAAATGTATGATTTTTTTTTCAGTGTTGAAGAATCTTCAGCATTAATCTCTGTGACTTAAAGAATAACCTTATTTTACAGCATAGTTCAGTAAGACACTGGATATGCTGAAGACATATTTACAAAAAGAATATATCCACAAGCTATTACATTGTCATACATTGGTGCACTTGTCTGCCTATGTGATATTTTCTCCATGTTCAATGGTGCATATCAAGTTAACAACCACAATTTATTATCTAATGTATTGTGTGATTAATGGGATAGCTCATATTTTAATCAGCCATAGATTTCTACTCAATGAGGTCCACTTGCCTTAAGCACAATATAGTCATAGAGTCTTAACTTTTACAGTAGTTTTTCTTCTCCTTTCCTTCCTATTTATTTTTAACAAAAGAGATTTCATGTGAATACTCTTAATAGATTTAATAAATCATTCTGTGATTCCCTTATATTTTAAAAGACCTATTTGTTTAGCTCTGCAAGAGAGCTTTGGATTTGGAGTTACAATAACTATCGCAAATATAGTAACTATAGTTTATTGATCATCTTCCTCTAAGTCAAAGGTATCTCCCTTTTATTCTTAACACCACAGGATTTTTTTCCTATTTGATTTTGCCTCCCACAATTTTATCTTTTATTACAGTATCTTGTGACTAGCCATTGTAACCACTGCTTGATTATAAGCTTCTTAGAAACAGGAATGATGTTATATTTTACTATTTTATAAAAAGCAACAGAGTCACTTACATTTAGTAGATGTTTCATAGAAATATGTGGACTCTATATATGAATCTCTGTAAGGCGGTGACCTTGCTAACAACAAATAAGTTAACCAGTCCAAACCAAAACCTGAGAGTCATAACAGCTTTATTAGCTATTATATATCATACTATAATGGGAATATTCAACAGTTACTCTGTTCTAGGCATTATATACATTAGCTACAATGTTTTTATTATCCTATAATCTTTAAGTATCCATCGGATAATTAAATACTATGAAGTAGGCTCTATGAATAGTCCCACTGCAAAAACAAGGAAAGTGAGATTCTGGAAGAAGAAAGTACTTGTTTCAGAGCACAGTGATTGAGCCAGAGTTTGAATATACATGTGTCTGAGTGCAAAATTAGAGTTCTAACCACTGGACAACAACAGTGCCTCTTGAAGTCTCTGGTTCTAAGAATCTTAGATGGAAAGAAGGGTAAACAACGGAGTTCCTAATTCTGAGGATGCCTCCATTGAATTAAAGGCATTAGATACATTAGGCAAATAAAATATAAATCTATCATTCATAAGCATAAAAATATTTGAGACCAAATTACTGAAATCTTCAGGTGTAACTTGATCACTGGTACTTGGTAAATTTACCATTATTTTTTCTGAGTAGGTTTTATGTAGCTACCATGAAACATCCTAATTCTCTTTGAGGTTTTGATTTCTTTTTCCCTCCAGATTCTGACATATTTGTGTTAGACTGAAAGAATTTCTGATCTTTGAGAATGTGTCTAACTTTGCTGGTTTATAACTATACTCAAATTTGGAGTGGCCACTATTGATTTTTAAACTTGGCTAGACAATTGAATTTTCTCACTGACCAGAGGCTATTAACAGTTTATTTGATTAGAGTTACTTGTTTCATTTTTGTTCTGGGTTGAAAGATCATTTAACATCAACCAACATCTGTTGAAACATGTTCTTGAGGGAAACAACAAATCAAACAAGTAAACACACACACACACACACACACACACACACACACACACACACAATTTTCCTATACTTTCATGTATTTCTCAAACTTGTTCCCTCAGGAAAATGCAAAATGTCCTTATTTCTCTGTTGTGTGTGTGTGTGTATATATATATATATATATATATAACTGAATATATATTTGTATATTTTAAGTATATTTTAAAATCTATTTCTACCAATTGTATATTATGCATAATTTTATTATTAATATATGTAATATTTAAATATAGATTTAATATATAATAACAAATTACACATATTTACACTGCAAAGATATGTCAGAACATAGATTAAAAGTTAAGGATCATAGCAAAAGCGTTCCTTAAACATCCCAATAATGTCTGGTCATCATACTCAAATTCCAATGATTTCTTCTAGGGATCCTAAAAGCATGATCCTAAAAGCCTCCATCTGAGCTAGAAGGAAAATTAGAACTTCTGTTTTCTATACCCATTTCCTTTGTACCTCTGCATCCCTTTCCAGTTCCAAATTGAGCAATACACTTGAATTCTGGAATCAAAGACGTTTTTATTCCCAAGGACTTGACTTTCCTTTCCATAATGGAGAAAGAGAATTGAATATGGAAACATATTGGCAGCTTTCTGGCTTAATCTGCCTCCACGAACTGAATGGACAAATGGTTGTAATCGAGTAAGTATTTCTAAGTGAGCAAAAAGTAGTTTGCTTGCCCAAGTTCAAACTTCTGTCAAATAGGGCTCATATCAATTATTACCCATACTCTCAAACAGGCATACAAAAAAGGAAGGAAAGGAAGGAAGGAACGGGGGGGTGGGGGGGATGAGAGAAAATGTGTGATTTGAATTTCTGATAAGAAAATTCTGAAATCTCCCCTTAAGTAATGAAGTTTTTAGTATGCAAGTGAAATGGGAGAGAGAGGAATCCAAGGTCCAGGGGGAAAGTAGCATTTCTTGAGAACAATTATTTTACTATAAAACCACCTTCTCATTCTCTGGGAAGCCTTTCCATGAGGCCCAGGAGTTAGACCAGCTGCACCTCCCCCCTATTTCCCATCTGATGCAAAGTGATCTCAGTTTGACTGAATTGCTCAGCACTTCACAAGCCCTGAGTTTTTCCGGTTCCGAGTATCATATTTAAAAAAAAAAAAAAATACTGCCTTTGTTTTTCTTTCCCACCATTTATCCCTGGAATCAGATATCACTAGCAACTTCAGTGTCGAAGTATAAAGAATTTTTAGGAGGAACACCCCATACATACTCCTTTCAGTCATCATCTGGGCAGGTTTTCTGCTCCACTGACCGTCTTTCATTACACTACCACTTGGAATAGCCACCACTTCTATTATACGATCACTGGGAAGAGCACCACCACAGTGCTCTTGGCTAGGTACCTTCACGTGCATTGTTGCAAATCTCTACCAAAAGTCTGGACCATAGAATTGAGTTTGGCTCCAGTTATACAAGGGAGAACTAGGGTGCACAGAGCTTAACTAGTTCAATGAAGTTCATGAATGAAGGAGTTAACATAAGTGAAATGTGTGTTTCATATTGAGAGAGGCACATCTTCTACCCTCTTTATACAGATACAGAAGGGGAATTGACTCTTCTAACCTCTGGACACTCTTCAATGTTTTAGCCTGAGCCCCCTGCACTGGAGTGTTGGAATGTAACACTGTTGGAAATGATTTTCAGCATCGCTCTGCAACTGCTAACTTTAAAAGATATCTCACAAACATAATGCCCACCCCTACTTTCGCCTTATGCTACCCCATTTTCCGCACCAGACAGTACAATGAACCACAAGTGATTTGTCCCATTTCCTAAAGGTGAGATTAATTTGAGCAGAGACAAAAAGGAATCCTGAAGGAGAAAAATAATAACCACCACAACAAACCAAGACACTTAATCTGAATTCAGAGGTTCTGGCTAGTTCAAACAACTAATAAAGAAAATGGGAAAAACACAATTTGCAGCAATTTTGCAAAAGAGAAGAAAACCTTACTTTACAAATAGCTCTGGCTTCATATCTAGCCAAGCAAGCAGCAAGGCAGAGGCAGATAATAATGTGATTACTCTGGTAATGATATGCATTAGATACATTATGGGAAACAACAACGCTCCCTACTGAATGCAGTCAATCCAGTTATTGATTTTTCTTAATGTTAAAAGCGCTACTCTAAAACTGAAAAGAGATATCCTTTATTTATTCTCTTTCCTTTTCAGTTTCCAAGTCCATAGATCCTTTGATGCAGAGTAGTATACCAAGATAATGGAGTAATGTATATCTAATCTGACACCTACTGGGCCAGGCTAATGTTTCAGATAAAAACTGCTAGAATACTGCCGCTCGTGGAAAAAGCAATGCATGATAGGAATAAAAAAAAAAGAAAAAAAAGAAAAGAAAAAGGCTGAACTTTCCTTTCATTTTTGTTTGGTTTTGTTTTCTAAAGCATCCTTGCAAACCAAGCATGTTTTCCTTTCAAATCATAATGGTAACATATTGATTAGCCCACAGATTAGTCAGCTGATGGGTCTACATGAAAATGTTCTTCTCTCCAGACTATATGTTTCATCCATTTAAGCTTTCAATATGTTATCATTACACAGAAAACACATACATATGCACTCGGATATAGTTCCCTTTCTTCTATCTTCTACAACTACAGTTTAAATCGCATTCCCCTACACACACACACACACACACACACACACACACACACACACACACAGTCACACCCCTACCCTATCTTGCCCTCATTCCACACTTTATGCCTCCTCTTAATCAACAATCAGTACCTGGAGCTGTTTCTTTCTAATGAGTATCACAACAATATTTCAATAAATACAAGATAATGTGGCAAGTCTTGAATTTCCTTTTCACTTAATAAAATAGAGGATTTTTTTTTTTAAATCTTCACTAAGTGTTATTTCACACTGTTGTTGTCAAAGGATTAATTAAGTAAAATAATAGACTGAAGTCAAAAGTTCCTTGTATGACTGATCTATTCCATCGGAAAAATCAAACAATGTATTTGTACCAACACTTTGCCTGATGCCTGATACTTATTTTTCCCATTCATCTCATGTCTCCACCACTTTTTTTTTTAAACTCTAGAGGAGAATAAAAAGCATTTCTTCTTGTCATTTTCACTTGGCCAATTTCATTTAAACTGGCCCCAGAGGATCTGAAACAGCATGTCCAAGGCAACAGACCTAAGATCAGTAACACAGAAACTAAAAAGCGTCTCAATACCTCCCTCAATTTAATCAATGGAAATCATATGTGCATTTTCTAATAAACCTTTCCATACATTTTAAGAGCAGAGAGTCAAAATTAAAAGGTAATTCAATTTTATCAATGTACCTAAAATGTGATCTACTCTGGGTCTCTTAAAATTAATTATTAAGATGAGAAAATTGCTTAATTTTTGAAGATCTTTCCACATGACAAACTTTTCATTTAGCATATTGCTTGCTTGGCCTGAAGCCATTTAGGTGAATAGAATAAAATATTTTAGCCTGGTATAGAAAAACAAACAAACAATAGAAATTAATTATTCAGTTTTTCTAAATGGCTCTAAGCCCAGTTAAGATTACTTCTTCCAAATTTTAATAAAGAGATATGACATATAAAGCACTTAGGAGGAGAAATGTTTCCTTTATTCTGAGTTCACGAAGACCACTATTTTCCCCTGGCTACCCAGTAAGCTTTTGTGAGACTGATTCAGCTATCTTGTCATTTAAATGGTTTTCTAGGAAAATCTCTTCTCCAGTTTTCTCTCCCACTTTACACTTGAAAATTCTCTTTTAAAGAGCTTTCTTCAACCTCTTCTTCAGCTGAAAGAATTTCGAGACCTCTTATTTATGTACCTGAATTAGCAAAAAAGGGTTGGGTATAAGCAAAGTATTCTCCATCTAATTTCTTGAACATTCGCCAAACCTTGTGCTACAGACATTAAAGGCCTTTAAGTTATTACCAGAAGCCTGGAAGTCAATATGTGGATCAAAGGTCTTTGTACCCTGCGTAGAATATATGTCCTACACATTAATTTAAAATTATGCAGAAATGTGCAAAGCAGAAATTTCAAAGCACTATCAAAATAATAGTAATAATTTTTTTCAGCCAAGGAGAACTTAGAACTAATTAAGTGGGTCTGAAAAAATTTATATTACAAAAAATCTGAAATGTTTAGGGAATTACTGCTCTCGTTATAACAGATCTCTATAAAAAATGGAAACCATAAACCTTTCAGCAGATAGTGCCAATGGTAATATATCCAAATGAATTATTTTTGTTCTACTTATTTCTTGTCCATGCTTAAAGTTATCAGAAAAATGGAGAAACTAACCTAAACATATATTATTTTCATCTAGCAAACTAGGTCACCAGCCAGGCCCCAAGAAATGGCCTTTACTGCCCACCTACTTGTACTTGCTAAACTTTGTCTTACATTTATTTTCCCCTTTTCTGGTTTTCCTCTTAACAGAAAAAATCTAGGTGATGGCGACTGTCCTGACAAAACCTTCCACAAGCCCAGACCACCTAGAAGTGTTGAGCTAAACGCCACCCCCACGCCCACTGGCGCCTGCACAGATGGACCATGGAGTGGCCTCTGGAATGACCAAGAACTACCTTTACCTCATTATAATGCTAAAATCTCCACCCAAGGAGGGGAGCACAAGTGTCATTTACATAACTTATAATGTGTGTATAGGCATGTTTCCTTAAGGCATATGCATGACCTTATACCTGCCTCTACAGTTGATAACAAGGCTTTCCTGTCTAAATATTCATCCTAACCCTAAATAGAAGGAACCCACCCACCCATTCTTGGGGAGTCAGGGCTTTGGAAGTCATTCCCTGTGATCTCCTTATTTGCTGCAAATGAAAGTTTTCTTTGTGAGACAACCCAGCCTCGTGTAGTTTCTGACTCACCAAGGAGTGAACTCATGCCGGTTCAGTTACAACTATCGGATGGTTTTAACAAAAATAACTATTCATTAATTTCTTTGCTAGTCTAATAAAAAACATATTTATAAAAAGACTTGTATTTGAAAACTTATATCATGTATTTTCATTATATTAGATTTTACAAGTCACAAACGGTTTTAGCTTTGGTTTCTTAATCTGCAAAATGGGAATACTTATATCTATTTTTCAAGTTGGTATGGGGCTTTGGTAATTTATGCAAACTACTTGCAGTAAGGCAGGCCCAGTGGTAGGTACACATAAATAATAGTTTCCTCCTTTCATTAAACTTCCCAACTACTGTGCAAAAAATAAAATTGATAATAGCAGCTGCAGTCAGAAAAATGAAGTAGAGAAATAACCGACAGGTTCTCCATGTTCACAGAATGAGGAAAAACTGGAATCCAGTTCTTCTGCTCCTAGCCTAATTTCTTCCCTCATTTATATCTGTATCCTATAGCTTCTGGGGATGTGGCAATCAACAGAAGAGAAAAGTTCCTGTTCTCATAGAGCTTGTGTTTTAATGGGAAGAAAATAAACAATCAATAGGCCATGTAATAGTAAAATCAAGCAGGGGTAAAAAGCACTGTGGTTGAGAATGGTGGGTCATTTTATGCTGGCTCATGAGAATCAGCCTCAAACGAAGTCCTGTTGGAACAGAGTTCTGAAGGGAAGTGAAGGAATGAGGCATGTAGGTGTCTAGAACATCATTACAAGAATGTGTGCTCTAGAGACAGCCTGGCAGCGAATGGGTCTAGAATAGCATAAGGTAACAAGAGGAGAACAGCAGAGTCTGAGTCACAAGCAGATACTCCAGTGCCCTGTTGTCCTGTGTTCTTACCACACTGCCATCCTGCCCTTCGGTGCACCAGTGTATTTGTGCTTTGTGGTAAAGAACTCTTTTCTAACACTCCTCTTCTCTTCCACCCAATCATTCGTTAGTAGGCTTTGTCAATGCTTCAATAACGATGACATAAAATTTGAAGTTTACAATGCTTCTCCAAATATACCACTTGTCAGTCATCACAGGGAAGGTGTTATCATTCCTATTTCATAGATGAGGAAATAGAGGCGCTGAAGCACTGGCTGGTTTTTGCCAGAGCCATTACACCAGAAAGCTATCAGCTTCTGTTTAAAACTACAATCCCACTGTACCATGCAGCTTCCACCCCACTGTAGCCTTGTCGACATGCTCTTAAAAGAAAAGCTCCATGTACAGGCTACCATGATAGTAGGAATGCTTGGTTTGGAACAGTGTTGTATTTCAAAATCACCAAATTCAGTTAAATGTATGTGAAATATTAATTATCAAGATGCTGAGAATAGGATTTCTTCAGATGAGAAAATAAACTCTTCACTAGAGCTAGGTTTTCAATAGAAAACATTCAAGTGTTGATGTTTTAATAAAAAGAGGCCTTGTTATATGGATGTGGTTCTTTTTTAGATTTACTTTGGGGATTTTGATTCCTAATTCTGCACGCGCGCGCGCACACACACACATACACACACAGAGACAGAAAAGAAATTCCATTAAAAAATAAATACAACCTCTATCTAATTTTCATATGTCAAGTTTGTTTAAAATCAAACAGGTTTACAAATACATTTTATAAAACATCTCCAGTGACCCTGGCCATACAGTACCATCACACTTTTGTGATTTACCATTAATAGACATGAAGCACATAATAGCAAGGCAGCAAATATCATTTGTTCCTCGACTCTACATCTAAAGTTAGAAAAGTTGGGTGAGTGACATAAATTAACAGGAACTTCCACAAATATTTTATCCGTAGCCAGAAAACATCCAAGTTTTGTCTACAGCAGGAATAATCTACATGCTGGCCAGCCATCAAACTTAATTAAATTTGTTAGGGTCACATCGGAGGTAAAGAATATTATCCACAGGGGTAATGCAACAGGAATACTAATTCACTCAAAGGGGACTCAGTTGCCCTTTCAGCTTCACCCTTTCTTATAGAAATTCTTGTTGTCAGGATAAAAATATCAAGCTAAGCAGATCTACTAACTCATACCCTTGTTTAAGCTCAATTTGAATGTCTCATAAAATCATCCATTACTATGGGCAATAAGTATTTATACTGAGGCTTCATCCATCTGTTCTCATTCAAATAAAGGAGGATATTGTTTGTATACAGGAAAAAAAAAATGTATCCCGAGGAAACGTGTCTTTGCCATTTGCTCACCAGAAAAATACTCAAAGTACAGTAATTTTAGTGTGATTCATACCTGCAGGGCATGAGATACGGAATCAAATATCACAATTAGCAACTCTAAAAACCCTTATCACAATTTGCCACCACACTCTGGGAATTCCTTCAAGCAGGTTGCCCTTTTCTGGTACCTTCTGCCCCTTCACCCTACTATAGACAAGCTGGTTCTTGATGTTTAGAGCTCAGGTTCCACCATCAACACACTGATCATGATTTTCTAATGAATAGATGAAGCTCACGTGTATCTTGAAACTGTCAACATTTGCCAATAGGTTTTTAGTGGTTTGCATTCTTCTGAAATGCTTGATTTCTTAAGCAGAAAGTCAATGAAAAAGAACACAAAAGCTTAGAATTGAGCAGACCTCAATTAAAATCCAGAATCTTCCTAATTGTGTGAAATCATGCAGGTTGCTTAATCCCACTGAGCCTCAGTTTCCTCGGTGTAATCTGCTGATAATATTCCCTACCTCATATAGTGTTTTTGGCTCAAATGAGACAACGCATATAAAATATTAGGTAAGGATGACTATATGTATATAAGTATTAGAAGTATACAATACTTAATATATAAGTATTAAATGTGTATGTGTGTGTGTGTGTGTGTGTGTGTGTGTGCGCGCACATGCACCCTTCTACTTCCCCTCAGTATGTATCCTCTGTAAATGCCACACAAAAATAACCTTTGGCCCACAAATTCCAAATGAACTGATTTAGTATAATTCTGAATCAATCCTGGGGCACCTGGGTGGCTCAGTCGGTTAAGCATCTGCTTCAGCTCAGGTCATGATCCCAGGGTCTTGGGATGAAGCCTGGCAAAGGGCTCTTTGCTCAGCGGGAAGACTGCTTCTCCCTCTCCCTCTGCCTGCCACTCCCCCTGCTTGTGCTGTCAAATAAATAAAATCTTCTAAAACATTAATTTAAAAAAAATCCTGAATCAATCTTAAATCAAATCAGTGGGCTGTAAAAGTTCCTCCATCTGTCAGCTACCCTGTCATTAAGTGCCACATGAATTAGAAAATTTAGTTAACTTTGGTTCTTTATCTTCAACTTGTATCATTCGTAACACTGACTCTCATCCCATACCACCCATAAAAAAATTTCCTATGTCCAAGTTAATTTAATTTAATAAATATAAGTTGAGAATTTTAATTTTTTAAAGATTTTATCTATTTATTTGAGAGAGAGCATGAGCAGGGGTGAGGGGCAGAGGGAGAGGGAGAAGCAGATTCCCTGCTGAGCAGGGAGCCTGATGTGGGGCTCGATCCTAGGACCCTGAGATCATGACCTGAGCCAAAGGCAGACATTTAGTCCACTGAGCCACATAAATTAAGAATTTTATATAAGACAGTACTAAGTAAAGAATAGAAATTAAGAAAAAATTTCCTGCTAAAAGATAACTAACTGTACTTTGGAATTGTTTTGTATTTACCTTGCTATTTCATATCTCTAATATCAGATAATTATGTGTATGTACAGAGGCTTATCAAAATTCATCACCCAAGCTCCTCTATATTGATTTCAGAGCAGTCTTCAATAATGAAACAATAAATGGTATAATCTACTTGGCTTAGGGAATGAAAATACCTTGACACAGAAAAATCCTAGGCTCTCCCATTTTCCTGCTCGGGATCTCATCCACCCATTTGGAATATGATGAGTTTGGAGTTTCCAATTTATCGTATTTGTTCATCTATAATTATTTTCCCCAAATTTCAAATATTTCCCCAATTAAAAATGATAGATCTTGGCGGGGGGGGGGGGGGACCAGGGTGGCTCTGTTGGCTAAGCCTCTGACTCTTCATTTTGGCTCAAATCATGATCTCAGGGTCTTGAGATCAAGTCCCACCTTAGGCTCCACACTGGGCATTGAGTCTGCTTACGATTCTCTCTCTCCCTCTGCCTCTTCCCCTCCACTTGCACACAAACACACTCTCTCAAAAAAAAAAAAAAAAAAAAAAAAAAAAAAAACAACCTTGGTTAAATGTTGGAATATTTCAACTAAATATGTTGACTGACTGTGATGTTTCCTGAAAATATTTTTTTCTGGAAGTAATCACACAGCTATTTTTATTATAAAATTAATGAAAATTCATTAAAATCATAAGGAAAGCAAATAAAACTGGAAACAAAGATAAGATTTTTTCCAGAAATATATTCAAGTTAAATATGTTGAAGTATTTCCTATCCAAGTATGTTAGCAAACATGTGTGCATGCTCACACACTTTTTTTTCTACATGGTTTTAATAATTTATACAAAAGATTTTTTAAAGTTCACTTTGTAATGATCTCACATGGGGAATTAGAATGGAAAATGTCTGTTGGGAATTTTCCTGCTCAGGATATATGCAGGATAAAAAAAAAACACTGAACACATTTTAAATGTAAATAAATCGTTTTATAGGAATTTATTTCCATTGCCATTCAGATAAAAGATGTGCTAGAATTTTTCATTTTCAATTTTAGAAAACAGAATACAAAATCTTAGTACAAAGGTTAAGGTAAACCTGGCCAACACTGACTTCTATTTAAAACTACATTCTTGGGCACCTGGGTGGCTCAGTTGGTTAAACGTCTGCCTTCGGCTCAGGTCATGATCCCGGGGTCCTGGGATGGAGCCATGTGTTGGGCTCCCTGCTCAGTGGGGAGTTGGTTTCTCGTTCCCTCTCTGCCCCTCCACCTGCTCGTGTTCTCTCTGCCTCGCAAAGAAATAAATATTTAAAAAAAAATAAAACAAAACTACATTCTTCCCCAACTGCTAAATGTACAAAACGCACACATACATATGCCTCAGAATTGAGACAGAGAGCGCGTGTGAGAGTGTGTGAGTGAGTGTGTGTGTGTGTGTGTGTGTGTGTGTTTAGCTGGCAGTTGATATAAAGAAAAGATAAAACTGCCAGTAAAAAAGTCCTCACTCATAAGCTTTGGGTAAAGAGAATGACTATTTCATTTTACTTGCAATTGTCATTTCAAAGCCCTGTCTCTAGTTTCTTAAGGCTCTGCTAGCTCTGTGATATAACTAGATGGAGATCATTCTACTGTGACCAAGTTACATCTCAATACAGAACCCTCATTTTTCATGTCTCCTGCATAAAAACAAACAGCGAGCTCCAGAAAAAGACATGCAGTTAGCTGATATGAACTTACACTAGAACAGTGGCATTTTCAGAAATGAAATGAACAATTCTCAAAGGATTCACGTCTTAAATTTTTATCAGCAAAAAGCTTTCTAAAATCTTGCTCTTTGAGATATGAACTAGTTTTTTATCTCCCAAGGCAGGTCAGCACTAAGCTATTTGTGATTCTGGTTTCATGGCAATGTAGGGGGCAAGAATTATTTTCTTCTGAATTTCTCTCCTAAAAGCTAAATTTCTTGCCTCTCACATGAATATTTGTGCTTAAGATTTTTGTATTCAAGTAATATTTCAGAAGCTATGCATTATATGAGCTAATGATTCAGATGAAACCAAAACTCTGAAAAAGAATGACACCTAGGATATAATCACATTTTATTTTTTGCCTTTCACTGCCCACTTAAAATTTATCCAGTGGGGAAAGCAATTCCCTTTATATTTTGATAACGGATAACTGAACAATAACTTTAAGCCTTGTCTCACTTCAGTAATTAAATATGGCCAATTTAAGTTATCAACTCTTTAATCCTTTTTAAATTTATTTTCTCTAGAGCTATGACCTATAGTTGGTAGCCAGCCTGCCTGCCTTCAGCAAGAGAATGTCGTGGATTCCCGCTTTTGCTCTTCTCAGCTTTCCAGCTCTTCCTCAAATCCACTGCTGCTGCTTTTCTAGTCCACTAAAGTCAAAGAGTGTGGGGGGAAAGAACTCAGAACAGGAAAGTCCTCGCTTGCTTGTTCTCTGAGCCACAGACATGTTTGAGCATGCACCTGCCTTCAGGGGGGCTCGCGAGTGGTCTCTTGCTCAGTCTCTCTGACCGTAGCCTCCTGGCCAATCCTCCACTCAGACCCGTTACTGCAGCTGTCCACAACTCACCCTCCTGGAGCCCTTCAATCCTCCCAGCAGGGTCCCTCTGGGCAACAGAACATTCCAGTTCATGTCATTCTCTATGGTGTTCAGTGTACACAGGGTTACTTCCAGACAGCAGCCTCCTACTTTTATACTTTGCCCAATCAAATTTGGCTTTAGCTTTCCCCAGTGTGGTTAGGCATCACACAGGGTCCTTCAATGCCAGGGAATGCGTATCAAGCCTCTAGAAAGTCCAGCTGAAGCTCCATACCATTCAAGGCAGAGATGGTATGCTCTTAATTCCTCACTATAGGAAGAAATCTCCACCCCAGAGTCCTGGAAACAATCCTAGTTCATGTAATTTGATGATTTCTCTAAGGTTGTTTCACACTTACTTGGGGACCTGACAATTTTGCTATCTTGATGTCTCAGCTGAAATATTAATTTTATCTTATTACAGTTATAGATGTAAAATCTATCTGACATATAGGATATGACACACTATCTGACACATAACATGTACTTACTTAATGGTAATTGCCATTATTATTATTATTCACCACCATCAATATAACACTTATCACATAGGGACAAGTGCATTCTACCTACCATGTCTTCACTGTTCACTTATACACCAAGGTTTATAGAAGCTTTGCCACAGCCAAAAACTGGAAACAATCCAAATGTCCATTAACAGATAACTGGGTAAACAAATCATGGCATATTTCTACAATGCAATACTACTCAGCAATAAAAAAAAGAATAAACTACTGATACACACATATAGATAAATGTCAATATAATTGTGTTGAGTGATAGAAGCCATATTAAAAAAAGAGTCTATAATATATGATTGATTCCATTTATATAAAATTCTAGAAAATAAAAACTAATCTGTGGTGACAGAAAACAGATCAGTAATTGCTTGGGTAAGTAGGTGATGGCAAAAAAGGAAGGATGGGAAGCATTATAAAAGGCATAGGGAAACTTTTGGGCTTGATGAATGTTTGTTATTATCTTGACTGTGGTGATTGTTTCATTGGTGTATATATATTGGAAAACATAAAACTGTACACTTTAAATATGTTCAGCTTGTTGCAAGTTAATTATACCTCAATCATGTATTTTTTTTTTTAGATTTAAACAGCAAAAGAGTGGGGCACCCACTAAAACATACCAAAATACTATTGTGTTTTCATTCAAGTCTTCTCAGTCTCTTGATGATCATTGTATTTATAAATTTAATATCAGGCACATGGTCTTTCCACTAATCCAGATAGTCAAAATTCATGTCCTGTAAAAGATTTGTCTTCTTAGTTTACTTCAGCCTTCTAAATATATTGTATTGCTAATTTGAACATAATTTTTAAGATATTTCTATATGATTTATGTATTGTAAATAAGTATCACTGAGATTGTGCATTTATTTTTTTCAATTTGCCACTTTGTTGGAAATGTACATAAATTCTGATAGCTTCAGTAGATTCTTGGTTTTCAGAGTAATCTACATGGAATTTTTACCTTCCCTAATCTATAATTTCATTTAAGTATGGAACGGGGTATGCCTGTAATCATTGTACTGCTAATCTTTAGCCAAAAATCCTTTGCTGTGTTTTTAACAGCCTGGTTATATTGCTATGGATAAGCCTTTAAAAAAAAAAAAAAAGAATTCGTCCCATATGATAAATATATATGCTGCTATATACTATTTTTAAGACCAAGTGTCATACTTCCTTATTTGTACCTCTGTTAGATGGAAATTATAAAGATCTTCCTAGCATAAAAGCTGTGAAATTTGCAACGCTGTTTTTAGAAGCTATGCATTAAAAAAAATTTACGTAACTTTTCTGTTTTTAATTTAGTTTTTAGATTAAAGCCCACTGTGTCAAACATGTTTGGTTAGATTTTTTTTTTTAATAGACTTTAGGATTTAAAGTCCTAGGGCACAGCAAAACCACATGCCCCCTGCCCTAACACATGCATAGACTCCCCAAATATCAACATCCCCCACCAGAGGGGTACATCTGATAACAATCGATAAATCTACATTGACGTTATTACCCAAAGTCCTCAGTTTGCATTAGGGTTCACTCTTGACATTGTACCTTCTATGGATTTGGACAAATGTGTAATGACATGTTTCTACCACGATAACACCATATAGAGTACTTTCAACTGCCCTAAAAATCCTCTTTGTTCACCTATTCATCCCTTATTCGCCAGCCCCAAATTCTGGCAATGCCTGATTTTTGTGCAGGCTCCATAATTTTGCCTAATTAACAAGCAACAATTAACTGTTTCTAAGGGGAAGAAATATATTTTTTGTAGAGTATCAAAAGTTTCAAAGCACTGTCACATA
The DNA here is from genome assembly GCF_017311325.1 of Ursus maritimus. Taxonomy (NCBI): domain Eukaryota; kingdom Metazoa; phylum Chordata; class Mammalia; order Carnivora; family Ursidae; genus Ursus; species Ursus maritimus. The sequence continues at coordinate 16,320,418 of NW_024424119.1, read as the reverse complement.
AATTGTTCCATTTTCTCCATCGGATTTTCCTGTTTTAGGAGTCAAAGTAACAAAATCTAAAACCACAGAGTTACTAAAATGATGAACTCACAATCCTGAATTTCGTGTTTTTCCACTAATATCTGGAGGTACAGGTGGTGCTATATAGTTAAGTGTATGCCCTGGCGGTGGATGACCTAAATCTTAAACCCACCCTTGGATATGTAATCTTGAGCAAGTTTTCCTACCTGGTCAACCTATGTCTTTATCATCTTTAAAATAGGCACAACAACAGTATCTTCCGTATTGGAGTGTCACGAGGATGAAATGAGATAATGCACCCAAAGCCCTTAGCATAAACCCAAAACATAGCACATGCCCAGTAATTATTTGATATTTAATTATATTTTAAATGTATGGGCAGTAATCATTATTTTGTAAATTCCAAGTCAAAGATGAGAGGAATGCAATGATAAGTGCATTTATGAGCTGTCCAACTATGATTATGGTCTATTTTTCTGGTGATCTTGGTAAGCAAGTGATTTTAAAATGGAATCATTTGATTGTATCATAAATTTACTGCAGGATAAAGATTACTAGGTAGTACGAAATAGAATTGTATGTTGCACAAAGCCTGTTATTTTCTGTGATAAGTTATTCAGCATCCCACTGATACTAGAATACATTATTTGAATAGCAAGATTTTAGCATTTCAATAAAAACTTAGAAAATAAAAGTTGAAAGATATTATCATATATTAAGAGAGGTGCTATCATTGTAGCACCTAAAAGCCTGTGTAATCTATGATGTAATTATGACATTTAGGCATGCAGATGCACTCCCCCCCACACAGACAATGAAGGAAAGGAAAAATTAAATTATGTACTTGATGTCTGAAATTTAATAACTCCGATAAAACTTCAGAATGCTGCATTTGGAGGAAGGCTGGCCAACTCAGCCTTGATTACCTCATTAGTAAAATAAGGATAATATTACCTACATTAAGGGTTTTATGTCATGACTTATAGCATGTGTCCCTAGACGCCTTCCTCCCTAACCATTCTGAAGTCTCTGGCTCCATGCCTGCCTGCTCATCAAATAAAAGCCATTGGTACAACACAGGCTAGCATATGCCTGAGCACAATTAAAGTCCTGTAAAAACTTGTAATAATTAATACAGAAGAACGTGTATTTCTTGTAGAGGTGGATAAAGAAAGCTATCTTATGTTTTAATTGTAAGCAAACGAGACAAAAAAAAAAGTCTTGAAAAATTGTGTGAATACTGGTCTGGTAACCCCACAACTTGGCATAAAATTTGAAACCATCAACATCATGACATGCCAGATCTTGCTGTTTTGCTGGAACAGTGGGTGGGCCAATAAGAAGTCCCTGTGACTGAGAGAAACCTCTGTTCCATCTTACTCCCTCAACTATTACTTCCTAATAGGAAGATCTTTCAATCAGAAGTTGCCTTCTCAACACCGCCCTCTCTGACATCCTATCCGAAAGTTATACTTCTCTTCCCTCCCTGATAGGCTGTCATCTTTATCACTATCGATTTTACTTATTTAGGCTATCTGTCCACTCCTACTAAAATATGAACTCTCTTGAAGGCATGGATCTTATACTCTGTTATTATTTTCCTACCACCCACAACAATGCCTGATAAGTGGAAGCTCTTCAATTTTTGTTGAATTAAAGATGAATCAAGACAGAAGGGTGAACCTGAGGGAGCTGAGGAAGGAGAAAGGAGGTTCGATTTGTGCTCACTCACAGCCTTCTGTGCCTGGCTGCCAATTAAGAAAGAAAAATCAAATTTTGGCACTTCTGGCAAAGCTGACTCTGGATGCTATTTCCAAGACAAACATGCATTTGCTCCTAGATGGAAAACCATGCATTTCACCAAGTCTTAAACCTGACTCCAGCCTCTTTGCTTTGGGCAAATCTCAAACTCAAACTCGGGAACTCCCCAACTGATCTACTTCTGAGTGTTGCCTTAGAATGGACTGTTGGAAGTTCTGCATTGTACTGGTTTAAGCCAGTCTTTCATGAATATCATGAATATCATTTTTTTTTATTCTTCGTAAAAAGATATCTAAGGCTTCTAATACTTAAAACCACTAAGCTCTGAGACTGGCAGTGGCTAACTATAGGCCTTGGACTTGGAATTCTGTTTTTCTTCACTAATCTCTGAAAATGGTATTTTAATGCTGTACCTTTCAGTAGACTTTGGCTTTAGATTTCCTCAGTCTTCATCCTAGATCTGGCATTTACTAACCGGTAACTTTAGGCAATTACTATTTTCAAGCCTTATTTCTCTCACCTCTATAAGAGGCACGATAACAGTCTCTCTCACATATAAACTGCCAATTGGGTAAAATGTGGTAATGTATGTGAGACTCAGTATGATTGGCAATTGTGTGTGTTTAAAAGTATTGTTGTCATCTAATTTTTAATGCATGAAAGATAACTTATATTTTCTTCAGACCAAGTAAACAATAAAAGTAAGGGACAAATGTATGCATTAACTGCCCAACTCTGATTGCTGGCAGTCTCCTAATAATCTTGGTCAGCAAGCCTGTAATTTAAAAATGGAATAATTTGAACTAATATTACATTTGCTGCAAGTTAAAAGAGTCTTGAGATAGTGTAAAGTTTATTTTTAAATGTCTTTTCTTGAAATTTCTGCATACACGTGAAATCATTTTCTTTTTCATTTCCTCTCAACTCCCAGGTGTGAAGAGTAAGGCAGGTGAAGCCAGAGAGTAATCAGGAAATGATGGTGTTGGTCAGGGGACACTTCCCTGAGAAAGGGCATACCATGCCAAATTCTATAAAGAATGATGGCCACATCCACCATGGGGAAGACAGGAAAAGGAAGCTAGGGAATGGGCAAAGGAGTAGAGGTTAAAAATCTCTCAAGGATTCCCAAAGCAGTATTGTTCCTGAGCTAATTTGGATGATAGCAAAATCTTTCTTGCCATTCTTCAATCATGTGAATTATTCCGAAGCTTGATTATTCTGAAGCCAATTTTTGCCTTTGTCTGATAGAACAATGAACTGGTGATGCGTTTCCACAGTCAAGGCTCCCTCCCTCAAAGTCATGTCATATTGGATAGATGAGAGAAAGATGTCACAATATATTACTTTGTAAAATGGCATCCTATCCTTTGAAAAGGAACAGAGGTAACCCATTTCCATAATCAAGGTCTAGTGCTCCACATAAACCAATGGTAAACATTTAGCATCAAACCCTTTACCTCTAAAGCCACCTGAGTTCTCATCACCACATATAAAACAGTAGCCCCCATCTCCCAATCCTCACACCCTGTTTTGTAGTCCATCATGGCACCTATTACCACCAGACATTATATAATAATTTGGTTGTATTTTCCATCTTCCCACTCAAAAAGGTAGGCTTCATAAGGGCATGATTTTATCTATCTGTTCACTGTCCCCCTCCCAGGATCTAGAAGTATACCTGGTACACAGTAGGCATTCAAAAGACATACGGACATGAGTGAATAATTTTATGAAATAGAATATTATTTCAAACTTGGTTTTCCTAAGGAAATAATCCATATGTTGTCTCAACGTTTAATCTGAAGCTAGACAGTTGTATCAAATTACTATTCCAGTATGAACTAAAATAAAGCCAAGAGTAATAAAAAAATACTTGGGAAATTTGTTTAAATAATAAATTCTAAACTAGAGTGCATGGCTCCCTACCATTATCATCACTCAAATCACACATGGATGGAATTTCAAAAATTTCAAAAGAAAAGACTGAAAAAGATCTAATCTTGTTTGCTTTCTTATAGGAACCAGAATACCCAGATATTTAGAAACGTCTGGAGTTTATTGGATCTCTCATTTTTATCTCAACAAATGAGATTATTCAGAGACAATGACTAAGACAACTATTATAATACTTTTTTATATTTTAAAAAATGCATTTTTCTAAAATTGGTTATAGCTGTAAATCACCACCAAGACACACCTACCTTTTTCTATGTTTTTCCTTTCCCAAGAAATACCAAGTGGGGGAAAAAAAAAACAAAAGGCATTTTGTCCTGAGAAATGCTCTGGATTTGCAGAAAGAACAGTTATTTTAGCAAGATCAATCCCAACTTGCTTTCCACAGAAGGCTCACATTCAACACTTGAATCCATCCTTTATCAGTGCAGTGGGATTTAACATGCACAACTCCATTAGCATTAATGGTTGTCAGGCACACATCAATCCCCTGGCTGTCAATGACTGAGCAGACCCAATAGGAGACACTTGTTGAACAGCAGAGAGGATCATGCCAGAGTTATCCTCTACAGCATGATTGATATCCTTTCATTTTCCCTTTTGTGCTTAGAAAGTCAATGGTTATAATAGAGTCTTATTGCAACAAACATAGAGCAATGGGATCTGAGCCCATCTGACCTCTCCCAAGACACATCTTCCAGAACATTTGGAAGAGCTCTGTTAGTACTTTTACAAACAATATGTTCCCAAATTGTGTAAGGGTTTGGCTACTTGGAGCTTAATAATGGACTTTTTCAAAGGAGTCTCCAAGACCCAGATTTGTCTTTGATATTCTCTTTGTTTCATAAATATTGAGTATTTCCATCACAGATTTTACATCCATTCCTTTTTCAAAGAAACAAGCAAAAATACCACCTGCCACTCAGGAGATCTACATCTCATAAGGATGATACACAGAAAAGAAATCCTGTTTTCCAGCAGCTACCAACAATAATAAGAAAACCAAAACTAGGCCTTACAATTATGTTTCTATTATAGATCTTTTGAGGCTAAACTTAAGATATGAATGTCAGCTATATGAAAGAGACCAACTCTAAGACGTACACTAAAAACAAAAAACAAACAAAAAACAGGCATGTCTGATTTCTACCTTATCCAAGAAAATCAGACCTTAACACTGCCTATAGTGAAATCTGCCAAACAAAGTAATTCATTAAAGAAATGTTCAGCACGCAAAATTTGAGCATATGTATACGTCATATTCATTTTGTAGCAAATATTGAAATATACTTCAAACATTTACCTTGAAATATATATTCAACAAGAGAAGGTACATGACAGTATTCAAAGACTTATGATCTAGGTGAAAATTCCTGGCTCTGTCATTTACGAGCTTTATAACCTTGAAAAATTACCTAACCTCTCTGAATCAGCTTTCGAACTAATAAAATGGGGATAATAGTATTATCAAAACTTCAAGTTCCAATGGCTGTCAGAGAGGACATTCCACACATGAAAGGCTTTAGTACTCATTATTTAGTCTTCATTAAAGTCATTACAAATAAAATTTAAGTGTTTTACAGAGAATAGTACCTAAACAAATGGTGTGCTTTTACATATATATATATATGTATATATGTATATATGAAAAACAAAGATGTGTGTGTACATATACAAAGTCATACATAATCATGTACCATAAGAAAACTTTTTAAAATATTTTAAGGTCCCATTATATTTACACAACCCGATTAAATAAAATAGGAGGAAATTATAAATATTTAAGTAAAAACCTCAAAGTAGGACTCCTCCAAATACTAAACAATCAAAATATTGAGAAATTTTAAAATTTGAATACCTTTTACAGTAATTTGAAATACTTGTTCGTTCCATGACTAGGAAAATCACAGAGTCATTAATTATATTTTTTATCTACATTTATTTCTATTCATCTTAAGAGACTTCAAATTTGTCTTTTAGCAGCAAGTTTCAGGGGTTTAAGGAGTCTCTACTAAAATACCATCCCAGGTAATTTCTCACGTTTAAGTCAGCCATTGAGTTATTCATAATTCTTTGCCCTAAAACTATTTCCCCTTCTCAAGCCCCACCCTGGTAGGCATTTTATTCAAAATCAACCTGCTCCCCGAACGGATCTCTCAGAAAGCAATCTCATGAAAACCATGATTCCCCAGTGTAGCTTAAGGTCTGAGTACCAAAGTGCAAAATATACTGGTGCATTTAAGCCCCATGACTGAAGACTACAATCCTGACTATGATACTGGCCACCCTTCTGTAATTAACTCAGTGTTGGTTGATTTCCTGTGTTTGTCTTTCAACAGAAGGGGATATAATGCAATAGCTTGAAAAATGAAAGGCCTTCTCATTTACACATGAAAAACCATCTTATGTGGTAGCTCCACAGGGCTGTCTGCAGAGCTCTGTGTATACATTGCATTTAAGGGCTTAGATCTCACTGCACCTGCTGTGTCACTACAGACCCCCACTAGTTTGAAGCCTGTTAGAGCAGGAGACTTTTCAGGCTGTGTCTACAGGACGCCAATACAGCTGGTCAATTCAATTTATTTGATGAGGAAAAAAAAAAAAAATTCAGTCACTCCAGTAGTGGAAAGTTCATCAAGTTGTTTCTTTGGTGTTGTGTAGACAAACGGGTTACCTTCATTTTCCATTTTGCCACCTGTTCTGTGGAGCTGTAGAGACCCAGCTCCAGGCTCATCATTTGTTTTAATCACACTAAATGCAGCACTGAATCAAGTTTCCAATCTGAAAGCTGCCATCTGCTCAACTCCAGAGAAAAGATTTAGAAGATGCTACCCAGTTGCAGCCCCACAGAGGCCTGAGGCAGCTTTTTCCAATGAAAAATGCAGTACTGGTTACTGTTTCTGTAAGACTGCCCTTAACAGACAAAGTATTTTGTGTATTACTATATAAAGAGGTTTATGTCACTGACCAGTTGTTTATAATGGGGATGTAGTGTTACTGAGCTGATAAAAGGACAGTAACCATTATCCAGTTAATAGAGTTATTAACTAGAGCCAAACTGGTTCAATAATCTGAAAGCAATAGGGAGTAGCTCAGAAATTCTTTGACCGCCCACACACTGTGAAGGACTTCAAGGGTAGTCACAAAAATGGTCTACAGAAATGCAGAGAACATTAATAATACAACACACATCGTATTTACATCTTATGCATTGGCTCATCTACAAGCCACTTGGAGAATACATCTTGGAGAAGATTTCTTCTCAGCTGCTTCACTATTGGTATCAACCGCTGGGAGGAGAGAATTTATCCGTGGGTACCAACACTTGTACAAAATCGTGATATTTTTTAAAAGGATAAATGTGTATTATTACCTATGCTTCATAAATTTTACAGAAGTATTTAATATTCATGTAACAAAATAGGTATTTTTACTATGTATCTAAATTTTCTACAATGTATCTCTTATTTTCTACAAGAACCCATGTTCAAGATCTAACCATTTGTTTTCAGTAAATCAGATTTTATAAGCATCCCTAGAGATGCTATTGGTTATGATGAGAGGTAGGAAATCAACAGTAATTAATAGTAATTTCTAGCATTAAACTTACAGTTTGATTGAATGGCTAATAATATAGTCCCATAGTCATAGCAATGAACCAAAATAGAAATTTCCAGGAAATTATGTACCCTATACCCATGGGTAGAAGGCTAAACTAGTACAACATTCAAGGTCAGTAAACAATCAAATTCTCCTCCCATTTACAAGATTACAAAAGGGCCACTATACTGCAGCATTTCCAAAGAATTGGCTAAAGTTTTGAATTGCCTGAAGTTAACTTTGAAATTATGGTCTCCTTGATTTTGTTTTTAAGATACCACACTACATTAAGACAAAAATTTGTTTTCACCTTCAATTTGCAGCAACCTGGAAAAAACAGAAAGAGAGGGACATAGGGAGAGAAAGAGTACATTGCCCAACTGGTATACCAAAGCACCAAAAAGAAAAGAATGGACTTAAGTAACAATTCAAGGGATTTAACTCAGACATGAAGAAATTCATTGTGGTGGGGAATCGTTAAGTGTTAACAGTGGGTCACGTAGGGTAGAATACATTTTCTTGTAAAAAAAAAAAAAAAAAAAAAAAAAAAAAA